>NC_143020.1:82526898-82884398 GCF_055824585.1 Amblyomma mixtum | reverse complement strand
CTCAGTTCTTGCTATTAAAGTAAGGGAGCAGTCTTTACACAATGACGACTCACTGACGCGTGCATACAAAGCAACGGTGGGTGTTCGGTACGCCCGTTGGGGAGTGAACGACAAACGAGGAGACAACAGCATCTCTTTTATGCCATTCGCGAAGGCGCTGGCGCGCGGTGGAGAGGGGGGGGCGAAGTGCCCTCTGGCTTAGGTTGTCTTCCCAACATAGGCTTTATTATGGTGCGCCTCAGTCTCGAAGTATCCGTTGCATTTTAAACTCAAGAATGTTGAAAAATTCGTGAGGCGGATAAGCCAGTGTCGTCGTCGTCAGTGTAAGGCTGCTGCGGCTCCAGCGCGTCGGTCGTGTCTGAAAAATCCCAGGAGCACCAGTGGCAAAGGCCTTGCGCAGCTGCTCCGCCGACGCCTAAGAAGAGGAGCCGCGCTGCAGGGCTCAGACGCAGACCCCCTTGGCCTGTACACTTTTAACAAAGACTCTACGTAATTAACCAGTGGAGTGAGTTTAGCGCTGCCGGACCACTTTATGACGAAAATATTATTTTTATTTCGGCATAGCTAAAAAACGCGCATTGACGTAAATTGTGTCACGGTGGACATCGATGAATTCATGGAAATGAAGGCGGCAAGAAAGCGGCAACTAACTTTCAAACAGGGGCTATTTCCTGCATTGAGATATTTTATAGAAACACTCTGAGGAGTCTTTTGTGGCTTCCTGAATTAAGATGGACGGCACAAAGAAAATTCTTCTGCACATGTCATCCAGTGAGCTAGCGAGCAGATATGAAATGAAATCTTTATTTGCCATCAAATACAGATGGAGGGATTGTATAAAGAAACTTTCCTTGGACAGCTTGACAGGTCAATCCCCCATTTCGGCAGAGTGGCAGCATCGCATAAGCAAAGATATTCTTGATACCCAAACATATACATACATATTTAATATGATGCAGATATAGTACTCATAGTAAACGAAAGCAACAAAAAACAACAGCGGAACTCGCTGCTACAAATGCAAAAGAAAACAACAGAAGGGCTAGACAGCATTGCATAGAAACCAAATAAATCTGCCGGAGGTCCTTGTAGGTTGCCGTGAAGAGGCCAAAACGGAACGAATTATAATAATTCAAAAGCGTTGGTATTGTGTACTTAAGGTACTGTTTTCCGTAATTTGAACGTGACATAGGTACTGACCAATCCTCGAAGTGCCTTGTAATGTAACTTGGAGTTTTTTCCTGTAATTAGGATAGGTTACATATATTGTTGATATTCCTGTGGATTTCCTGTTTATATACATGATTTAAGCGATATCTATCGAGATTGTGAGCTGGAATTACACCACAGTTGTTGAAGAAAGTTGATGTGGAAACAGTATAAGAAGTATTATATGTGTGTCGCAGATACTTTTTCTGTAACAGGTGGACGTGTTCTATATTAGTGGATGTTGTGTTTCCCCATACTAATTGACAATAGTTCAAGTGTGATTGAAAGAGTGAATGATAAAGCAAACGTTTGATGCATGTGGGAAGGATATATCTTAAACGACCTATTACACCAGGTATTTAACTTTAGTTTAGGACATGCTTGACGTGATTATCCCAGGACATGTTTGCGGAAAAGGTGACACCCGGATATTTGAAATTCTCGACTAAATTGATGCATCGTGGGTTTATCATAACATCGTGATGCGGACGTATGTGCTTGTTTTTCGGCCTGAATATAATCGCTTTTGTTTTGTTTAATTTATCTTCATTGAATTTACTCTCGACCATTCCTCTAAGCATTTCATTGCACTGTTATATGCTTCAACAAGAAGATTAATATCATTGCCAGCAAAAAAAATACTACTGTCATCTGCATAGAAAATAAATTTTGCTTTAGGGTTAATGGTGACGATACGATTCAGATAGAGATTAAAAAGTAAAGGTCCTAAGATACTTCCCTGCGGCAGTCCAAAATGCAGTTTTAGCCTTCGATGTAAAGGTACCTACAGGGTCTGTTCTGAAAGTAGTAGGACTGGTTCTTTCCTAGGCGAACGGGCGGACGAGAGGCGGTCTGCGCGTGCAGGATCGTTGAAGGGGGATATTGGGAATGCTGGGGAAAATCGGCAGTCGACTCTCGTCCGCTGAAGAGAGGAGGTCGCTTGTACTGTGAACCCCTGTCGAAACGTCTCGTCATGCAGAAACGTCGAGCGTTTACTGGATCAGCGATACGCGATCAAATTTTGAGTAAATCTTGGTAAAACGGCAAAGAGACTCACAACATGATTAAGGAGGCCTACGGTGACGCTTCCATGGGTAGATCAGGTGTTTTTGAGTGGCAGAAAGGTAAGGAAAGAGTGGAGGAATACGACCGCTTCAGACGCCCTTCGACCAGCAAGACCAACGAAAATGTGTAGCGAGGGAAACCTTTATTTAACAGTGATCGTAGAATGAGTATCAGAATGATTGCTGATGACTTGAGCATTCCTCGAAACTAAGTTTTTGGGATCGTGACAGAAAACTTATCCATGAGGAAAGCGTGCGCGAAGTTGGTGCCGGGAGTGTTGTCAGAGGAGGAAAAGGCCAACCGGTAGGATCTTCATCATCTGATTGAGGACCTCGATTTTTTGTCCAGCAGAAGGCGGCAACGCTGCCTCAGACCCCCTGCAGCTTCGACTTGGCCCCGCCAGACTTTTTTCTATTCCCGAGAATAAAATCGACGCTCGAGGGGAAACATCACGGATCGGTAGAGGGGGTTCAACAGGCCGTGACGAGGGAGCTAAACAGCATTCCGGTCCAGGCGTTCCTGGAGGCGCACGATAACTGTAAAACTCATTGGCAGCAACGTGTAGGTGCGGAAGGATGCTACCTTGAAAAATTGTAATCGTTTGTACAATTCTCTTGAATAAATTTTGTTTAAAAAAATGTGTCCTACTACTTTCAGAACAGACCATGTATTTAGAGAACTTGAGCTCTATTGGATAGGTAGGATTTCATAAGAGCTAGTGCGTGTCCTCGTATGCCATACTTAATTTTTCCAGTAAAATGTTATGGTTAACTAAATCGAAAGCTTTAGAAAAGTCCACGAAAATGCCAACAACTATTGCTTTGTTTTCAAACGCCTTTAGTATATATTCTTGCAAGTATAATCTGCGCAATGTACTTGCATTACAGACAAATAATTCACCGTGATATTTGCATAGATTTGTGAAAGAATCACTGTAATATTGTAATTTGAAGACTATATACAATCCGGGTCTCCGTACGCTACACCACCCATCAGTAGTGCGGGGGCTCCTCGGGGTCCTTGTTGGCCTGCCTGCGGCGCAGGCTGCCCTGGCCCTGCTGATCCGTGCCGGATAAGGGGGGCTCATTAGGCGAGTCCTTCTGGTCTGAGCCCCCTACTTCCGCTTCCGGGTCCGCATGACCGCTCATCCGGTGCCTTCGCAGGTACTCAGAGTGCCTGGCAGCGAATAACTTGCGCGGTGGGCCGGTGGCATCGGGCAGCAGTGAAGAATGGCGCGCGGGTTCTGGCGTTGCCTGCACTACCTGTACAAAACGGTTGCGCAAGAACAGAATTTTTAAAGCGTAGGAATAAGGTGCCTCCAGCATGCAGTGGGCACAAAGTGTGACAACCACCCTTTTGCCCCTGCGTTGTTTTTTCTGGCGCAGAAGCACTCAAAGAACTGAAACATTATTTTTCTTTCCGCACAGCAGTGCGCTGTGATTCAGAACAGGAATCAACTTGAGTACAGATTTGAAACTACGGTTAAACTGCTATGCACAGTACATTGTAAGCTCAATTGCAGAACAAGAACCTCCCGATACTTCATGGGTTTCATGGAACCAAATAAGTAATGTTTGGTTGATAATCTCTAAACCCAGTTTCATAACATGAACTGAAGTGGAACATTCTCAAAAACACCAAGATCAAGTCGAAGATGACAATCATGGGGTTGTTTGTTAATCTGCACGTCGCGAAGCCACAATACCTCGATGCGAGTGGCCGAGTCGATGGGACTGCCGCTGTGTTCCTCCCCGGTGGTGCTGGTAGGCGACGAAGCCCGATCGGAGTCGCTCGGTGGGGAGATCAGCTCCATGACGTTGCGGGGGAGCGGCTGGATTCCCGTGAAGTACGGGGACCTTGGGGACACCGGGAGCTCTGGTCTGGGCGGCGGTGCCTGTGCTGCCGGACGCCGAAGCACCTTTTCAGTCCTGTGTGTGTCAGAGAAGGGGTGGTTATGAAAGAGGATGAAAAAAATGGTGTCTTCTTGGTATCTCTAACCGGCATTGCAGAAGCTCGGCATGTGTAGGACCCCCGAATACGCGACATAGACACAGTGCGTTGGACGGAGCTTAGATTTCATAGACGATGGAGGCGAAATTCTAGAGGTCCGTGTACTGTGTGATGTCAGTGCACTTTAAAGAACCTCAGGTGGTCGAAATTTCCGGAGCCCTTCACTACGGCGTCCCACATAGCCTGAGTTGCTTTGGGACGTTAAACCCCCGTAAACCATAAACACCTGTAAGGCCACTCTAAAGCAGGCTTTTATAAGGAACCTATAGGGCTCCCATAAGGGGCATATAAGGGGTCTAAGACCGACTGAAAACTTTATATCACCAGCATGCAACCTAAAAAGCACGTCTAGACCTTGTGGACTTCTCTAATAAGAGTTCCCCGGTAGTAGCCACATTCCTAGCTGAAATCTTCTACGTGATGGATGTGGTTGCGCAAGATCTTTCCGCACCTGTTAGCAACACTCCCCTCCCAAGGGCCGGCTTTCTGATATCTGCCTGCACCCAATGGGGAAGTCCTTAAGGGAACTATACTTCCTGTGCATCATTGTAAGGCACCACTGAAAGCCTCCTGCCGGCGGCGGCTGAAAACGGGAACAGAGCGCTTTCACTGGCTTCCTCAGTGCCGCGCATGTGATTTGCTGTTTGTGCAGGTCTGTGCTGACTATTGTAGTCACAACGTCCAGAAACGACTTAAGTTCGGTAGTGGGCATGCGTCCAATATCTCAATACTGTGGGCAGACCTATTCGGCGTGCGAGCAATGTGCTTGACGCTGGCTAAGACCACAAAGCCCATCTACGACGCAGAGCTGAACTTGAGTAATCCCTTTTTTCTTTCTTTGAAGTTCGTGCCTTGTTAATGCGTTGTGTTTGAAGAAATATTTGAAATATCATGAAGGTGCAATTTGCTTTCCTGGTCGGCGCATGGTGCCTACCTCGCGTGCCTAATCAAGCGGGCACCGATAAAAGCTCCCGCGAAAAGCGCTTAGATGGCAGGCTTATAAAAAGTGAACGCGATGATTAAACATGAACAGTGATTTTCACCGCTGATGCCGAATTAGACAACGTAGTGGACGCTGTTGAAGTAAAGGGGAGCATTGTTTGTTCGCATGCTGTTGCTTTCCTCACATGCCCGTAAAATGTGCTCTTCAAGACGAACTAAACTTGAACTAAACTAGATTGTAGTTTACCATAAACAGTCAGTTTCGTATAAAGGGACAAGAGCGCGCTTCGGTAGCCCCGACAACGTTTCGCGTCATCGATGACAGGCGGCGATATCGTCGCAATGCTGAGGGCACTAGACACCTAGAAGACACCTGTAAAGTCACCTGTGAGGAGCTGCACCTGAAAGTTTTGGAAGCGCCATGGAGGAAGGATAGGCTAGGAGTGGGCTTGGTTGTACGAACTGCATGATAAAGTGTGGCGGAAGTCTTTAGAAAGGACTACTTGCATTATTTGGCTCATCGCGCAGGGTCGCCGTTGCTGTCACCCGCCTGAGAGGTGCCCGCGGCCCGGACGCAACGCGATATCGTCTGCTCGCCTTGGTCCTCGCGGTGCAACCGGCGCATGCTCAAGCGCACTGAGGCGACGAGTCAACTGGCATGGCGGAGCCCTAACATCCGGCTTCAAAAATTGTGACATAACTGCCTCTCCCAAATTCTTTCGATCCTGCACGTGGATAAACATTAGGGGACGCATGACGAAGGTGGCGATGATTAGGTTTTAATGGCGAGATGGCAGTTTAGCCAAACAACTCCGTGTCTAATGTGCGTGATCTCCTAACACATATGGCACGAAAGAAAAGTATGATTTCAAACGTTACCAAGCGGAGGGGGTGCCGTTATAGTCAGCACTTTTCCGCCTCAGGAACACGCTAAAAGCCGGGAGTGCTTCATACCCGCTAAAAGAGTACGACGTGTTTGTCCTCTCGCGGACCGAGCGTTGCACAGACGCCAGAATGGAGGCGACAACGTCGCATTGTGTGTCTTCCATGACGTCCAGCAACAAGGCCGAAACTTCCTCGTCGGAAGGCGGGGTCACGGGGCCTGAGCCTTCCTTGGCGACGTCAGCCGACGACGCTGTGTTGGACGAGTCGGACGGCGGCTCCGGCGACACGGTCGCATCGGAGCTGCTCGCGTCGTCACCGCCCGCTTGAGGAGTGCCGCGGGCTTGCGGAACCGCAAGCTCGGACGACGGCGGTGCTCTGGCGTCCTGGGCATGCTCGGCTCCTGTTTGTGACAAACGATTGCCCTCATCTGAAATCTGTAAAGGGTCATCGACTGGAAGGTAGTGAGGGGAGGAGGGGGCTAAAGGGGCCAAAAACATACGAAAACAAAACCCGCAATACAGCGGATGGGCCTAGAAATTAATGCAGGTCTTAGGATTTTCAAACGTTTTTACCGTTTTGAAACTGAGATGAAGCACATGAAAGGGCTTCAGCTGTATCATGCTTTGATAACAGATAATAGATGGTTGTCAGTTTTCTGTTGTCATTACGATGAATGCATAAATATGAACTGTATCTGAAGTAAAACTCAGTTGAAGTTCCGCGCTCCTTCCCATCTGTTTCCTTTCGTCGTCCCTTGTTGTTCGCGCGGCTGCAATAGGCATACAAATATCATGCTATCTCAGTGTCCTAAAAAGGATGTGCCTTTAGCGAAAAACTTCGTCTGTAGCATCGCACGCAAAGAAGTTAACAGGCACTAATAGTTATCCCCTACACAAGCGATTGCTATCGCTAAACTGCCGTAATGGTGTAAATTGAAGAGTTTAATGCACTGGGGGAATTTATTTCCCCGCGTATGTATAACGAGCTTCCCCCGAATGAAAAAAAAAGTTCATAAAAGTTGGCTCACACAGTGAACCAGATCGCGATTTGCTTTTGTGAATTATGGGTCTCGGGACCATACGTTAATGGTCCAGCCTGGTTCTCGAGCATCGATTTATAATTCAGGAGAAAGAACAAGCCTGGTACCTTCGCAGGAGATTCTCAAACTCTCTGGAAAAGATCGAATTTGTGAAACAGCTTTCGGCAGCATTTCGAATCGCTCCTCACAGTCGAAGACAGATGACACAATCCCCTAGCAGGAACTGGTCTCGAATTCACCTGAACCGGCGTGTCCGTCCTCTCGAGGACGGGAAAGCGTCAACGTTGAAGGCTCGAACTGCTGTTCTCGAATAACTTTCTCCTCTTTTGTTGCGAGCAGCAGAAGAGGTGGAGTGGGTGTGCTTCGCATAAAAAGCAGATGTGAAAATATGGTAGCTGGGCTGTGCAATATTGGCGGTAGAGAGGCCACATGGTAGCCCTGATTTCACATTCTGTAGCTGAACGCGTATAAAAAAAGATCGTGCAGTGCGCTTTGGGAACACGGACGCAACTATAACGCCTCGAGGAAAGGTAACTCTAGAGAGAGAGTAGGGTTGAAACGACAGACTAAGAAGGGTATGCTGGTGGGGTGAAGGCGCAGTTATGTGGTCCAGCCTAGAACTGAGTACGGCGGGCGTCGTGAGGTAAAAAACGAAGACGCAGCATGCTAGAACGCTACAGACTTTGCACACTGAGTGATTCTTTGAGAAATGAGAGAGAGAGAGAGAGAGAGAAAGAGAGAGAGAGTCCTTATACCTGGGAATGGTGAAGGCTGGCCCGTGCTTGGAAACGAAGGACCTAGGTTGACGTGGTCCTGCGAGCGACGAGGCTTGAACGCCTCCCCTTTGACCCGCACCAGGGGCGGAGGTGTCTTGGGCGGCGGGGAGACTTCTTCGGTCCTCTCGCTGGACGCGAAGTACTCGGCCTTGAGCGCCTGCAGCTCACGCGTCGGTGTCGACATCTCCGACGCGCGGAAGGGAACGGGCTTCGGCGACAGCGTGGTTTGTAGAAGTCTCTGCATGAACCCTGGGCTGGCGATCCGCTCCCGGATGGCAGGCGCTCTGCCGGAGTCATCGCCCAGTTCTGACCAGGCCCGTAGCTGGGCGAATGGCTGCAGACCGCGCGGTTAGGACTTTATTTCAATTCAACCTTAGAAATTTCAAATGCATCATTGAATAAGAGGCCTCTTTCAGAACACGCGCCCCTCATAGCCTGAGTCGGTTTGGGACGTTAAACCTCCTTAAACTATAAACCGTAAACCATAAACCATAAACCATAAACCATAAACCATAAACCATAAACCATGAACCTTCTTTAAGAACACTGTGTACTGCTCGTTTCGTTGTGCTTGTTTGCGACCTGCTGAGATTCAATAGGTGCAGCAATGACGAATAGGCAGAGGTCTTTTCCTGGCTCGCGCGGGAGACGACCGCAGCGAAATTCTTCGCAGGATAAAAAAAATCCACCCGTAGACCGTATTGCATAACAAGGTGTAGGGTGCATCCTAATCCATGGGACCAGCGACGACAACACAACCCCTCACCAAAATAGGATTTGGCCACCTTAGCGTTGAACTTGGCCACCGTCTCAGATATAACACTTCAGTTAACCCCCGGCCTTCAGTTGGCAGCCGCTGTGGAGCAATTGACCATGGCGGTGGCCAGACCTGTGACACAGCGAAGAGTGCCAAGAATCTCTGGCTTCGGACAGGTGGCATAGAGAAGCCGCAATGGGGGGGCTAAAATGAAATACCTTTTATATCGTGCGCTTATGCTGGCACCGTGCAGGATGTTGATATGCTCGGTAATGTGAAGTGTAGTGACCATACGATGCTAATGTCTCGAATTAGACTAGGCTCAAAGAGGAAGTAGCCCATTAACGAAGTTAGCGGAAAGTGGGAGAGTAGTGGAAGTCAGGATCGCATTGCACAAAAGATACACACCGCTTTAACCGAGGACAGACACTTTAGTTTTCAAGAAGTGATTAATAATCTCCCCTGTATTAATAAGGAGTGCTCAGCTGAAGTACGGGGTGGGGTAGACCTCTAACTCCACAGATAGACGTCGCACAGCTGTCAAGGATATTTAGTAAGCGTAATCTCTATTTAGTAATACCGAGAGAATCGAACAAGTTCAAAGAACGGAGGTAGCCTGAAAGGAGTCAGGAGGAAACTAAACACAGGCAAAAATCAGATGTGTGTGTTTAGAGACAAGCAGTGCATTGTCCCTTCCATTATTAATACGGTAGTTAAAACCGCCGAAGCGTTCTACACAAATCTATACAGTAGCCAATGCAATAAGACGCTAATGAGAGATGCAGTAGTGCAGAGGAATTTGGCATCCCGGCGGTAACGAAAGAGGAAGGGAGAGCTTTAAAAGGAATGCAAAGGGGGAAAGCAGCTGGTAAAGATCAGGTAACAGCTGATCTGTTGAAGGATGGTTGGGAGATTATGCTTGAAAAACTAGCCACCCTGTATACGTAATGCATTATGACCTGGAGCATAGATGAATATTAGAAGAATGCTAAAAACATTAATTCATATGAAAGGAGGCGTAATCTTATATGGTCAGGCTATATTAGATCAAAAATGCCCCTTTAGCAGCATCCATGAAGAGAAAAGTACATAAGAGCTGGCACAGCATGGGGTTAATCGAAGAGGTATGGGAAAGGCGTTTGTCCTGCCGAGGGCGCAGTCAGGTTACGACGATGAGGTTGAATGGAAGGGGTGAGGACGCGCCATGAAGTGTGCTATGAGATGGGCTGGTTGTCATGAGACGCCACAGCACTGCTGATCTATGCCCACTATCTTATATTTTTTTTTTCCGAGAAAAAGTGCGCCCGTGTCATGTGCAACATCCTTGGACAAGAAGTTTGAATATTTTAAAATTATAAGGCACTCTTTTGGAAATGCTGAAGGCATTGGTCCATTCTTTCAAGCAAAAGTTTTCTGTAAAAATTTTCCATTGCATGCATCGAACAGTTAAGACAGTCTGAAAACTAATGGGGAACAATTTTGATGACAGCAAAAACATTAATAGATAAAAAATGAAAGATAGCCATCGGACGATCTGCGGATATATTGATTGTTATAGTGAAATCTCACATTACATGAAGAAAATGCGCTCATAAATGGTTTCTTGTTTAGCAATGCTTTGGTCCAGTGTTGGGTATGCGACAAACTTGCCTGGTACAGGAAGCACTGCGCCATGTCAGCGAAGTGCGAAGGCAACCGCTCGAGCACCTCATTGGCCGCTCTCTCCTCTGCGTAGCCGCACGCGTAGACGGGCTGTGCCACGCGGTCGTTCACCGCACGGCAGGTACACGTGGCGAGGGTGTCTGTGGGCCCCACGTACCAGCGCGTTGTGCGGCAGTTCCATAGGCTGCGGAAGCCGTTCGCGTAGCGCAGAGAGTAGTCGTCGAACACTTCGCGGCTCAGGCCGCTGAGCACCTCTTTGATGGCGACGCCTGGTGAGTGCAAGCGGATCAAAGGAGTCCTGGCATGTGGAAGGGAAAAAAAAGAAAAAAAATCATCATAATCATCATCATCAGCTTAACTACGCCCACTGCAAGGCAAAGGCCTCTCCCTCGTCTCTCCAACTGACCATATCATTGGCCAGTCGCGGCCACCGTATCCCCGTAAACTTCTTAATCTCATCCACCCACCTAACTTTCTGCCGCACCCTGCTAGGCTTCCCTTCCCTTGAAATCTAGTGTTACCCCTAAGGAACATCCGTTGCCTTCGCATTACAAGACCTACTCAAGCCCATTTCTTCCCCTTGATTTCGGCTACGATGTCATTAACTCGTGTTTTATCCCTGACCCACTCTGCCCGTGGCTGGGTGAGACGCCGTACGGTGCGAGAGCAGTTATAAGTACTTTTCTTTGGTCAACCCGAGGGTCAGTTTTTCGAATACGAAGAGGGAACGAAATGGCCGTTGTGTCACGTGGCTACGCTATAGAACAGCATGCACAAGTATTCTACCATTCAATAGGACGTCACTTATGACAAAAAGCTGCCGCGGTGGCTCACTGGTTATGGCGCTCGGCTGCGGACCCAAAAGATGCGGATTCGAAACCGGCCGCGGCGGGTAAATTTCTTTGGAGGAGAAATTCGAGAGACCCATGTACTGTGCGATGTCAGTTAAAGAACCCCTGGATGACGAAATTTCCGGAGCCCTTCACTGCGGCGTCCCTCAGAGCCTGAGTCCTTTTCGGTCCTTAAATGCAATAAACCAAACCAAACTTATAACAAAAGACAATGGGACGGTGGCACCCGGTGCTAAAATCTCGCTTTTTTATTGAAAGAGCTCTGGCAGTAAAATGCGAAATGGCAATGTTTTACGACGAGAAGGCGAAGTGAATCTCACTTTTGGTGGACAAAAAAATGAAACTTTGTTCAGTGAATTTCGTTGCTGCGCGTCAAGGTCGCGGGATCATATCCCAGCTAATAGAAATAATGATTCGACGGAAAGGAATCGAAGCGTTCCACTACGACTAGCCCACTTGACTCTTTCGGCGTTAGTTTTCGATAGCTGGTACCCACTCACGAAATAATTAAGTTATTCCCTAAAAATGTGCCTTAATTCCAGCTACCAAAGCAACGATAAACAATCCATCTGTTTTGGATGCTGAAAACAGCGCTTCCTTTACTAGAGCATTAGTGATCAGAGCAAAGGGACATCCAACCCGTTATGTGTTAGCGATACCTTAGCACTCCAAGCTGTTCATGGCTTTGCCGGAAGTGACTGGCCGGAAGTGACAGCCAGGATGCTCTTCCCGTAAAGCACATGCAATCTGCTAGTGTTGGCAGGTGGAGGCTTAACATGTGAAGAATCTAGTCTGGTGGCGTCACTTCTCCACAACCAATGGACACTCTCTAGTCTGGTGACATCTACGCCCTTCTCGCATATCAGATTTTATGGTTGTGGTGACATCACTGATGACATCACTGCCCACCAGCCAATCAGTATTTTTCTAGACGACGCCTGATGGTCGCCGGCGGCCTTTTCCGGTGAGGCTTTTATTCTATAGCATGAAAAAAAAAACGTGGTCAGTCTGTGGCGCACCTGTAGTTGATCCACACTGGCTCGACGAGGGTGACTTGGACCATGAATTTAAACATTTCGCGCCGCAGGCAGTCGGCGTACGAAATAAGGGCAGCATTGACGAGGCTGTACACTCCGGCTCCTGGTACGGCAACTCTTCCTGCGCAAAAAGCAGCCAGCAAGAGCGGACTCGAGATATCTTTTATTTTCTTAACCTCTCTCGGGCCTGATCCAGAAGCTTGACTTATATACATGGTCGGCCTAAGCGGCGCTAATGTGATGCAAAAAGAAGAGACTGGTGTCTTTCTGGTTATGCTCACTGAGTTTATATTTGCGCCGGGGAAGTTATCGCCAAATCTGCTGTGCTTAGTCTTTGTAAAGTGGGGTCAAAAACCATTTTCTTACTGCTCAAGCTATATCGCATCTATCCCAAGACAATTCACTCCCAGGCCTCCCCGCATTGTATGACCTTATGGGGAACATTGTAATGCAGAGTAGTCACGCAGAGTAGCATGTCAGCGGATTTAAATGCCAGCTAAATTCTGTTTTTCAATCAAAGAGCCTCCCTCTATTGTCAATGACTTGGACATGAAGCTATTTCTAAGAAACCCATTATCCCCTCAGGGTCACTGTTTAGATGCTCTCCGAATGTCAATAGACAATAAAGAATCTGAAATATCCTTCGCATTGAGCAGAATTAATCTTTTACTACTCAGCGTTACTAAGGAGAGAAAGCTCAATTATTTATTTTTCTTACATCATGCACCGTTTTGATCTCTGTATCAACCTTTTGCAAGAGGATACTTTTAGAAATGAATTCCAAAAGAGATAGCAGCTCTTTTTCTTTCGTTTAAAAGGCGCACGATTCAGACTGGTTGATCAGTCTTTGTAGGTTGACCAATGCGAACGATGCGTGACTGCTAGCATGACAGCGGAACAATGTGCAGCCGCAAAAAACCTAATTCACTTCAGTAATTGGATCTCCATAGGCAGCAATGGCGTGCGAACGTGCGATCAAATAGGAAAGAAAAGTATTGCTTTGGAGGAATACCTCACTTAGCTGTAGAGCTAATTTTCTTCTTACATGGATTTTGTGTTCGCTTATGGACTGCAGATTATTGCCGAAATTTTTCAGCTGCTTGAGAAACGAGTGAAATTTTAGGCAATGAAATGGCTAAGATGTCGGTAGCCATGAGACAAACGGACTCTCTTTCAGCACATACCGGAAGGTCCAGCACAGATGACTACTCTGCCTCGTGACTCTCTCAGCAGTGGCAGGAAGCGGTTGACCAGTCTCGCCGTGGACACCACGGTCTCATCCAGGACTCTCCTCAGAGCCCGGTCGCTGATCCACTCAAGCTCGCCTAGCTCGCCGGATCCCACGTTGCACACCAGCGCGTGCAGCCGCTTCTCTGCGCAGCATAGGAGCGCTCGCTAGGGTTCTTCCAGATGCTGATACGTAGACCTTGCCTCACAGATAGGACAACAAAAGCTAAGTTCAAGTACAAGAGATTCGAGGCAGTTGGCTAGTGTTGTTGGATGACATGCTGGTCATGCCAGCATGTTGATAACGTGTTGCTTAAGTCTGCAAGCGCAGTGTCCTGTAATGCCCGTAGCTTCAAACGTGAGTAATCTGGTGAAGAGAGTAGCGGTTTGCGGTAGTATGTGGTGAAACATAATAAGGGGACCCCTGGAGGACGAAGACGCAAGAAAGAAGCATGGTAGATGGGCACCGGTTCCGTGTCCTCCTCCTCGGTATTGCCTCCAGAGTTTATCACCTTAAGGGTGATGAAGGAGCTGAATGATTCGCTAGCCTCGCGTCATTTTTTAAGGGAAAGCCTTTATTAATAAACGCGTAAGCATGCTTATATAAAATAAGACCTCTTTGGGACATATCTGAAGTTCTCCACTTTCTGGACGTCTCACTTCGCTTGAACAAGAAGGCACATGGTTTACCAAAGCGAAAATGCTAAGATGAGGGCATTCATTTGTTTTTTAGCATGAAGTTTATGAGCATGAGCCTGTGTGCAGGGATGGCTTGAGATAGAACTGTACCAGGGATAGGTGTGTGCTCGTTCTGCAGGTGTATAATCATGCGCATGAATATTTATGCATTCATGAAAACTGACAGCAGAACACATCGCGGTCCGGTAATCTATTGACTACGCAGGGTTGCTTAAGGTCAGCGATAAAAAGTAGCAAAGTGGCATAAACTACAGCACTTTGTTTGCAAAGCCAGCTGGCTTATTATTTTGGCACATAGATCATACGCACTTATAGACTTTTTAACACACACATGACACTTTAAGGAACTGCCAACATGTGTTACGGTCCAGACAGTGCTAATGCCATTCCGCCGCATAGAATCACCACCCCTTTCACTGCTAGTGGGACTATCTCCACAGATCCATGCAGGAACAATTTGCATGCCCCAGGCTCGTGCAGATGAATGACTAGCTGGAACTTGCCTTCCTTGAAGAGCCTCTCGCAGATGTCCTGATAGGCGTCGTTCACCGAGCCCTCATTCGAGGCCTGCAGTTCCACTACCTCGACCTTCAACCTTTCCATCCCTCTGGCCATCTCGCCACCCACGTCTTGTGTACCGGCGAGCACGTAGTAGCCGTAGCGACTCAGCTGGGACGCCGTCACGAAGCCGTGTTCGCTGTCGCAGCCTGAAAATTGGGGACATGATACTGAAGAGTGAGGTGCACTTCTGCAGGAAGTACATTCAAGTTAGGTCACTAGACCTAATACTAACATTGAAGAGTTAGTGATAGCCGGTTGCATCAGCTCCTGGGAAAAAGCAATGATGTTACATGAACGGGGCAACCGGAATGAGGATTACGTTTTCTTTATATATTACAAACGTTTACAAGGGAGGATTTAATCTGGCGCAAAGGTTTCCTTTTAGAGGTGTAAATGAATAAGGCGTTACTGAGAGAGAATGTCACTGCAGAGCAGCAATTTTTAAAGAAACAAAATTATTGTGTACATGAACAGTACCTGTCATAGAGATACAGCGTGGTTGAATGGACACTGAAGACAACACCATCCAATTTCTCTTCCAAGTAAAAATATTGCCTGCGGCATTCTCTGGATATGTTGACGTCTGTCGGGCAGCAGAAGACGCTTTCATTGTTGGGAAAGTTTGTGGGAAAACTTTTTTTGCCGCTCCATTAAGACACATAATGTCTGCACAGAAAATGATTGCGTCATGGTGTACCCTATCCTATGGGATCCGTGCCCACAAAACTTGTGCTGACGCATCACAGTATACTTTCGACACCGGCCGGTGTTGGCACAACCCGTATTTTATTTTTTAACCCTTACCAATATAGAAAAGATCTGTTTCTGGTTCAAGTAGTTTATCATTAAAACCGCTGGAGTGGCTCAGTGGTTATGGCGCTCGGCTCCTGACCCGAAAGACGCGTGTTCGATCCCGGCCATGGCGGTAGAATTTCGATGGAGGCGAAATTCGAGAGGCCCGTGTTCTGTGCGATGTCAGTGCACATTACAGAATATCAGGTGGTGGAAATTTACGGAGCCTTTCACTACGGCGTCCCTCATAGCCTAAGTCGCTTTGGAGCATTGAACCCCAAAACCATAAAAAAAGCGGTTATGTATGAATAAGACCTAGTTCAATTCGTACTCACGAACTCTTAAAAAAAAGCGAATGAGAGTAACAGTTCAGGAGTTAAATGTATGTCGTTTCAGCTACACAGCGCTTCCAGTCCCTCTCCATAACGAGGCAACCGCGTAAGTCAAGCGTTTCGCAGAAAAGCGTCATCTTGCCCTGACTATGTTTACAGGAGACTTTTTGACGGAATGAACTTGCGCTGCGTGAAAAAAAGGAGCATGCGTGACGACGGGTAATCGCCAAGGGCGTCTAGCTCGTGCGTGTCCTTCGGCGCTAGCAATTACCTTAATCGTTGCTCTCGCTTGCCCCGCCCTCAGCATGACGAACGCCTCTTGACACAAAAAGAAAGCATCCGCTGCAGCGTTAAGTAGCCAAACTACGGGAGAAAAAGTGCCGTAGAAGTCATTTTCGTTTACCCCACGATTCAGCCTCTCTGTATGCATACGTCTATGCACGTTAACGCCCCGAGCAAACTACGGCCGTGTTGCGCTGTCTAATGACAAGTGAGGCATGCCAGTGTCACTCTTTTTCCCCGAAGGGTAAATAATTTACTTCTCCCCCCCCCCCCCCCCCCCCTCACCTCCTATTCATCTGCAAGAGTGGCAGAAAACAACGGGTAGAAAGAGGGCTGCTTTTCCGGTTGTACGCTAGTGACAGAGCGAAAAGGACTAATTTGGTATAGTGGCGAACATACCGCTGCACACAAGGCATATAGTTATTAAATATTACCTAGAGGGAAAGGTGGCGCTGCTGTCTATGCGAGTTTCTAAAAGAGCACTTAATCCGCCCAGGGGATGCCGGGAAGACGAGGTTTCATCTTGAAACTTGGCTAGTGTTTGGCCGAAAGCGTGGATTGTACATCGAAATTGGTTGTTGCGCCACTATGCTCTACTCTAACCCTAGTGAAAGTTCGCTTCTGGCCTGGCATGGATACTTCACAGCATTTAATAGAGGCTGGCCTAAGGAAGAGTACTGTTTTTACGTCTGAATACACTTTTCATGCCCAACAATACCCAAGCAAAGCAAAACAACTCGTCTTTCTGGCATTCCCGAGGCTCTCCATGGTGGTTGAAGTGTAGAGGTGCTAGTTTTCTCTGTTGTTATATTAAGAAACTTATAATTCAAGGTGAATGTTGTGCCTGTAGCACATTTTTTGAAGAGAATGTGATGGCGATTGTAATCTTAACACACTCTCTGCAATCGATGAAAGAATAGAAGTGGCCCCAAGGCTGCAGGATGAGCGGTTGGCTGCACGGTTCCACGTGGACAGTGAAAATAGCCCGAAATAACAACAAAATAAACTATAAGCTGGAGTTAACATTAAACCAATAAGGTGAATGGGTGATGTGCTTACGCCCGTTTTCATTTACCAATAGAAATGAATATGCGAAATATTTTGTACGTTCAGCATCGAATGCAAAGTGAACAAAAAATTGACATATTAGACGCAGAACACAAGGGTTTTACTTGACCCATACTAGCTATCGATGCAGAGACAAATGTGAATAGGTCTGTGTCTAGCTCCTAATATTTTTGCGTTCATGTTATGACGGTAACATTTTCCTGCTGGCGTTTTGGGTTCGCTCTGACGGTGCCTATCTTGCGGCCTGTGGCGGCTTATCGTCACGTGGTTGCTTTATGTTCTATTTTCTAATCAACTATCTTTCAGTTTGAAAAGAAAACACTAGTAATTTTTCATTGATCCACACCAAAAAAAGAATCTTGAGGGGACGCATAAGCTTTGCATTAAGAGCATGATGCAGTAGCGTTTATGGGTCTCTTCAGCGGTCTGGGGTCCTCTTTGAGTGTCAGTTCGCAGACACGGACACTGCACTTTTTAACCTACGCTTAAGAGCAAAATGCCATAGCAATAGACATAACTTCCGCACTACTTCTTCTCTGTCGTCTAGGTTTTTCCTACATGTTTATATGACAGAATTGGTAATTCGCTACTTAATACCCATAGATCGCTGGTAGCCCTCATACCGTTCCTGGCGCAGTGGCGCAGTGCATGGTTAAGCGATGCGCCGCTGCTCCGGCGGGTTTTAAACACAGCCATCGGTGGGGCTTGTGAGGTCCAGGTTGCTCTTCCCGAGCAACTTCTTGCAAACAATCACTAGTTTAACTGCCGCCTGCCACTGTGGGAAGTTTGCTCACAATCCGGTGGGGAGGTGACCTGGGCGGCAAGTGGGCCCCTTGCTTTTCTCAGAACGCCACAGCCACCGACGGCGATGTTGCCGCTGACTGGGACCATTGACGCTATTGCTTTAAAAACATTTCCCCAATGCCTTCTTTGGTTTTGGGGACTGCTGGCTTCCTTTATGTCACAACGATCCCCTACGTTTCTTACCCCTGTCTGATCAATGCGCTCAATTGCCATTTTTTTACGAGGAACCGGTTTGATGCACACACCCAAAGTGGAGCCAAGAGCCATTGAGCGCCTGATATGCACAGGGTATACTATGCAGGCTATTGATTGGCGCACTGAGGACGTGGATCAACTTGACAGTAAGCTAGTGCTGGTCAAGATAGGCAGAAGGCCCTTTCGGAGTGAAGGAGTTGAGGCATTTGATGAACTATTTTAGAGTAAGAGAGCCCGAAGGTTGCGCGCGGTACCTGCTATTACGACGGCGAGTCGCTCAGGAGACACCTTGTGACGTGAGCTGAGCAGGCGCTTGATGCCGAGGCTCGCCCACCAGCCGACGACCAGCGAGACACCGAGGACTCCGATCTGCCGCAACAATGGAGCGAACAGGTCCGTGTACTCCAGCATCAGGAAGAAGGAAAGGGCTACGACGGCGTATATCTTGACGACATGCATGCCGATGGTGGCTGCGCGTAGTCCTAGGCAAGGTCAGGGTTCCCGAGAAGGCTTTAGGGCGTTTTCAAGAAGGCTGCATAGGAAGCTGTGTGAGCTCGCTTGAAGGGCGTCTTCTTCTGTGCACGCGCCACGTGCAACGGTGCTAGAATCTTTATCTCTTTCTTGCCACAAAAACGCGGAATACTGGGCTAGTCGGTTTGTCATAATTAAGGAGTGGAAAGTGTTCTAAAAGAAAAAAAAAGGCGGAGTGTCAAGCAATGGATGAAAATGAGCTAAGGGTAGACAAAAATGCCGAAAAACAGAAGGTTGTGATCATACCTTACTTACATAAGGTTTCACACAACCTAAGAGGATCGCCCAGAAGGCTTACGTAAAGGTGGTTTTTTCAGCCCCACAAAAAAATATGAAGTTGTGTAATGTCACCGGTAGTTGGTCACCGGCCTAGGCCGTTGGTCCTTGGGTCAGCATTGCTTAAAAGTTATCCAGAGAGAAGGTCAAAGAATATGCGCATGCGCTTTAGTTTGCGCAGTTGCCACAAGAAGCCGCGTGACGCCGAACTTCAAAAATCGCCGCGAGTATATGCATCTGTAAATCCGACTGATTATCTGGGACAATGAGGTTTTAGGTTAGGGGGTTTAACGTACCAAAGCAACACAGGCTATGAGGGACGCCGTAGTGAAGGGCCCTGGAAATGTCGACCACCTGGGGTTCTTTAACGTGCACTGACATCGCATATACGGGATGAGAACCAGGAAGTTAGAAAACCGAAACCATTCCATAAGTAAGATTTCGTAGCACGTAGGAAGAGCCGGCAGTCATCGTGAACGCATTCTTCGCAGCATCTCGCTGCTTTGCAGTTTTCTCAAAATTGCAGAGGAAAAAAATTTACTTAGAGGTTGTTCGCTGCTGGCGGGCGAGTGTTAGCGCTAGTTGGTGGCGCCCTGTAACGCCTACTGCCTGTTACAAAGGAGCTAGCCATAAAGTCATCATGATCCCCACTAGAGTGCCACGATGCCAGAAAGCATGTAACCTAGGCGCTCTGAAAACCACGCGTTGCAAAGGGTCTGGCCCATGCATTATCATCGCCTTCACCAGGGAACTTGGGCTTGAACCGTCAAGGAAGACGCCCACGTCTCTTCTGGGTTTTCTAACTGTTGCAAGGTTGCGGCTAATGATCTTGATACCAGGCGCCATGAATGCCGTTTGTTCTAGATACATGCCTTAGGGCTCTCTGCTTAGCTTGCCATACAGTATTCAAGCTACCAGCACCGGTACAGGGTCGTCCACTCTTAGTTAGAATGCGCTAGCGCATGGCCGCACTCTTCAGAGGGCCACCGCGTGCGACACAGTCGCTCATCGCAGCAAAGTGGCACAGGAGAAGGTGTACCTGGACGTGGTGCTTCGTGTCATCTGCCACTTCGCTTCGATGCGCAACCGTTTCGGACGCAGTGACCCTCCAAAGAGCACGGCCATGCGCTAGGGTATTCTAACTAAGAGTGGACGACCCTGTACGTTTGAGACTTAATTGTGCAACTCTGTCGACATCAACGGCCCTTCAGAAGGGACAGCAGAAATATTTTGAATAAAAACGCAGAGTTCCCTTCAACATTTCCCACAACTATTTCAGGCGACACGAACAGTGGCTCAGTCGTACGGTGGCACTCTTATGACCACCCTAGTTTAAACCTCTGAGACATCAAGTATTAGAAGAAAAAATGACAGAGAATGTTTACTACATTCGAATCAGAGCGAAAGAATCGGTTGGTTGGTTGGTTGGTTTTTGCTACGTAAAAGACGACGATGGGTGGGCAGTGCCACGTGAGGGAGCGCTCGCGCTTCTAGGACATACAATAGGCAAGAGACGATTTTGTTCGGCTGTGAACCACAGGATTACTGCTTTCGCACTGAAAACACTTTTGCCCCTCTCTAAGGTGCGCAGAGCGCTAGTACTGAAACGGAATTCCCCACTTCTCTCTTGCACATATCCACGAAGACTCCTTTGCTATCGTATAGGGCTCGCAGTTAATGGCATTGATGATGCTGATAGTTTTATGCAGCGCAAGGGCATCTGTGACAAAACAGCGCCATGATATGAGCTGTTTCTTTCTACCGTGGAGTAAAAGGCTTACTCACTAAGAATTTAATCCCGATGAAGCCGTGCACTAAGCAAGCGGATCGATTGTACCCATTGTATAATGACTAGTGGCCCGGTGGAACTGGGGACCAAACCCCGCACCACCTGCGAGCGAGGTGGGTGCTCCGACTACTAGGCCACCGCTACGGTATGAGGGACATAAAATGCTACAAGAAGACCTTTACTCTGGAACATGAAAACTGGTTGCTTTATTCTCTTGTAGCCTTCAATTTACTAAAATAAAGACGTGCCAGTGGAATAGTGGTGGATGTTCTTTATTTACACATATCAATCACGATGCAACTTTGCGCTGCTGCTATGTTCATTGGCGATGTTCTTGTGACATGATGGTTATGCACTTGTGAAGGCGCCATACAGATGACGCATCACTGTCGCTTGTTGCCGCCTCGGGATGAGAACAGATCTGTGAGTCTCTTGGAGATTGCGTCCACGGCTCCGACTTGCGCCCTAGAAACCGGTCCGAGTGGGTCGAGCGGAGTCAGTCTCGACGCCGCCGACAGTGGGCTGATGGGCGACAGCGGGTTGAGTGGATTCCACGGACTCAGCGGGCTCACGGGAGAGGGGCTGAAGATGCCTGGCCCACCGTTCAGCTTGCTGCGTCGGCCATAGGCTCGGAAGGTGTCCGGAATGATGAGGAAGATGTCTTTGACCTCATCCAGGAGCTTGGACTGCGGCTGGGAGCGTTCTGTGAGCGCGCAGGAAGAGATAAGGAGCTTATTGCTACGCACTATGAGTTCCATGCTTGTTGTTCTATCTCCAATGAAGGAAGCGTTTCGGTGTACTTGAAGTTAATTCAATAGGTTTAGGGCTGTACCACAAGGTGAAGTAAATTTATAACAAGAGAACAATTACT
Source organism: Amblyomma mixtum (assembly GCF_055824585.1). Lineage (NCBI taxonomy): Eukaryota > Metazoa > Arthropoda > Arachnida > Ixodida > Ixodidae > Amblyomma > Amblyomma mixtum. The sequence goes on along the minus strand of NC_143020.1, from coordinate 82,862,738 downwards.
CGTCATTAGCATTTATGCAAGCGCACCGACTACAAGTGAAGAGTATATAGCTTTCTCAGAAATTTAACAGTTGAAGAAAAAATTGTGCTAGTCTGGGCTTTGAACCTGAGACCACCGTCCACAACCAATGAGCTAACCAGGACGGCTACTATATGGCAGGGTGAGGCCGAGCTGACCGAAAAATCAAAACGAGAATACCTTTCTAGATAAGAGGAATCCCCAAAATGGGGTAAATTTGTATTAAATCAGTAACTACGCGTTAGTATCAACTTTGTTAAATCTGAGGTTACTCGAAAGACAATGACATTGCAGGTCTAGAAAGATTTATTAATGAGAAAGCATTAGATGCTAAACATTAGATTGTTCATCGACACGAAAACCCGGTGCCGCCCAAAAAGTGGTAGTGTTACAGAACTCGCGATTTGTCCGCACAGTGTGACGCAATCGAAGACGGGAAAAATGCAATATGCTAACCAGTAATATCCGGTAACAGTACTGACAACTGCACCAACAAGAAAGGAATAGTATTACATTAGGACTGACATATATATAGAAGAAACCTTAATACAGCAAAATTTGAATATAATTGATATAAAATTGCAATGCTTTCGCTTTATGTGGACATTAGTTCCTTAGGTGCCCCTGATATTTTTTTTCATTCAATATGCCTAAGGCCATCGACAACCTTGAGTTTTCCCTAAATTGTTTGCCGTCATAATATTTCTGATGGTTAGTTAGGGTGGCTGAACCTAACCAGACTTGAAATGAATGCGAGAAGCCTCAGATTAAGCTAATTCATATGTTAATCCACATTTGATCTTGAGACCTTCGATCATTGAGAAGTGACGTCATTTTATGTCATTTAGACATCACATTTGATAGTTTTGGTGTCATATTCAGCTCTTGCTGCTGTGAGCCCTTCAGTTTTAAGTAGGGGTGTGCGAATATCAAATTTTTCGAATACGAATCGAATACGAATACTTGGTTCCGAATATCGAATCGAATATCGAATAATCAAGGACGGACGCATTTAACCACTACAAAACATTATTTGAGCACCCAAGAACATCACAGTTAAACTATCGATGATTAAATGAACACAAAAAGTGTGTGTGGCTGCACAAAAAGTATCAGCCTCGAACATTATTCTTAGAAGAGTGGAAATATCAGAGAAGATGGCTGGTACACAGCACTGATTAAGGCTAGCCTGCCATCAGCACAAACGCGCGTTGCTGGGATGTACATAAAAGGTTGCAGTGAAGGAAAACCCGCTGCTCCACATGGTCAGGCAGTAGTAGTTCCCTTCTAGGTGAAACGACTTCTCCAGCCACAGAAAATGCCCTCTCACTTGTCACTGAACTGGCACGTATTGCGAGGTACTTCGTGCACAGCTCTGGCCATACCAGCTTCGCACGTATAGCCACAAAGAAGCTCACCAGCGCAGTCAGCTACGGCATGGCCCTTGGAGGAAGGAAGAATTTTCCTTCCTCCATGCGCATTGCTCTACGCGCCGCCCTGTTGTTATGTCTCTGTCGATAGGGCTTGCGGACCGAAATGAACGCCGGTGCTCACATTGTATATTCGGCTATATATGAATATTCGAGTCGGGTCGAATATTCGAAACAACACGAATACTTGGATTTCGAATCGAATACGAATACCAAAAATATAATATTCGAATAATATTCGAAAATTTCGAATATTCGCACATCCCTAGTTTTAAGCTTTAGTGTTGCATTTGGCAAAAAATTCCGCATTTAAAAAAAATTGCACAGAAATGTTGTTTATTCTTGGACAACCGAAATTAAAAAAAAAATATTCATGCGTTTTTTAGGAAGGACCCAGATGCCCGTCAATCTTGTCGGAGCTTTCTTTCTCCATGGCGCCGTGAGCCCTCTTTCGGTGTAAATAAGCATTGATTGAATGACTGGTTTAATGTTTGATTTAGTAATTGATTACCGATGCTTCAAGCTTTGAAGATTTTACGTGTAAGAGACGTGTAAGAGCGTTTCTTACGTGTAAGAGACTGCGCGGCCCTCTTGCGTCCCGTGAGCCCTTCGGTGAGGTGGTTCTGCAGGCGTCCCGCGATGGTCCTGAGGGCATCCATTGTGCTCACCAACGACAGTGCGTTGGGCAGCTCTTGGGACGAGGCACCGGCCGAGGTCAGGTAGTTCTGCAGCTCAGCAAGCGTAGACACGTACTCGGGCTCTTTGCTGCAAGTGATACATATCGACGTCAGACCAGCAGAAAAAGTTCATGTCTGTGAAGAAGTACAGCCTTTGGTCTGAAGTAAACAATCCGAGTGGTTTGCTTCTAATTCGTGTGTTGGAGCCCTAGAACTATACATGCTACTTGCCACTTTCGGAGGGGTGAGAAGTATAGTTCATCTCATCTCAGAATGCTCGTGTAAAAAAATCAGCGCGAATGGCACAAGGAACGCAGGAAAGGAGAACATGCACGGCGATGACAGGCGGTCAGAATGCTACCGACACGTGACTAGCCAAAATGAATGGTTCAGAATGCGACTCGTTGGGCTGTGTACTAGCGGCTAAGGCTGTGCATTAAACACATTTTCAAAAGACGATCATGCGGAGACCCGGAAACTGTCCTGCATCATCCATTAGGATCAGGGAGATTTTCGGCCTCATAACTTCATTGTTTCTGCATTTACTAGCTTCTTCACGCCACGAAGTGTCTACAAGTACATTCGTTTTTGACCACCGTTTGTGCCCTTTGGTATACTGGTAAAATGCAGGATTCCAAATTAGGGAATAGACCATATGGTGTTCTTGAAGTTAAAGCATTTTCTCCGGCCTCTCGGCGTTATATTTCCCCATTACGCGTTCCGCCAGTGTGGCGGTCCTGCCTTTCCTTGGACTAGCTTACGTACCAGTTACCTTTGGGGACTCTACGAAAGATTTTGTATGCGCTTAATGTTGCATGGTAATAAAGCTCCCCGTTTCCCTGATTAAAGACCTTGCGCATCAATACGGCTCAGAAGGTGACATTTAGCTTCAACGCTGCTGACCACTGACCTTTCCTCCTTGACCTCTTCGACCTTGTCACGGGCCAGCGAGAACCTGCTTGGCAGACTGCTGACCATTTGGAAGAAGCCGCGGGCCCTCTCCGGGTACTCCTGCAGAACTCCGTGCAGGTCTCCGTGCAGGATACGCTGCATGTCGCTCATGACACGTCTGAAGTCGAATATCACCTGCGGGATTCACGTGAGAATGGTGGTACGGTAGAAGGTAAGCGTGAGTTGAGCGCCAGTAGCATCGAGAGTAAGGTACTTGCGGAAAATGTTCTTTGTGCAATGGCTAAATGGTTTATGGTTTATGGGGGTTTAAAGACTCAGGCTACAAGGTACGCCGTAGTGGAGGGCTACGGTAATTTGGACCGCCTGAGGCTTCTTAACGTGCACTGGCATCGCACAGTACACGGGCCTCTAGCGTTTCGCCTCCATCGCAATGCGACCACCACGGCCGGGATCGAACTCGAATCTTTCGCGTCAGCAGCCGAGCACCGTTACCACTGAGCCACCGCGGCGGCAGAGGACCGAATGAGTTCAAAACAAAATGAGTATTTACATAATACGTCCCTGCTGACGTTTCACTGACAGGCCCCAAACCATTTATGACTACCAACCTGAAGGATCTTGACGACTTCCCCGAGAACAGTCGGGTTCTTATCGATGGGTTTGACGTTGGTGAAGGCGTCTGTGATGCTCGTCAGGTCCGGAATGGTGGGAGCCTCGGGGAAGTAAGGTTTCACTTCTTTTGGCGGAGCTGGAACGTCCTTCTTAGGTTCTGGCTCTGGCTCTGGGGCCTTGGCGGCTGGTGGCGGGGGTACGTCATCCTCCACTGGTTCTTCTTCGGAAGAGTCGTCCTTATCGGCTTCGCTGGGCTTTAGTTCTGACTGCAGACGGCCCAGCTCTTGCCTGGCGCACTACACAATCGAGAGAAAGCAAGATCACAACGTATATTCGAACACAGAGTTTGGATGAAGACAGTAAAAGGACTATTTTGGTCAGTGGATGCGTACAGAAAGAACTGCATTGTAGAGATAGGTAAGTGTGGGATAACCAACGTCATGTGAACACAGTCAGCCGGGTTCATGCGCCGCGATGCACCTAACTGTCAACAGTCAAACTCAGTATTCATGATTTCATTGTATCGGTGTTGGATATCAGCGATGAGTCATTAATGGCGGCAAAGCTTCAAGTAAAAAAAGCATATAGACGGGAAGTGCCCCTAAAACTGGGTGCTGCCCCTTCAGTTCGTGAGGTTACTTTTTGTTTTTGTTATTCACCCTCGAACGAATAGTAAGTGTCAAAGGTTTCAAAGTGCACCAACCTTCTCTACTTAAGAAATAAGACAAGTAAATGGACTGAAAATTTTTTATGATATTAGATTTTCAGACTGTTAAAAATGCCTTGCAACAAAAATGCTCGGTGGCAACTATGAGGGAACACATAAAATACTGTAAACGCGCTGTCTACATGTCAGTTAAAAAAACATTGCATTAAACTTGACGGAAGTTCTCAGAAATTTTCGCTGTAAATTTGTTGACGCTAAATTCTTGATGATTTTCAAAGGGTAAATTTGATGTTTTTAGCCTCAAAGAAAAAACGAAAGCGCGAAGTTTGGAACTCAGGTTTTAGCATATGTATTCTTCCTCAGCCCAACCGTGTGAGGGGCACTGAATGCGTGGTATGAAATAATTGTTTGATAACTAGCATATGGGCGTCAGCGGTTGTCCTCAGTGCAAACCTTCACGAAATGCAGAATAGCTTCCTCCCAAAAGGTACCCACAGAAGCAGTGACATTTATGGTGTTTATCAAACAAGACATTGAATATGCCTATATATTTGTGAAGGTGACAGTGCACAAGCGTTTTAAGTCAAATACTTTCTTAGCAGAAGTTAGGGCCAGTGATAAAAGTGTGCGTCTGGAAGAGTTAAGTAAGGAAATATCTTGCACGTGGTCTAACCTGTGAATGGTTTGGTTGGTTTATTGGGGTTTAACGTCCAAAGCGACTGAGGCTATGAGAGACGCCGTAGTGAAGGGCTCCGGAAATTTCGACCACCTGGGGTTCTTTAACGTGCACTTACATCGCATAGCACACGGACCTCTAGAATTTCGCCTTCAAGAAATTCAGCCGCCGCGGCCGGGATCGAACCCGCGTCTTTCGGGTCAGCAGCCGAGCGCCGTAACCACTGAGCCACCGCGGCGGGGCTCTAACCTGTGAATATACGGTGCACTAAATCTACAAAATAAAAAGGAAGCTTTGTTATAATGTAACGAGAGCATACAATGCGAAACGTTATGGTGACGGCGATCTGTTCCGCGAAAAACGTGAAAAATAATTCTGTTGGCCTAACATACGGGCATCTTCTATTGCTTACCTGTGTGTAGGCTTCGGCTGGCACAACTAGGCCGCTTTCCTGAAAACATCAAAAAGCAATGAAGAGAAAAAACGTAAGGACACATCATAGTAAATATAACGTGCACAAACACAATGTAGTCCATTCCTAAATTCGCTTGACTTAAGCTTAGTTGTCGAAAAACAGACTGTTATTACTACGATGCCGGTTCACGCGGAAGAAATTACGTGTAAACATTCAGTCTTGTTTGTCTCCGGCGCGCCAAGAGCCGGATTTAATGATTTTTGTACAAGGCAGACAGATTGTGAGACCGGCGAAAATTACATAAAGCGAAATCCATCACAACATTTTTGTTAAGCTTTTTTTTTTAATGGCGTGAACCACTCTTTAATTATGTGCGTGCAGCTTGCCTTTCCTACGAAGTTTGCGATTGCATTTGGAATCTCTGCTAAGTTTGCAGCCGGTGGCTTATTGTTAAGCCAGAAAGTGAGAGCTGCTAAACAGCTGTATCAATGCTTGCTAAGTAGTACTCACATTTTCAGTCACTCCGTCAAGGGCCTTCAAGCACTAAAAGCAGAAAGAAGAAAAAATAATAAATAAAAACTAGGAAGACGCTTCAGCTTCAGCTTCGCCTTAAGACTAAGACGCGATACTGACACCTACCTCCTGATTTTTTATATTTCTATTCCTTTTCTTTCTCATTTCTCATCGATTACCAATCAGCAATCACATTACGGACCGTGGTCACTGATTACAATCACAATTACTGATCACATTAACGATTAAAAATCACCAAGCATTGTCTAGGTTACACTGCAGGACATACTACGCCACTACTTACTCATACACATACATACCATTTGTTTTAGTACAGTAAAGCATAATAACACCGCCTTTTTATTCCTCGCAATTTCTGACGCTTAATCAGCATATTTACATTCGATTTTATTTTTTTTAATTACTATAACATCAGTACACATCCCAAACACGCCTTACTAAGTCATACACATCACAACGCGTTCACCTCTAAAACGATAGAACCAACGACCCTTCGTGGCCTATTGCGGGGGGCTTATGCTGCGCAGGACCGGCCGCCTGAATGGTCACTGATTCTTGACACTTATGTATGTTCCTCGCAATTTTGATGTGCTGGTGGAGTGGACTGTACTAAGACATGAGAATGTGTGTTTACATCGCGGAATAGTATGTGTATGTAAAGCATTTAGTAGCTTAGCGGGTTTGCTTTCCATGCTAGAAAGAAAAAAAAAGACATTTTGTGGTCTATGCTTTGCATGCCCGCCTGGTGCACAGAGGACCTGGGTTTGAACTCCGATGGCGGCTCTTTTATTTTATTAATTTACTTCTGCATTCTCCTACATCTGTATAATGGAATTTTTTCCGATCTACGCAGGACAACGGCCGACACCGGGTTTTCCGCAGAACGAGCTCCTCACGCTATCGCGTAATGATGATGATGATGATGTCCTCAGGCTCAAAATGTCACTGCAGTTCTTTTCTTTCTTTTAGTCGGCAGAATGAACTGAAGGGTGGCGAGCGTTTTCTTCGGGAACGTAGAAAGCGCTTCATGCGAGACGACACAACGTTCAGAAAACGCTTTATCCGCCCTAGAACACTCACCTCTGGTATCGAGGACTGGCTGGGGACGTCTGTCTTGACGAGCTCATCACTGTCTGGCAGCTTGATGCTGATGGGAATGTTGCCCCCATAGAACTTCGTGGCGGGTGCCCCTGCAGAGGGAAAGACACACGGGCGGTATAACCAACTTGATCGTATCTCTCTGATTTACAAATTACTTTCAATAGTTTCCTTATTTACATAACAAAAAAATGCATGCTTTTAGTCTGTGCAGTAGTCAATGTAAGCAGCTGAAGGGAGGAGTAAACAATTTTTTCTCACTATGTACTTCATGTGCGTGGATTTTGGGGGAAGTTATTGTTCTCCCCTGCCTTCCACTCTTTCCCACTGCCGACAAAACAGGTAACTATGATAAAATCACTTTTTTAGATCAAAGCTTTAGAAAATGTTGCATTTCCGTAGGAATTCAAAATTTTAGACTAGCTTGAATGGACATATCGAATCACTGTGAAGTACCATTGGTTATAAGAAAAAATGCATTTTCGTTAAAGTATCTATAAAGGACGCTAGGCGATGCGTGGAATCATATTAATAATTTCAAATAGCCTTCTTTTGCACAAATAAACATCTTTCTCTACAAAGAAATAATAGTAATTTTTTTTCTGGAATTGTGTAACGCCATTCAAGTACGCATTTGTTTACCGCATGGATTGGCGCATTTTTTTTAAAGGAACCAGGTGTTTAGCAAGATACGAGCCACATGCAATGGCGTGACGTAGAAAACAAACTAGACATCTTAGCGTCCCAGTACGCCTCCCGACGTAGCCTGTTTCCCAGTGAATACAGGTTGCTACAGTTATATACCGCAAGGTAGAACTCTGGTACCAGACTTAAGTAGAAATCAAAACTTTCGCGAGAACGGCGTAGATAAACATCGCACTTAATTGGTGGGAACCAATCCCATTCATAAATTTGTATAGTTTACAGTTCGAATACTCCCCCCCCCCCCCCCCCCCCTTCGGATTGGGTCACTGTTAAAGGAGAGAATTATTATCTTCTGCAGACTTTAATATTTTGATATGTGCACAGTTCCGATAACAAAAGAAACATTTATCATCTGGTGCTTCGAAATCCTAAACAGTGATCTCCACTGCCAGAAATTACATAGAAATTCGAGAACAATTTCAAAGAAAGGAAGAAAAACAGGTAATTTGCAAGGTGCACGAGAGCTTACGTTCCAAGTGCGAAGTTTGTATTAGAATTTTTTTGATTGCACAGGCCTCATGCAGAGAAAGAATCACACAGCTCATTTAGACAAGCAAGGATGAATTCAGCGATTAATCTCATCTCCTGAATCCCTGTAATGTGTTCGTCTGAAATTTTATTTCAATGCTACGATTTTTACCATCTTGCGGCAGTGTTCTTGCTTACCTCTCAGGAAGGGTACCGCCATAGCAAAGACTGCTAAGAGCAGAAACATTCTGTTTCCTCCGGCCACCATGACTGCTTTCTTCACACCTGCGCCACAAAACACACCAACACCACTCTCAGTGTCCAGAAGCGGGGGTCCCCGTTCATAAGCTCCTGCAATCCATTACCATCCATAACAAAACTTTTCCGAGTTGTTCTGAGTTTCCGGCTTAGAACAAACAAGTTTAAAAGCTTGTTCACTAATGGCGCACCTCAGGCAGAAACAACGAAATACTGGAGTCGCCACCAAGGAAAAACAAAAACTCAACGACGGTGTCCATTCATGTTACAGAATTCATAGAAGTACCTCAAAAAAGCGCTGTATTGGGAACGCTTACGTTACTTCCAAATTAATACCGTTAGGGACGCAAAGCGAAGGTAGCGAGCCCTGACGAAACATATATGCCCTTGATTTTTTTAAGAAATGCAGTATGCATTCAGGAGCGTGAAGCGAAATTTTTCTCGCAAATTAAGTCGCACATAAGCTGCGTTTTGGCCTAGGATGCCATCACACTAACACTTGCATAAAATACCCTTTGTTTAGATATCCAGCCACATTTACATGACCCGCGGTCACCTTGCATCTAATGCAGTCCTGTTTGAGCTTCTGGGCTCCTAATAATACACAAACGTTTATTCCCATTCTTTAGGGCTACTTAGCATTGGTACAAGGCTACAAAAGCGCTGAAACAAGGTCAGACGCCATCTTTGACCTTGTGAATGAAAAGGGGTTTATACTTCAGACAAAGAGTGCGCGTGTCGCAGGTAGATGCAAACTAAAAAGGAAACTTGGCACAACGAATGCGGGGACGCCTAGCAACTATCTCTGAGCGCTCTGCGTAACGTACACGTGCGCTGTAGCTATTACCTCTTCCTCCTTGTGAATTTCTTTGGAGGAGGAATTATAGAGGCCCGTGTACTGTGCGATGTCAGTGCACGTTAAAGAACCCCAGGTGGTCGAAATTTCCGGAGCCCTCCACTACGGCGTCTCTCATAGCCTTAGTCGCTTTGGGACGTTAAACCCCATAAACCAAACCAAACCAAACCAAACCAAACCAAACCAAACCAAATCTAGTTGGTCACAAGGAGCGGTAGCGAGAAAAGTTTTGACCTGAGGCATGCGATTCAATATATTTAGTGTCACGATCGGCGTGACGAAGAAAAACATATAATATACAAGAAGCAAGGAATGGGGTAAGAAGCAGGCGCCGAGCGAATGTTGAGATTGAGAACAGGTTGATCTTTGCTGATTTTACTGAACGTGTTTGAGCTTTGCCTGCTGACTACTACTAAAGACTGCCCCCAGCAGCTTTGACAGCTGCAATTTTCGCAGTTGCTTCGCTTCATTCGTTTTGACTCAGGGACCAGAGACCTCTAGCGACCGTTAGCGATACCGCGTCAGCGGTCACAGAGACAGAGACAGCGTAAAAAGGGTGCATACAAAGTGGTAAAAACAAGTCAAAATCAAACAGCAAAAATAGATAGGAGGTGCAGAATGTACCAAGAGTGATGCTTTACAGTTAGCAAGTATTAGGTGCAGCGTTAAAGGCAGTGCTGAAATGTTTCGTTTCTGTGCCTGCAAAAATAACGAACTCAGAAATACGGACTACTCTAGGCTTGAAAAGCTTTGCGACGGGGGAGTTTTTTTATCAGTGATGTCATCAAATTCTAGTTTAGCCCATTTTATATCCGCGATCGAAGTCATCATGACATGGCATCTTAGTACGGAAACTATGTTCAACGCCAGCGCAGTTTGCGCTGCAAGGAGATTTTGGCGATCGCTTGCACGACGCTACTATGTATTGAAGGCAATGACGCCAAGCATTTCTGACAAAAGCATATTTCAGCGAGACGGAGCTTACGAACGCAATTTTTTTCATAAATTGCAAGAGATCCCTATGATAATCAATAAAGCCGCAGATCTCCCCGGCAGGCCTGCATTTTGTTTTGCTATTAACGTTTTTGCTGAAGTCAAAAACGTTTTCTGTTTGCTGTTTATAGCAGTCTTGACTGCTCGATATAAGCGATAGAAAAACTAATCAAAAGATTTTGCTACTCATCGGAAGAATAGACCATTACATTCAATTTTTCCATAATAGTACCTTACAATATTCCAATTTTCAGAATTTTTGTTCCAAAATGCTCGACTTGGTTATAATGGCTACAATAAAATTTCAGCACGAAAAAGCCTGCATGCAATTGCACTGTACACCGGAAGGGTAACATACTCCATAAACTGAAATCCTTGACGCTAGCAATGCCTTTGATGCAACTTCCGTTTAATCCTGGCGCTCGAACTTTCTGACGCAAGTAACGCAGTGAATTATGAAGACAAATTTAATCCAAGTGGCGGAATACGAGCGATCAGTAGTAAATGAATTCTATTCCCTTACATCCTGCGCGCTTCAGCTATTTCTTTTCTCAGTGTGCGGCACGTTGTTGAAGCAAATTCATAAATATGCATGGTGTGAAGTGCGGAAAAAATCTGTAAACCTTCCTCGTAACAGCGGGAATTCAAGTTCGGTCTTGCGTCAGCCAGCTTGTAGCCATTTAGGCAGTTCTCCCCGCTTAAAAGGAAGGAAACCAAAATATCTTTGCAGTGAGCAAGCCTGTTTACCCAGGAAGCGTAACATTTACCACGACTTTTCCCCTCTGCCATCACCCCCCCCCCCCCCTTCCTATAATATCATTAATACATTTTCCCCGACGTTCAACGCCTCTTATATGTTTACATTCCATGGCCCTTGGCCTCGCCACAGCATTAGTGCATCCGAAAATATAAGTCGTTTCAGACACCCTATAAGACAGCAAGCTGCACGAGGAGCAGTTTTCTTGTGCTGTGGAAAAAAAGACGCGAATTCCTGTGCTAGAAAGCGTGTTAAGATTAAGCGCAGTTAGTTGAAATAGAATTTTCAGGAGTATTAGCTGCCCTGTTTGGAGTGAATGTCTTGACCATTCTCCTAAGATTAAATGAACACGAAATAACATGCTTGAATATATTGTCCGGTTTCTGTCACCATCCCCGAGTGGAACACACTTTCCATATAAACGGAATCCCTCAACGACCATGCAGCATTAATCACTACCTCAACAAGCCTTCCACATTAAAAGGGGACGTACTGTAGCCGAATGTTTGGCGTGGTTGCTTTGCCCTGTTAGTTTTTTTTTGCGCGGTGTTTCCCGTTATCAGGCATAATAATTGCGGAAGTTACTGCGCATCAGCGGATAATTATATTTTTACCGTCTTTCTTGAGTCCTCATAGAGAAATTTTGGTCGTAACAAATCTTATTTGGCGAAGTGTATCAAACTGTTGTCAATCATTCCGAGAATGAAGCGCCTGCCTTAACTTCCCCGGTAATGTTTCACACTGTTAGCCAATGCACTACTGCAACGCGAAAACACTTGTCCATGTAATGTTCACAAGCAATAAAATATGGGCGTTTTGTTGTCGTGAAACATTTGCCTCTTGTAGACTAAACATGTAGGTTCGAATAAACCTAAACCGAATTCGAACATCGGTTGCCGGCCGGCATCTGCGCAACAAGGCGCTAACGTACTCACCCAGACCTCCGGTGTGAAGCAAATATCCAAGTCCGCTGCGTTCCTAGTTTATGAACTGTTTACTCCTCCAAGTGAGCCGGTGAGGCCAGCACGCGAGCCAGTTTAAGAGACTGCGCGCGGAACTGTGACGTCACTCGCTTCATCGCGGGTAGCGCGTCTCCCATTCGCCGAAAGGTGTGAGGGGGAATGGATTACCGCAAAAAGACTTTCCCCCTACCACGACGCCCGCTGAGACACACGCACAGCCTTAGACGTCCGAGAAACGGCGAGGGTCATCAAGACGGCGAAAGTACGGCTGCAGAAATCAAGATATAAATACATAAGAGAACGTGCATGGACTGCCAGCCTCGGTGGATCTTTTTCCGCCTCCGCCACACCGCTCGCGTCGACAGAGCGTCAAGGTCACGGACGCGAGGAGCGCGTATACAAAAAAGACAACTAAAACCGGACAATGTGACAGCAACCGGTTATACGAGACACCGGTTGCATCGGTCTTGTCCCGGCATACACCTTAGGAATTACGTAAGAGGCGCTCAATAAGCGGCGTGACGACACTCGTCTGAGTCATGACACGCGCGGCCAACACTTGTCCGACGACGGTGGTGGAGGGGAATAAGTTTTCCGTGCAGTCTCTTAAAGAACCGTCAAACGTTGTCCGTTCCTTTTTTATTCGTCACTGTTAAAAGCAGCGACTCCGCTGCGTATGCTGCATATCACCATTAGCAATGGCGTACACGTCAACGGGAAGTGCGCAGTGGGGTAAAATTACAGTGTTGTCGCGAAGCGGCGTGCATAGCCGATCGGACCAGATCACGTGGAGAGACGAGGCGGTGATGCTGAAACTGTCCGAACAATCTTGCACGTCCGTTGCGTCTGCGCGATGCAAGCTGCGGTACGTGATGCGTGCCTGAGCCAAGTTGTGTCACTATCTTCTCACCTTTCTTGTGTCTTTCTTCGAGTTAAAATGTAATGGCTGCTAGTCGTGCCTTCTCGTCTAGCAGCATGTACTCTAGCACTTACGATGGCCTGCAACGCTCCGGCCGTGACCTTGAATTACGCTCTATCACAAATCGGAGCGCGACAGTGCCGGGCCCCAGAACGGTGGGGGTCAGCGCGTAGATCTTTGCTTTCCGACTGGCTTCTAAATGCTTAACTTAAGACGCCTCATGACCCGCACTGCTTTGAACTGAGCTACGACCGCATAGTGTGTGTTGTAGGCCGTTTTCAGCGTGGGAGTTTGGTGGATGCCACTCAAGCAGGCTAATGACAGTTTCCACTTAGCTCGTATATTCGGATGTGTCTCAAGGCGTGAAAGAAAACAATGTTAATGGGAACCGGTTTGCCGAATGAATGAACGCAATCAAGGAGTGATGATATGATCCGTGTTTCCACGTAACAGAGGATGCGGCGCCTTCCAACGAAAGACTCATTATTGTCAGTCGTTCAGTTCTAATTGGTCGCAGTGCAGGAGAGACCCGCAACAAGTGACGGAATAATCGATTCTGCGTCGTGGAAAAGACACATGGTATCAAGGTCTGGCCGATGAGCCTCTAGAGAGAAGCCAATTGGAGTAAAAGGCTTCAGTGAAACGGCGCGATGCTTGAAGGTCGTTTGAAGGAGCATTGTCCTTGGACACCAAGGCATCTTGCTGTAGGAGCGCAAGTTGATGCGTGACGAAGAAAGAGAAAGGGAAGAAACAAACAGCGGTAGCCGGAAAAGGGAAATTACAGACCATTCCAGGTACAGGCAAAGGGTTACGGTGTAGCATCCACTCAAACGACAAGAGATGGGCAAAAGCTCCTCTGAGTGTCGTAGTTTTCAGACATGGTCAACAAGAAATACGCCTTTGCTTTTTTATACGTGATTGTTCCAGTCGCTAGAAAACTTGTTGAATGAAGTTGGACGTCGGCACCGTTCTAGGAAAGGCGGTCAGAGAACATGTGTTATGTAACACTTTCGCCCGCTGTGGAGCTTAGTTATTGTAAACTGCAAACTGTTTGGTTTAATGTCCCGAATCGACACGTAGGCTATAAGGGACGCCGTAATGGAAGGCTAAAGAATAATTTACACCACTTGAGGCTCCCTGAACATGCGCGGATATCACACAGCCCATGGTTGTTTTAGCATTTCGCCTCCATCGAAATACGATCTCAACGGCCGGGATCAAAAGCCGATCAAAAGGCGGCCGGGATCACCTTGGGATCAGAAGCCGAATGGCAAAGTCACTGAGTGACACTCAGGTCGGTTATTGAGACGTGGCCTACAGCACAGGTCAGTCTGAATTCACATCGCAGACGCAGCAATTAACAAGGCAAGAGCAGGCATACTTGAAGAATTTTATGAAATTAAAGTAATACCCTCTGGGCATAGCACACTTGCAGGTGTTTAATATCTTCATTTTAATACTTTTTTAAACAAATAGAATTCTAGCCTCGTGTTTGGGGCATGATAGCATCAGTCGCTTGACTGTCATTAAACCCAGCACAACACAATACTATATGAAAAGAGGCTCTGCACGTAATGTCCTGCACATTCACAAAGAACACAAAGTAACCGTTGTAATTATATGAAGAATATTGCCTAAGTGACTTTTCGGCATGCTCCGAGAATATGCGATACCAGTTTAATAAGGCTGCTGTGTGACATGGCATGAATTCATCTTCACTGATGCTGTGTCGGGCCACCAATAAATACATAACAACGTTCCAAATACGATGCGCAGAGTGAGACTTCCTCGCTGTGTCTGTCTTGCATGTAGTGCCAAATGTGCACTGTGGCCACGTCGCAACCTCTGGTCAGGAGAAAATACTTGCTTTCATGTCACATGTGCCTGTAAAGGTAACTATTTATTAGAACTTACTACCTCTATAATAACTCAGCGCCAAAACATGCGTAAGGTTGCTAAAGAAAACTAATAATTCACCTACTAGTTTGCCTCTATACAGCATTTCTTCGCAAGCATGGCGACACCTTTTGTCCAACCGAGAGGCGCCATTTTGAATTACTTGCATCGGGGTGAGCCCTACAACGGGCAGAAAGGTTCTGATATTCAATTTGAATTTGATGTCTGAAAGACGAATTGGATGCTATATAGATATATATGTCAAAGTCAAGAAAATATTGATTTCCGTAAAAATACTTTAATGCGGATAAATTAGCTAGTGTGCTTCGAAAATGGCGGTGATGTCACCACGCTACCAAAGAAAGCTGCATGGGGGCGCCCTGCTCACCTATCGGGGGACACTATCCGTGTAAAATTTGCCCAATTTACTTACATCGCAGTCCGGAGCACACATATCACTATTATTACTGAATTAGTTAATTAATCATTTACTTTAATTATTAATTAGTACTTGGTGTGCTTACTAGACGCTCTAGCAACGATACGTGCGTCTTCGGATGCGGTAAAACCAAAGATAGTGAAAACACGACGTAGAAACGGCAAAAGGCATAAAGAAACGAACACGCAGCAATATGATCGGCAGCACTAAGAGAAATGGTTTCGCATTACTGCACTTAAGCAGACTTAAAGGAACCGTTGGAATTTTTATTCTCGATTAGTAAAAAAAAATGCCATGAAGGCCATAGCCCCATTCGAAAGAAATGAAGAACTGGGTGTTCAACGTAAAGCCAAAGCAGCAGGCTATTACATGATATACTAGATGGCAAAGGCAGACAGAAAAGACAGCTTTCTGCTTCCCTTCCGCCCGAGCACCAACCGCTTTCCAAAAACAAGAATAAAGGATTTTTACGCACTAGATGCTGCTTCCAGGTTTATTCACGCACATGTGCCAGAACCTTGACCAATATTCTGCGAAGCATTGAACGGACGGAACAAGGCCGTCGAACTTTCCGTGCTGACGTCTCCACTGGGAAGCGTTTCATGGTTTGGTTTTTGATGACGTACGTACAGTGCTGCCAGCTGGCGCCGCATGCTGAACGCTTGGGCACCCGTGCCGGCAATCGGAAAGGCTGTGCGCCGGTCCCTATGTGGCCACGTCATGCGCTCTCAACTCGAGCGAGCGTCCACTACTAGAGAACAAGTAGCCAGAGTTGTTTACGAGCCCGCGAGCGACGCCTTTAGTGCGAAGTGCTAGCGGCGTAAGGTTGCTGCGGCAAATGGAAAACGTGTGTAAGTCGATCCGAAGGAATACGTGTCAGATAGGAGAAGGAAAGCCGCATACGACCTTCGGTTGTTGACTCATTGATCTGGCCAACGTAGGTTCAGTCGGCAGGTCTTTCTTGAGCCCATTGGCGCTCACCATTCAGTTGTCCTAAGCGCCTTATCAGCTCCGAATCGGGCACCAGACGGGGAACAGAGTTCAGGGTGCTCCGGGTCTTTGGGGTTTTCCTTCATTGTGGAGGTCGCACCAAGGATTTCACTACGGGTGCGCCTGCATACGTCAACAGCGACTGATTTAGCCGCGTGCAAACCGCGCAAGGTTAAGGAGCGGTCTGAAATGGAAAGAAATTCAAACTCCTTCCTAATAAAAATAGGAGGGGACATTTATGCTCCGCCTTAAGGCTATGACGTGATAACTTTAATGGGTTAAATGACATATATGCAGAATTGGTCACTCTCTAGGTAACATTCATAGATCCTTGGGAGTACTCATACTCCTCTATGCGCAGTGGTGCATGGCGGCATACGTATTCGACTTACCTCATGCCACTACAACGTTTACAAAAGCGAGCACTAAGGATAATAACTTTTTCTGCACTAAACCATCCGAGCAGCATTCTGTTTGAAGAACTTCGCGTACTAAAATTTTCAGCTCTGCGTGACTATAAAATCTCCGTTCTAGTAAATAGTATAACAACTAACCCTCCACTTCCGTTCAGCCTGTTCACTTTTCCAGTACGCAACACAAGACATGCGGCTAACGGTAACTTTAACCTTCCAATCCATAAGAATACATACAGTCAGAGATTATTAGAATCTGTTGAGACGAAGATCTGGAATACATTTCCAATAGAACTAAAGCTTGCCGGAAATTTTAAACTTTCTTCGAAGTTGTTTTTTTTTTGCACAATCAAGTAATGATGTGATTTCCCTACGTTAATTGAATGTTTGCATTTTGTTGAATGCAATGCGTGTATTTTGTAGAAATATCAGTTTGCATTTTCCTCGTGCGGTTGTCCAAATGCTTTGTTTTTTTTTAAAAATTTAAAATAAGACCGGAGAATTTCGTTATATTTGTTCACGGTTTTGTGTTTAAAATTATTCACATAATTTGCTGTGAAGTTTCCCAAATATGCTGTTTTGTATTGGACCGGATACTAGCCATGTAGGCTATCGGTCCAAATAGTTGGTACGAAGTTTCCTTGGATGAGCAAATAAAGATTATTTGATTGATTGAATGATGCGCCACTGCCCTGCGATGGCAGGTGCTGGCACCTGTGGGAGTTCCCAAGATCTTCCCAAGTTGCTCTTCCCAAGCAACCTCTCGCTTCTAATCCTTAATTTAATCCGCCACTTGCAACGGTGTGCAGTCTGCTCACAATCCGGCGGGCAGGTTGTGACGACTCCAAGAGGTCACGTGACTTAGGTGCCCCACCTGCCTCTTATATTTCTTTTCTGAGGATTTTTGGCTCAAGGTCAACGACACCGACGACGCCGGATTTTCTGCGACACGCCCTCCTTATCGCGTTAAGGAGGGCGTGTTTCTAGGTACGGAAATTCACAACCCCCTGTATAAACTTATTCTGAGCCTAGTTTAACCTAACCCACTTTGATAACCAAGCGAACCTAGTTAAGCCTGAGGTTTAAGACAAGCTAAAGTCAGCTTAGACTAAGAGAAGGACCACCTTGCCGGCGTAATTTCGCTGACGAATGGCGCCAATTTGAGTTCTGGAAAATGGTCAGCCGTGAATCGTTGTTTCTTGCGTGGTTTGCGGATGTTTCGAATGTGCGCTGATCAAAGAAACAAAAAAAAAAGATAAGGTTGTCCTTCTTTTAAGTGTGTGAGATTATGGGTTAGGAGCAGAAGCCACACAATGAACAAAAAGTGTCCGGAGTCCGGCGGCGCAGTGTCGTATACATCACATGTGACGTTTGGTAAGTGCAACCGTGGAGAGAAAGAAATACTCTTGTCCTCTTGTAAGGGAGAGGAGGGTGAGACCTAAAGGTGGCTTCCACGAAAGACACGAAATTATCTACCGATGGCTACCAGGCACAGCGGTATCGAGGCAATGAACGCGCTGACGAGGTCACACGAACTGCCCCCCACGACGTCGACTCCGTGTCAACCCCCTTCGAGAGCAGACGCGGCGGGCAGATTTCGCACACTTGCGCGGGAGATCACGCTTGCCTTGTGGAATTCCGTCCAGTTCTCGAACTCAGGCCTACAGTCCCTGGACTCTGACCTGAAGCTCAAGCTTCCAACCAGATACCACGATGTGAAGGAACTTTGCTTGCTGTGTCGGCTGTGACTTGGTGTAGCTTTCACCACCCTTTCCTTTGTAATCGGTTTGGCTAATAGCTCCGCATGTACCATCTGATCTGCGGGTGCGACGTAACTATAGCCCACATTCTTTGTGAATGCCCTGCATACAGTGCCGAAAGAAGGCCTCTCTGCAATGCGCTGGAGCGTCTAGATCCACGCCCACTGACGGAGATGAAGATTTTCGGCCACTGGCCGTGGAGGTATTCGGCGTTGAAGGCTTCCCAGGCACTGCGCCGCCCCTTGAGAGCGTCGGGCCTGCAGGATAGGTTCTGACTTCACCGCATAATCAGTGACTCCACATACTGACTTCATTTTCCTGCTATTCCCTTTTCACCTTTACTTTTATATCCCCTCATCCCTTTTCCCCGTGCAGGGTAGCAAATCTGTTTCTTCCGGCTAACCTCCCTGCCTTTCCTTCTCGGCCTCTCCTTCTGTAAAGTTTTATTAGTTGTAGTTTTGTGACAGATCCTGTGTGCTTGCAGTTAATAGAAAGTAAACGCATTTCGTGTCTTTGAATAGTGTGAGGTTTACGTAAGATTTTGTTTGTAAACTGACATACCTAATACATGCACAAGCAAGTTTACTTTTTCTTGTCGCGCAAAAAACGCATAACTTTTGTCTGAAAGGATAACAAGTCAACCTGAAGCTGTAAAAAGGTTTTCAGGTCTACCCATGCCTGTTGACGACTTCAGTGCATGTGCACATGGGATGGCCTACGGCCTATGTGTGGGAAGTGTAGGAGGTGTACACTGGCAGTTGTACCGGTGTACATTGGTATACATTGGCAAGAGATGTACAGAACAGGTTTCACAGCGCTGGTTACTTGGAGGAGAATTAACACTGAGGAAAGGGCCGAAGATACTTGAAATGAACTAAAGCAATGCCAAATTTGGGCTAGTTGGTACATCGTCGAGGTGGACAGCGCAAAAACATACCCAAAAAGTCTAAACAACAGCATTTTTTGGGGATTTATGGGGGTTTAATTTCCCAAAGCGACTCAGGCTATGAGGGACGCCGTAGTGGAGGGCTCCGGAAATTTCGACCACCTAGGGTTCTTTAACGTGCACTGATATCGCACAGTACACGAGCCTCTAGAATTTCGCCTCCATCGAGATTTTTAGCGGGAAACCATTTATGAACACGATTTTTGCATATAATGTAAGATTTCACTATAACAATCAAGATATCCTCACATCACCCGACGGCAGTCTTGTATTTTTTTCTATAAACTTTTTTTTGTCACCGTCAAAGCGTGCCCCATTGGTTTTCTATGGCAGTTTTAATTGTTCGGTGCGATCGATGGAAACACTACAAAAGATTTCGCTACATATCAGAAGCGTGGACCATTACCTTCAGTGTTTTTACAGCAATATCGTACTATTTTTTGTTTTCAAAATTTTTGTCCGAGAAAGCTGGACATGGTTGATTCGGTGTCTGTCGCCTTTTTGCGGAGTTTTTTTTTTCCAAAATACTAAAACAGCATTGCCGCGCTTCGAGAAATGAATTTTCCAATGTGCTGGCATGGTACGTTGATATTTTTTTTATGGTAGATAGCACACGCACGTGCCAGAAGTAAAACTAAAGGAAGTTCACAAGAATCATATCAAGGTTCCTCCGTACGGCAGTGCTACAAGTTCACCGGAAACAAAGCTGTGCTCCACGCGCCGTTCGGATAAAGTGTAAGGTAGTTTCCTCTCGTCGAACTGCAAACGTCGATATGGCTCTGGCTTAAAGTAAATCGAAGTAGGAAAGGAAGTGTGGAAAGAAAAAGTAATCAGGAATAGTGCTACCAGGAAAACACCTACACATGCCTCAATGTGGGGTCTACAGTCGACTGTGTATTTTTTGTTCTCCTTAAAGATTGTGCCTCTTTATCACAGGTACGAAAAATATGCACCCACGGATCTGTGTGCAGGCAATTACAGCGTCTTTATTCGTTAAGGACTAAATGGACAGTTGTTGGTTAGAACAATAGGTATTAATAACAAAAGTAGCAAAGCTGTACGGCCTCCGAGTTAGCGTGCTCAGCAGCCGCTTGTCGTGTGCACGAAAAAGTTATCTACGTCTAATTAGTTTATGCAGGCTTGAAGATGGTCAATTAGTTTTGGAGCGCGAAAAAACAATCGCTATTTTTACAAGAGCGTTGGAAGTGTTTGCACAAATGTATTTCTCAAATTAGAAATCCAGGCATCGTGCGACGGTATTCTTTTCTTTTAAAGATGCACTTCATGCGAGAACGAGCAGTACAACAATTTTAATGGGAGACAAAACATGTCGAAATACATGCTACTGCTATTACTATTCTGAGAAATAGTATTTAGCGCGCTCGATAGCTAACGTAAATAAACCCCATCAGGGGCGATATTAGGGCGGTAAATTCATTCCGAATAAAGAAATCTCTGCTCATCCTAAAAAAATTAAAAAAAACACGCCAGCTGACCGCGTAGAGAGTTTTGTAGAAAGCACCTGAAAGGGTTAATCAACTATTGTACATGCAATGAAAACGATCAGCCAGAATCAATCCGCAGCACTCTTGCAAGTTGAAATTAAAAAGGCAATCGAGGATTCATTGTGAGACACAGCTATGCATAAAAACACCTTTCAAGAATTACAAGACAATGTCGAAGGCTCGCGTTATTATGATGCCCTGCCACTAACACTGATTTGAACACGAGGTTAGCCTAAAAAAAAAAAAGCGATGCTGTTGCTGTCGTCTGGATTGAAAAACGGTCTCTTTGTCTGGACTAAAGTACTCTCATTTTTTTCTGCGGAACAGCAACTCATTGACTGTCCTAAGATCACACAAGAAAATATTACGGATCGGGGAAAGTTTCGAAGACACAGCAACTACTTTACGCAAATTTTCATTTGTTATTATGCAAAAAGAAAGAAATAAGTAAAAGCAAAAATTACGCCATGAGTACCGTTTAGCGTCCAACGTCAAAGTCCTATTTCCCCTGAAATAGCAAAAGTACTCCCCAAGGATTTGATCTACAGCAGCCAAAAGGAGACGGTGGAGAGTTCTTTAATTCTGCACAACGTACGGCAGTAAATGCTTGAAAACAATCTTACGCGTATACGGAACGACAGAAGAAAACACGAAGAAAAATTCAACGATTGAAATTTATTTTCCTACAAAAAATTACAAACTCTCCATGAGCCCAGATTTATTTCTTAAACCGATCACAACGCGACTAACACGACATCGTCAAAAGGAATCACTAACACCTTACAGCGCTAGAATCAATGCTTTTAAATAGTCATTTTTTCCTCACACAATAAATCAATGGAATGAACTCCCGCCTGAGGTTGAAAACAGCATCGATGCCATTAACAAAATTACTTATTGATAATTGCTGACTTGTTTTTGTTTTTTGTTTTTTCCCCTTGTTCTTTACTATGTTCTATTACTGTTATGTGTGTTTTGTGCTATGTAATCTGCCGCGCCTCTTTTTCTTGTGCTTTTGCCTTTCCTGCTTGGACCCATCTTAGGGTCTGCAGTATTCTGTAAATAAATAAATAAATAAATAAATAAATAAATAAATAAATAAATAAATAAATAAATAAATAAATAAATAAATAAAGAAAAGGTAAGCAGGGATATCTGAATATCTGAACTTACCTCTCTCTGCTTGGTACACACAAATTTAACGCGATAGCTGTAAAGCTTCCGTTCGGCGAAAACCCGGCTTCGGCGCCGTTGTGGCTGGAAACTCCTGATTGGTCGAGAGGGCAGTGACGTAGGAAATCAGTTTCTCTCAAGAGAAGAAGGGTGTTCAAGCGGAATTGAACCGTTGTCCTTTAAGTCACCATTGAGAAACTATTCTAGAACGTTCGTTCAGTTAAATAAATGGAGGCCTTGCACTAGCGCCAAAAACAGCGACGGATGAATTATTGCAGGAACTCTTAGTTAATTAGGACAAATAATTAGTCTCACCATTGATGTGTAATAAAGCAGTATGTGATGGCCATAAGCGTGTCGATATCTGCGAGCGGGTGCGCCAGGGGACCCCAAGCGACCGCGGGGATCCTTTAATGCTATCGCTTAAGGTGAAGTGCCCCTCAAATTTTGTTTTTCTTGAATCAGCTTTCAGTGAATTTGTGGAAACACGTTTTATTTAGAGCGCAGCTTTCTGGCGGCCGTTTCTGCGTTTTGCGGCGTCGCCGTCGCTGTTGTCCGTTGTAACCAGCGGTGGATACCTTAGTCACGCATTAAGCTGCGAAACCAATGGAGCGGGGAGCTTGGAACGCAGAGGAGGGCGCTTAATTGCCATCGGAAGAGTGGACACCTCATTCGTGCTTTAAGCTACTTGGCGGTAGTGACGGATGTGCGCTGCATGCGTTGGCATTGACAACGTTGTAACTGTTGTTGCGAAAGTAACACTATGCTAGTCGCTAAGCCATTCTCTGGAAAGGCCAAGCTGCGCATGCGCGAGGAGCGGGTGACGTCACAGAGTACACAGCTGGCGCGCTGCGGCCGCCGCCACCGTCTCCGTCTCCTCCTCGTTCTCCTTCTCCCTCTCCTCCTCCTCTCTGTCTCTCTTTCCCTTCCTTTCCTCAAATACAATTTCATTTTCTTCATTACGGCCCCTCTTCCTCTTTCCTCTTTCACTCCCACTTCCTCCCTTCCTCTAAGGTGCGGTTCGGGTGTCCACCGAGATGACAGAGAATTACTGCGCCGTTTCCTTTACTCAAAAAGCGTTGCGTTCAAAGGGCAAAGCATCGCGCCGAACGGGTGGTGGCGTTCCGTGTACTCCCTGGCAGGGCGCGACACGCTGTCGCGTTACACTCCTAAAGGCGAAGCTTAAGCGTCATTCATTAGCGGTTACTGAGTATTATGCGAAGCATATTACTAGAGCTACACTACAGCCCGTCGAGCGCGGCGGTGGAGCTACCATTGACCTTTAGCGTGACCACGTGACACCACGTGACAACATGACGTCACAGCAGAGGAGAGATGGGCTGCCGGCTCGCGCGGTCGGCCGCGGCGGTGGAGGCTCCACATCAGAGGCACGGCGGCTGACCACGTGACATGACGTCACAGCAGAGGAGAGATGGGCTGCCGGCTCGCGCGGTCGGCCGCGGCGGTGGAGGCTCCACATCAGAGGCGCTGCAGCTGACCACGTGACACTACAGCAGCGGTATAAAGCTGAGCTTGCCTCGCTCTCCTTCCTCTGATCATTTAACTCTCCTCTATCTGCACGTGGCAGCGGTGGTGGCTTGGCTCGAGCCAGTAGCAGGCCCGTGCAATTTCCTTTTCATCCTTCTCTCAGTCACAACAACAACAACAACATCTCCGGGCACTTACGAGGCGGCCAGGTGTTGGGATGCCGCCTAGAAGCAGGGCTGATTTGAACGAGAAGCGAAAGCTTCAGCGTGTCACAGAGACCGATGAAGAGCGGGATGAACGTCAACCAAGGAAAGCCATGTATTACCAAGCCTAGCCATCAATATGCTTCGCATCTGACTAGGCTTAACCTTAGCTAAGGCTCAGCAATTTTTTAGTCATTAATAAGTAATTAGCCATTAATTGGTAATTTGTCATTACTTAGTAATTAGTCATTAATTACGTGTGACGTCATCCAGGGGTGGCGTCACCAGTGCCACAGAGGCAGTCAAAGTGGTGCGGAAAACGCTTTCGCCTCTACGCACTTTAGACAAAGTGCTCCTGAATTTTTTCTTTCTTCTTTTACTCTCACCTTCCTCCCTTTCCTTACGGCGCGGTTGGGGTGTCGTCCGAGATATGCGAGACAGATACTCCTGCTTTCGTTTCCTCAAAAGACCAATTTACCAATTTGTGCCAGAAACGTGGCGCTGAAGCCATACGCCGTAGGCGTTCATTGTGTTCATTAGCGTTGGCGTTGACAAGGCTTTACGCTCGGATCATTTTAAGGACAGGAATTGCGCATAACAATCGGAATTGCGCATAACGGATCAAGCATACCTTATAGATGACTTGGAATCTTTGCAAAACCGTGCCGTTAGATTCATCTTTTCTGATTATTCTCGTCATACTAGCGTCACCGCACTAAAGGCTCGCACCGAACTTGATACGTTATCACATCGCCGCAAACTATCACGCTTGACCCTTTTCCATAAACTTTACCATCATGTTCTGCTCCATAACGATTTTTTTCAATCACCTGAATCTTTTTTTCCACGTCGCGACCACCCGCTGAAAGTTAAACGCATATCATGCCACACTTCTTCTTTTGCTAACTCTTTCGTACCACGTTCTATAGTCGACTGGAATAATCTACCATCACACATCGCTTCTGAAAGGGATCTTAACAAGTTTCACGACCTTCTAACCCAAATGTCTGTTTAGCTTTACTAATTGATTGTACCACTTGCTGCATTGAGCTGTTTTATTATTTTGTTTTGTTCCTGCGATTGTTATTGCCTCTAAAACGCTATCTGTTCTTTTTTCGTGTAAATTACAATGTATACTACAGGTTTTTGTTTGTTTCTTGTTTTGTTTTCTACATGTGCTTTTTGTATTTATGTTTTGCACTTTGGTGCTTGCTCATTCTTATTTTGCGTTGTGTGTCATTGCTCCCCCCTATGTAATACCCTCGTTTGAGGGCCTTTAGGGGTTTATTGAATAAATAAATAAAATAAATAAACTGGCTCCCTGGCTAAGTGGACGCCTGAATCGCACATATAGGTGCGTGGGGTGATGAGAGAGAGATGTGGGCTGCAGGCATTGAGAACGTTGGGCCAGAAACGCGGTGCTGAAGGCATAGGCCGTCGACGTTCATTGTGTTCATTGGCCGTTGGCAACGTTTTACACTGTGGTCGTTTTAAGGAAAGGGGATCGCGCATAACTGGCTCCCTGGGTCAGTGGACGCCTGAATCGCGCTTGTAGATACGTAGGGTGATGAGAGAGATATTTGGGTTGCATGCGATAGCGCTGACAACGATGAGCGCTTCTCGGGATCAACCATTAACTGCCACCTGCCAGGGTAGCAGGGGAATTTAATGTAGATATAAAGACAAACAGGAATTTCTTGCCACTTATGCTGGAGAACATCCCGTTCCTCTCGCTCGTATTGCCTCCCACGACTGTGACAATCTAGCGAAATACTTGCGCTGACTTCGTCTTTGAGAACCAGGCCTTGTTGCAGCAAGTCGAGCATATATCGATCTATTTCTCCGACCACAAAGCTTCCTTCATGACAGTCAAGAACTGTTAGTGGCGTGATTCTTGAAGAAGGAATATGTGTGAAAAATAAAAAGTTGTCCGTGATTGTACACACATGTCTTGCTCGAATTTTTTGGCTAAATCAATCGAAAAGCTGAAACAGCCAATGAGGAAATAACGTAATCGTTGGCAATTTTTTCACTACCATTACCACCGCAGAATCTTCAGCTGGGTGAGCAGGGGGTAGGGAATATACGGGAGAGAACTGTGGGATTCAGGAAGGCGTGCGCTGAGAGCTTGTGCCAAGAGGTTTAGTGCGTGTGGGATAGGGACCTGTCGGCCGGTGTGTAAAGATGGCGGTCAAGTCTATAATATTGGCTGATGTCGTAACAGACCTGCGGTCTACATGTCCCTCGCTGACCTGAAGAGGATAGGGGCTGGGCCCCGCGCAGATTGCACTGCCTCGGGCGTGTTAGTTATATGGCAGGGAGTGTGTGAAGGTTCGCATCAGCTGGATGGTGTGGGTAGGGATTTAAATGCTACGAGGGGAAGGGTGCTGGGAGAGATCCGGCATTTAGAGAAATAATTGATTGCTGTTTTCGAGTCACTGATAAAGGTTTTGGAGTTGGCTTAGAGTCGGCGATTGCTATCGCGATTGCTACCTCGTTGGCGATATCGGGGGAGGCGGTCATAACGGAGACGGAGGTGGAGGGGCGGCCGGTGTGGTCGATAATAGCGAGCGAAATGGCGTCTCGGTGGCGATACTCCGCAGCATCAACATTGTACTCCTCCTGGTAATTGCAGTATCGTTTGTGTTAAGACTCCCTCCCTTTTATGCGGCTGATCGATTTGGAAGACCGGTTACTTGTTACGGGTAAGGCGGGACATGTCCAGCTATCGCAAAGTGAAAGGCGCCGGACAGACTCCTGGATCAGACGCGCTGCAAGGTCCACGCCCAATGTACACCTGCACGAGCGTCGGCTGTACCCTCCACCCCATCCCTCCCTCGACAATTACCATCAGACACTTTGGAGGCGACTCCAAACACGCACTTTACCCTCCCCTTATATACGCTCGCGCTATCACCAAGTCCACACAAACCCCTCCTGTACCCTCTGCCACCACCCCAAAGCCACTCTAGACCATATCCTTTTCCTCTGCCCGGCGGATCCTCCCCCGCGGGGCCTGGAGCACCTTACCACTTGGGAGGCTTGGGAGACCCTACTGCGCTCCGAGGACCCGGCCAAGCAAACCATCGCCACATGCCGGGCTGCCAGCGTCATGAGCCTCCGGGAGATGAACGTTTGAGTGCAGTGGGGCCTTGCGGGGCCCACTGACCTGTGTGTCCCAAACTCCGCAGTTGTCAATAAAGTTTTCACCACCACCCTCCTGTGAGATTCTAGTGGTATGACTGGACAACTAATTGCCGTGGCTGTCAAATGTTCTCTGCATGATAGTTACAAAGTGTTATTTTGTAGTTGATTCTTTAAGTGGATTATTTATTTCGATTATCAACTTAGCGAAATAAAAAGCAAATCGCAATTGACGCAAAGCGAGGGAGGTTCCTTGCTGTGGATTTTCAAATATTTAGAATAATCGGCATAAATGTTTGCTACAGAGTTGAGCGCTTAATAATAAAGCATGTGATGCCAAAACGCGCTATCGTTGGCTCTTAGCGACTATCAGAAGGCAGTCAGCAGCAGTCGGTTTCTGCGACGGTGGCACACACGCTTCTTTGTCGTGCACGAAGGTCGGCTGGTTATGCCGGCGCTGCGGTATTAGCCGGACCGAACCCCCCCCTCTCTTTACCGACTATGCTGGTTTGTTCGAGGATGGTGGTGTATAATTTTGAAAGGGCCAATCACCCTGAGAAAGATCCTTGCCCCCCCTCCCCCCCCCCCCCCCGTGCGTCGTTGCTACGGGAGGCTGATTCTTCTTTGTCCAGTGTTCGTTCTATGCACTATAGGCTGTAATTTGTGATATGTACTGTGTGTTAAAATAAGGTCATGGTGTTTCTGGGTGGCCACCCACTTTGTATACATTTGTTTTGCCCTCAGTCATGAGTGTGTTTCCAATGTTTTGTTTGTTTGCACTGTTGAATAAACTTCCCTTTTACTCATCGACGCGCGGCGTGCTCGTGTGGCCGTGCTGCCTCTCCCGTACTAGACACCAGTGAAAGTGAGTGTGTGATGTACGCGCGGGAAAGCTGTGTAACGTGGAACTTTAGAGATACTCCAAGACTATGCGTGTGAGAACTTCGGCGGGCTTCCCGCTTGTGCGTCTTACGGCGCAGCTCTTTGGCGCAGCTCTTCGGCGCCCGTCCCTTCGTTTCGCGGCGTCGCGGAGACGCTACATGGCGGTTCAAGTAAGCGGACGCGCGTCGCATCGGTTCCGCAAAATTTTGACCAAATTCGACCGGACCACATCATTCCCGCCACCGGATTTTATTCGGAACGGAAAGATATCAAGTGCTAGATCCCCAGGATTTAAATTTCAAGCGGTAGGTCCAGTTTTCGGCTGTCTACCGGACTTGAAAGTTCAAAGCCGGCGCCGGCCCGCTAACCCTAACGGGGCACCCAGCTCGACTTCGTGAGAGCATGGGTCGCTAACCTTGTCCACGACGCTGACGCCTAGCATCGACGCCGCTTCGAAGACGGACCATATGCCTGGGCCCAGCCAAGCCAATGGTGCGTCATTACAACCCCCAAACGTCCTTCTCAACGAATTTCAAGAGATGGATGCAGACGACTTCGGAGACGCAGACTTGGGAAGTGAGCACGGGATCCCGTCCCACTCCTCGTCGAAGCCAGCCGGGTACAACAACGATGCCAGCTGGGAGCTTGCACAATCCAAGCGTCAGAGAAAACTTCAAAGGCGAAAAGAACGCAAAGGCACGGGAACCGGCTCGGCCGCCGAACCTCACGATAAAGTTACCGGGTGATGCGACCGGCTGCAACAAGAATGGATCTAGGGAGCAGAGGAAGCCTAGGCGAAGAATGCCGCCACTCCTCAGCAGAGACTACAAGATCATTATTCGACCTAAGAAATGACTCGGGGTGAAGTCCCTCACCACCCACCAAGTAGCGCGCGCCAACGTCATGGCGTGCGGCCACCAATGCAAGGACGAGGACCTTCTTGTAAGGATTCACACCGGATTCAATATCATTATCGTTAGCATCCCGCACGAGCAAACGGCTCAGCTAGAGCGGCACATTACCCATCTCAAGTTCGACGGAAAGGCTTATGATGTAAAAGCTTACGTGGCAGCACCGGAAGACGTCCTGTGCGGCGTGATTCACGGTGTAGACCCAGGTACGTCTCCCGAAGAACTCAAAGCACAAATTGAGTCATAACTCATGAACTCCCTCCTTGAGTCAGAACTCAAGGAGTGACCATACTTCGGGCAATGATGCTCGGAAAATCCAACACGGCAGTGCTCACGTTCGACCTACATATACTAAACAAAATGCACCCTGCGATATACGCTGACAAATGTCCCTGGTGCGACAAAAAACCTACACTATGTCACATCAAATGGTCCTGCCAAAACATAGACGTGGTCCCCAAAATACAAAACCCGAGTGCGGAGCAAGGGGAAACTCTGCTGTCCAGCGACCGCTGTGAAGACGAACAAGGTCTGGCACAGCGAGCTCAACGGGCGGAAGTGGTCAGCGGAGCCCTGGACTGAGGGCAACCGACCATTGATTAGAGGCGGACGACTTCGACAGAGAAGGCTCCTGGGTATAGAACCAAGACGTCTCTGAAGATGCCCCCAAACCGCAGGAAAAAGCAAAGTTTTCCTTCCTTCCTTCCTTCCTTCCTTCCTTCCTTCCTTCCTTCCTTCCTTCCTTCCTTCCTTCCTTCCTTCCTTCCTTCCTTCCTTCCTTCCTTCCTTCCTTCCTTCCTTCCTTCCTTCCTTCCTTCCTTCCTTCCTTCCTTCCTTCCTTCCTTCCTTCCTTCCTTCGCGGCGTCACTGTTGTCCCTCGCAACTGGCTCCGCAGCCGGGGCAGCGCGCTGCTCTAGCTGCGCGCGCTCCTGGCGCCATCTTCCGCACGCTCAAGCCAAAAATCATAGCCTCCTCCGTTCATTCTTGTGATGGTACTGCAGAAGTTTGTAAGGGGGGTTCAAGGTAGCTGGTCGGTTTGGATGCTCCGTCGTCTTAAACAGATTATGCGCCTTTGTTGGCACCATGGTGATTTGGAACGCAGTGAAAGCTAGTGGAGAGCCGCAGTACATTGCACGCTGACTACAATCACACATATAACGTTTGTTTATTATGTGTGACGAAATGAGTTGCTGGCCTTCGTTGGTGAAGCCGGCTATTCTTCTCCTGCTAATGTGATGAATGCACCTATAGTGAAAACAAGACATATTACATGAATCGCTCCCGCATCTCTCAATTGAGTTCCTGCACATAAAAGATGTGTATAAGGTGCGAGGAGGAGGAGGAGGTAGAAGATGAAAGGCAGGGAGATTAACCGGAAGGATAATCGGTTTGCTACCCTACATGGGGGAAAGGGGTGAGGGGATAAAAAACGAAGGAGATAAGAGATTAGCAGAAAATTGAAGTCACTATGAAAAGTCAGCATTCGTTAAAGTCACAGACTATCGTGCAGGCCAGAAGTTCGCAAGAAGCGGAGCAGGACATTGGAGGCTGTCATCGCCGACGATCGCCGCGGCCAGTTGCCGATAATCTTCATTTAAGTCAGTGGGCGTGGATCCAGACGCTCCAGCGCACGGCTGAGAAACTGCCTTTCGGCGCTGTAGGCAGGGCAGTCACAAAGAATTTGGGATATAGTCTCGTCATACCCGCAAATGGCACATGCAGGGCTATCAGCCATACCGATTAAGAAAGAGTAATGGTGTGTGAAAGCTACACCAAGCCAGAGGCGACACAGCAAAGTTTCTTCACGTCGTGGTAGGCCGGATGGAAGCCGGGGCTTCAGATCTGAGTCCAAGGATTTTAAACGTGAATTGGAAAAAAGGTGCGAGAAATATGGAACAAACATCGTTTGTTCACTGTACCAAAAACCCCACATATCCGAGATACAAAGAACGAATCAGAACATGCGGACAAGTTCACACGACGAAACCAGTGTGCGTGATAATCAATTCTATTAGCTCCGTAACACAGAACCGACACTGTTTCTTATCATATGTATATC
Source organism: Amblyomma mixtum (assembly GCF_055824585.1). Classification (NCBI taxonomy): domain Eukaryota; kingdom Metazoa; phylum Arthropoda; class Arachnida; order Ixodida; family Ixodidae; genus Amblyomma; species Amblyomma mixtum. The sequence continues at coordinate 82,831,972 of NC_143020.1, read as the reverse complement.
GTAACAAGTCCCAAGAAAGCTTCCGTTCAGTTTTTCTGGCCCCAGAAAAAATGAAACTAAACTACGATGTACAAAGCAGACTCATTGACTGCATGAAAGGCAACGTCAACCTTACGAAGCAGTATGCCTGTAACTTAGTTTACCACATATTTACGTTTTATGCATGCAAGCAGCATTCTGTGACCGGCACAGGACGTCCGTTGTTGAAGCAGCTGCGACGGCTCATACGCTATGGTCCCGTGCCATTGAACTCGATTTCGCATGTTGGATCACGGCAGCGGCGACTGAACTACAGCGCATGTAGAACGCAAAAACATTCATGTATTCAGTTTGAGCCATGCGTTACAGAAACAAAGACTGTGAACACTAAAACGGATCCTAAATCACCGCAAACCCGAAAACTTTCATATACTAAGATTCCGCCGTGCGTAACAGAACCGAAAATTGTCTACATTAAAAAGGAAATCTTAATTACCTAAAACCCCCAAAAATTTATGTTCTAAGATTCCGCCATGCGTTGCAGAACCAAAGACTGTGAATTTAATATTCAAGCGGAATCCTCAATTTCCGCAAATCCAAAAACATTCACGTACTAATATTCCGCCGTGGGTTACAAAACCGAAGAATGTGAACATTACAGCCGAATGCTACATTACCGCAAACCCAAAAATATTCATGAGCTTAGATTCCGCAGTGCGTTACAAAACCAAAGATTGCGAACATTAAAACGGAATTCTCAATTACCGCAAACCCTAAATAATTAATTTTCTAAGATTCTGCCGTGCGTTGCAGGACCATGCAAGGACTGTGAACTTAATATTAAAACGTAATCCTCGATTACCTCAAACCCAAAAACATTCATGCACTAAGATTCCACCGTGTGTTACATATAACCAAAGATCGTGAACGTTAAAATTGAACCCTCAGTTACCGCAAACCCAAAAACATTCATGAGCATAGATTCCACCGTGCGTTGCAGAACCAAGAATTGTGAACATCAAAACGGAATCCTCAATTACCGCAAACCCGAAAACCCACATTCGTGCTTTGGCGCAATATAGTGAAAATCAAACCAATTTTCGTTCCTCTAAATGCCCTCTGTTATACAACAATATTTGTCTGTACATGGCTACTGAGATGTCACATACGGATAGCCCACCATTCCGCATTAGTTGCGTCGTGCGACACGCCTGAGCCGTCGTACATGCAATCGATCTGCAATTCGTTTCAATTCAAAGCGTTCGTATCGAAGATGCAGCCTTCCGTCGCAAGTGAGGCTGATTCCTGATGCATCCAGGAAACACGCACTGGTCGTACAGGTTGGAATTATTCCAAGGACGCGGCCGCCGGCTCTTGAGAACTATTCCGCTCGATGGAGGGGTCGTCTTCAGACGGTTGCTATCCCGTGTACATATAGCGACGCTCGTCGGCTCAACCAGTCATTGTTTTTTTCCTGGTTTCTCTTTATCCGTAGTCAGCGGCGACACATTCAATTTCCTTCACTTCTCCAGATCTAATCGTGCGTTGCGACTTAGCCAAGTAAAGATTGCGCACGCACGTGTTAGAGAACAGGTTTGCGCTTGAAATAGGCTCGATAAGAACCTGCGCTCGTGTGACGATGCTCGCTCACTTAGTCCAGTAGATCGTGCCAAAATCGGCGCCCGAGTTACGCAACCATTGACGTAAGGTGGGAGTGCGGGAAGTGTTTGCTGTGACGATATTCAAACCCAGCCTGAGGTGCGCCTAGCGGCTAAGAAGCATATGACGCTGAAAAGCCTCCGCGTTGTGATAACGCACTTTGCATTAAGTTTCAGAAAAGCGTAATTGCCTCACTATGACTGAAACCTCCATGACTGAATTTGCCGCTTTCTGTATTAAGGTACAACACATTGAATAACAAATAATTAAAAAAATGAGCCGCCCGCTGCACTTGGCCGAGCGTTTAAACCACCCAGTCTTTAAACCGGTCTGCCATTGCATTGGTTTCAGCTTATATAGTTAATTAACTGTTAGGTTGTCTTTTCATGAAAAAAAGTTCAAGATGGCCATGAAATATTTGCCACAACTGTGCTGCTATGAAATTCTTTAGCTTAGCTAATCAGCATGGTCATGGCGGTGTTCAAGTGAATAATAAAGTATGAACATAGTTGAAGATTTTCAGAATTTTGGCATTGGTGAATAGACCACCCGACATGCCATGGACACGCAAATAGTTTATGCGTGCTTGAGACTGCGTATGCTGCTTTTAACCGTCCAAACATGCAACATGAAGGCTTTCTGGGCTGGGCTGGTTGTATGGTTTTCAGTTCTCACAAGACTTGTTTGTTATAATCAGTTGTGGGAGAGTCATGAAAAACTGTGAAAGAAAGAAGAAAACTATACGAATACACCGACGCACACAGTCTTACGTGAATCCAAGCGGGCCTATACGAATATCTGTAAAGGTGCGGTAGGCAAGACGGCAGCCCGTATCTTACGGGATTGCACTCCACAACATTTAACAGAACTGGTATGGGTCCCAGTTCATTAAGGAAATCCGGGGAATGAGGAGGCAGATCATATAGCCCGAGGTCTGACAAACCGGGAGATCGGCTCCTCAGGCCCGGACCCTCGGGTTGAAGCACTGACCACGTACAGCCGGCCAAATCTTTAGCTGGCGTGCGTGACGGCCGCTTTTTCTGCGCTAATGAGCTTTGGGATGAAGCAAACGTGAGGAAAGCTCAATATTAAGCAAGGGCTTAGGGAGCCTCTGCTTAGATTTAGGTATTGTCGCAAGTTTGCTCCATCATAATCTACAGTAGCACAGAAAACACGGCCGTCACGCACGCCAGCTAAAGATTTGGCCGGCTGTACCATGGCATAACAAACTACTATCAGAAGACAAACTTATCTACCTCCGCCTGCGGACCTTAGCAAAGCACAGACCACGATGCTAAGAAAGATCCAGTCTCGATCCATTCTAAGCCCTCATAGGTTATCGTTTATTACGAACGGGGAGTATAACCCCGCATGCCTAAATTGCCAGGAATCGGCAGCTCAAGGTCACATATTGTGGGCATGTGAGGTCAAGCCTCCACCACGTATGCTCCTGCCAGCTCCCTCCGAAGAGAGCTGGAATCAACTGCTGCTGAAGCAGTAGAAGACGACAAAGAAAGCTCTCGTTAACTGCGTCTTGGAGGTCACCCGTGTTTAGGGGGTCACATTGAGGTACAGTCGCCCACGATCTACACATCATTGGCAATAAAGTTGTTTCTCTCTCTGCGTATGCTTAAGTCACCCTACGAGTGGAATGCGACAGCAATAGGCTTCACATGGTTTCAGCTACTGTTGCAACTTCTGTCTATGTTTACGTGAGTTTCTTTGGAACTGCCGACCTTTCAACTGCCATATTCAGACTGCTAGTTGCAGTAGCAAGCATCCGCTATGCTGAGCTCAAATTCCTATGTGCAGGTTGTTATGACGGCACGAGGTCACTTGACCTCTCTCGACAATTCAGCGAATTTCATGACACCGGATTTCGGCGGACTTTTGGTGCAAAGACAACACTAGGTTGCCACCTGCCACGGCGGGCAGGTTGTGATAACGTGACAAGGTCTCATGACCTCTCCTGACCTATCAGCCATTTTCGCGTGCAGGTCCACAGAACCTCCCGAAGTTGCACGCGGCTATGAAAAACACTATAGGTGAACGGCTTCGGTTCAGTTCCCTCCGCCTGGTGATTCTTGAACGTGCACTGACAACGCACAATCCACGGGAGGTTCTGCACTTTGATCCATTGAAATGCGTGCTTTGTGGTCAGCAGTAGTACGGTGGCAACAGTTTTCTGAAAGCGTTGCTCTTTACTAAAACTGCCGAAGCCTACTACGTCGTGTGGAAGGAAAACGAATGAGGTTGGTAACAAAGACCTTTGTGTACGCTATAGAAACGCTGACAGCTTTCTGGATGTGCGTGGGACACGCTTCTTTCCCTGCCTGTAAACAGTGAACCAGTCAGCCGCATACGTGCACACAAATGTGCGCAGAAAAAAGCAGTGGCGGATGTTTGCGTATCTTCCTCAGCCAAACCTTGCTGTGGAATATAAGTCCCGTTAAGCGGAGAAGCCTTCCTGGAAACACAAGCAGGGCTCTTCTGGGCGCTGTCTGGTATGTACACTACCTCCAGTTCATCCGGTGCAGAAATTCAATATCTCCTTCCTTGTTTGAATGGCCTAATGCATCTAGCCTTGTACAGAAAGAGATACTGCTTAAATAAATATTAGCGTCTTTTATCGTTTTGTTGGCGTATGAGGGCAGTGTCGCAGTAATTCTACGCGCTAAGTGCTAAAAAGGGATGTCATAAAGATGTTCCGTGGTGGCTCAGTGGTTGTGGTCCTCGGATACTTACCCGAAAGACGCGGGTTCGATCCCGGCCGTAGTGGTCGCGTTTCGATGGAGGAGAAATGCTAGAGCCCCTTGTGCTATGCGATGTGTGAGCGCGTTAAAGAAGCCCATGTGGTTGAAATTATCCTGAGCCCTCCACTACGGCGTACCGCATAGCTTAATGTAGCCAGCAACGAAAACGGGAACAGGAGAAAAAGTACACCGGACAGCACTGGCGTTTTTTTTTTCGTTGCTGGTTACGTTATGTTTCATCGACACCAACTAGCCCGCATGGTTACCCTGTTGCAGTTTCTCATAGCCTGAGTCGCTTTGGGACGTTAAACCCCCTAAAACGAATCGAACCGAATGCCATAAAGAAGTTCACCGTTAGGCAATGCATACAGTGCATCAGCGATTAATCTGAAGTTAGCGTTTTTCTAAGGGCGCAGAAAGTTTTAAAGCGAGATAAAATTAATCAGAAGCACATGCAACACCACACATAAAGTTGCGGACAGTACCCCGCTGGATAATTTCTTTCAGAACTATTTTCTCCGGATATGTGTGCATGAACAGGTTTTTGTGTGCGTCTTGTTACGGTACACCACTTATTTGCGTGATTTTGCTACCCTCTAATTATTTGCACCGTAACATTATGCACATATGTACAACAACGCATAAGTTTTGCCCCATGATCCTTTGCTGTCGTCTTTGAAGCTGGTAAGGGGTGTACTACCTACACTAACGAGCCAGCCATATAAGCTTTTTGAATGTACCCGTACCATCACACTGATGTTGAAATTAGGGTATTTATCCACCGTCAGGATTGAACCGATGTTTGAGCAAGCCTCTTGCAGTGAGGCAACATCAAACTGCGGCGATTGAAGTTCACTGCCCTTTTTTTTATTAACTGGAGGAAAATCGCCTGCAGATGGGTTAGGAAGACATAACAGACAAGAGTGCTGATCGCTGAATTAATGCTATTATCTCTTAACCATTACACATGTTTCACATGTTAACCGGTATACATGTTAACAGTGAAGAAATGTCATAAGATGTCAATATAAAACATATACGAAAACTCAACAGAGTTCCTCATTGCCGGACAATGCATCTCAGTGGCCGAAAAGTGCTGTCGCGTACATAACGCAGTGTTAAATTCTCAATTATTTTTTTGTGAGTTTATTTCTGCAGTGAAGGTGCAGTGAACTTTCGGATATTACACGTCAAGAGTAAAAAATTGTTATAAAACAGGAGAAAGTGTACTTGCCTCATATCATCGCTAATTAATCATTCATTGAACACTCATGCTTTGTTTTCTGTAATATTGCAGCACCCTGTACACCCATAGAATATTCCCGTGCGTTTTTTCATTTTTTCTTTTGTTATTGCTGTCTTCTTCCGTAGGTATTTCCCTGTGCTTGTTTGCTGATAGCGATATGTGCAGAAAACTGCCCTGAACCGTCCGTGTCGGCGTAAATATTTCGCAAGCTGGCGCCGTCCCCGCGAAGATAGCAGACCAGTATAACAAGTCACAGTAACTGTTCCGCCAGTAGCATTCTTTAAAGAGCAACTGCTAAGGTTTTAGAATTCGACGACCTTATATGCGTCAAATATATGGAACTTGCAGGTGAAGCTTGCGAAATATTTTTTGGCTAACATTAGAAACGGTGACGTAATCGCCAATTAGAACTGCGGCAGCATTCAGGTTTCAGGGCAGCGGACACCGCCACGTGGAGTTGCTGTGATCTACGGTGCCGGTATGTTTACAGCTCATAAACGCTCTCTTTGGAAGAAAAAACTAACACCATCGAAGGCAGAGCATGCGCAGCCTGGTATGGCGACATTTGACAGCGCACGGCTAGTTGTGGGCGAGGGCAACGGGAGTTTTGAGATGTCCTTGTCTGTGACGTCTTCACCAAGTTTCTCCGCACCCCTCTGGTGCTCTGAGTGGAAGCTTGAGATTCAATCTTTGATTTCGTCACCGTTTCTGATTCTTGTGCCAAAAACTTGGCATGCTTTACCCGCAGCCTAATCTTTGAATATCGTAAAGTCTCGGAAAGTGACGTAGCTGCCCTTAACGAGGGTAACTGGTGTATAATGGTAAACGCACAGACACTAGCGCGGCATCATACCCAATAATTTGGACAAAAGCATTTTTGAACGGGAAGGATTTTCTGAAAGCAGTTTTTGCATATATTGTAAGATTTCACTCTAACAATCAGTATATCCGCTGATCTCCCGACGGCAGACGCATTTTTTTTTGCTATTAACTGTTTTGCTATCGTCGAAAGCCTTTCCCATGGTTTTCTATGGCACACTTAACTGCTTGATGCGAGGGATGGAAGCACTATAAAAGAAAGATTTTGCTACGTATCTGAAGAATGGACCATTATCTTTAATATTTTCATACCAATACCTTATAATTTTGCAATAATCAAAGTTTTTGTACGAAAGTATTGGACATGTTCGGGCCTAATGCACAGCTCAATCTATGGGAGCTCGTTCCTATCTATGTCAGCATGTCGCAGTGGGGTCACTGTACGTTTGAGGTAATTTTGGCATTGTTTGTTTTAAACGTAACTGACAACATGCCGCCACTGTAGCAGTATGTAGCATTGTAGTACTTTGCTGCGCTTCGGCGTGTCAATATTCCAGCAACACTGCATGCAACATTTGAAATAGTAAAGTGCGTTCTGTGGACCTAATTTCAATGGGCTTAAGGTCACCTTTAGTTTAACAAGTTCGTAGACAGTCTTTGCACAGCTAACGGGTAACCGTTGTCGCCGTATTTGGCAGCTCGTCTACCGTAACAAAACGTTAGTTGACGTCACTACTCTGAAATCATATGATCGCCTGACTTTAGACTAATGAATATTTGCCGCTATGATGACATGACAGGAATGTGGGGTTACATGGAATGGTCAGTGTCTCTTGCAGAAGATGATGGGAGGAAAGGAGCTTCTGCTGTCACTGTCATTTCTCCCAGAAAGGACTCGCAGTCTAGGATGTGCTTGTTGGAATAAGGCTTGGTTCTTGGTCCTAGTCTTGCGAAGATGTGGAAAAAAGCAAGCGCCTGTTTTTCTGCATTTTTGCCACTATATATGCTAAAGAGTTCTGCAAAACGACTATAATAAATGACACATTGCGAATACTGAGAATTATTTCTCCTGAAAATCCCTGGCTAAAAGACTTAATTTTTATGGATTTATAAGTATCGCTGGTTCTGCGTACAAACAACGAAACTCTGTCAGCCTAAACCTTAAACATAAATCTTCTTGATTCTTAACTATTGAACATTCCGTAGCGAAAACGAGGAGCTAGGATTGCCCATGAAGATAACTAAAGTTGAAAAGGCTGGAACCGGATAACATCCTACGATAGGCGGCGAGATAGTGATAAGAGAATACATTTATCTAGGGTACGTTGTGCCCGTAGGTACTGACCACGAGAGGGAAACAGCTAGGATAATCACAATGAACTGGAGCGCATTTGACAGGTGCTCTTAGGACACGAATAGCAGCTTACTAGCGTTCCTCAATGGGCAAGTATATAGTTTTATCTTTGAAGCCAAGAGTTTGACGGAAGCCCATCTGGTCGGGTTGGTACGTGACCAGAAAATAAACAGCGTCAAACAAAAGAAAGATTACAAGAGATTTTGACTCTAGCATCCTTGATCACAATGAAGGAGGAACGTAGTGTCGTCGCTAAATATACGACACATTACAAAACCCAGATATCTCGCAGATTTCCCTCGTTGCAATTAAGCGCATGCGCTGTCGTCTGAATAATCAACGACCCTATATAGGACCGTCATGCTTTGTTCTTTCGTATCACAGGCACATGCGCCTTTGTCCTGTCGATATTCTGGCTAATCGATACAGAATGTTCGGAAAGCGCGTTCGAAGCCACCTGTTGATTCCTCAGGTCAATGATCTGTCCTCAAAATCTTTCGAAGTCCGCCGCCGCGGTGGCTCAGTGATTACGGCGCTCGGCTGCTGACCCGAAAGACGTGAGTTCGATCCCGGCCGTGGCGGTCGCATTTCGATAAGGAAGAAAATCTAGAGGCCTGTGTACTCTGCGATGTCAGTGCACGTTAAAGAACCTCAGGTGGTCGACATTTCTTGCAGCCCTTCACTACGGCGTCCCTCATAGCCTGAGTTGCTTCGGGACGTTAAGCCCACATAAACCATTTCTCAATGTCCTTTGACTCGGCGATACAAGCAGCTGCGCAGTCGGCACATGAAAGACCAGGCACAATTAATATGCTTTTCATTTATCCCGCTAATTTTATTCGTTCTGTAGAACGCAAACTCAGCCACCCCGAGCTACATCCGACCACCGGTAACTAGAAGTAAGCTGCAGTTCCATGCGTTCCAGGTGTTAGTGCAACGTTAGCGCGTATATCATGCTGTTATGACGTGCACACTGCGCATGTGCCAATCCACGCACACAGGAGAGAATTGGCGCACGTAAAAGAAGAATTACACAAGGTGAAAATCCCAGGCGTTGTTTACGCAATACCAGGTGCCGACTATGCAACTGTGTATATCGGCTAGTCAGGGGACTTCGAAAGCAGATTTGGGGAACACCAGAATTCATTGTTGGCGCATGATGGCCTTAGCTGCGTATCTGCCATTAAATCCAACGCAACACAACTGGAGTTCACGGCGAAGGTAGTGCGAAACACAAGGACGAAAGGAAGAAGCAAGACACGGCATGAGCGCTATTTCGGCAATAAATCTTTATTAGCCGCCGCGGTGGCTCAGTGGCTATGGTGCTCGGCTGCTGGCCCGAAAGACGCGGGTTCGATCCCGGCCGCGGCGGCTGAATTTCTTTGGAGGAGAAATTCGAGGCCCGTGTACTGTGCGATGTCAGTGCACGTTAAAGAACCCCAGGTGGTCGAAATTTCCGGAGCCCTCCACTACGGCGTCTCTCATATCCTTAGTCGCTTTGGGACGTTAAACCCCATAAACCAACCAACCAACCAACCAATAAATCTTTATTGTAAGAACATAGAGTATAAGCCCACCTCGTGAAAAATTTCTTTACCTTCACCATGAATCTGATGCTACTCGCCCAACTTTCCACCTTTCAAGAGCAGAATGACGCGAATAGTTGGCGGGTGGCTACGAACGCACTTGACAAGGATCTGGTATCTGGCATTCGCAATACCGACTGGGCAGAGGCACGTGGGCTTGAAAAGGGCAATACGGCTGTATTTGGAGGCATCGAATATTGACACGACAGCGCATGCGCTGAATCGCAGCGATTGAAATCTACCACCAGTAGACCATGCGTCGGTTAGTGACTTCCCAGTCGAAATAAAGAACAAATGGACATCGGCAGAGCATGTAATTCGAAGAAATGCAATCAATGGTCATTTAGGGTTAGTGAGTGGATTCCAAGAGAGGGCAAGGGTAACAAGGGGCATCAGAGTGTCAGGATATACGGGGTGAGATGTGGATATTTACGGAGATAAGGTGGCGCAAAGGCTTCTACCATATTGGAAATATGTGGGAGGGGTATTTGTCCTGCATTGAGCGTAGTCGGGATAATGATTAAAAGGGGGGGGGGGTGAATTCAAAACTTGTTCGTCTCTATCATCTTAACAAAGTTTTCTTTTGGGCTGGTTGAGGTAGGCACAGGATACCGAATTTTGAACGCGCAGGTAAAGACAAAAGACAAGAAAACAGGACGCGGCATGCTCGATGGTAATGTCTGTTACCATGGATTGAGAGAAAATAAGCATATGTGGCCTATCCTCATCTATAGTCGGGAACCTTCAAGTTGCAAGTACCTCTACTTCGGTACGACATGCACAGCCTGACAAGACAAGCCAACCGCTTTCGTTTAGTGAATTCAGCCGAACAGAAAAATCCGAAAGCAATGGAAAGTTCTCCGCCACGCATATGCCAGCTGTTTCTTGTGTGATGCATTGCACGTTCCTTCGTAAGTCATGAAAAAGGCGTATGGTTAGACGGAACACTGCATGTCGCAACTTTCTGGTGCTGGCAGCGCATTTTTATTTTCCTTCCTGGGGCAGCACATGCCGAAAAAGACTGTAGCCCCGAGTGCTTCCCAAAGCTGTAAAAATTTTCGGCTCAATGCTTGCCAAAAATCCTCCAAACAGTGTTCGCCACGCAATACAATTTCTACAGGCAGGTCCTATTGACTCCAATACTACCGGGAGGAGCAACTATACTTGTGGAGTATACTTGTTCTGGGATGTCGTCGTTCAATTTTTTTTTTCATGAAAGTCAGCAATTTTTCGCTTCGCGAAACCAAACTGCGAAGAAAGTCGTTCAAAAAACTTGGGGGGCCTTCTAAACCACATTCTTAAAGAACAAATACGGTAGCATTTAGGTTGCCTGCTATCGTGTCTAGAATGATGCTTTATGGTTCATGACGTTTAGCGCCCCAAAACAACTCAGGCTATGGCGGACGCCGTAGTGGAGGGCTCCAGAATTATTTAGACCACTTAGGATATTTTAACTTGCACTTATATCTCACAGTACTTATATCTCACAGCGTTTCGCCTCCATCGAAATACCGCCGCGGCCAGGACTGAATCCGCGGCTTTTGGCTCAGCAGCCGAGCACCATAACCACTGAGCCACCGCTGCGGGTTGTGTCTACAATGGGTGCCTAATGTTGTTCTTGAGACCTTCCCACCGAAACGCCGGTGCAAATTGGTTTTAATACATTTCTATGGTATGCATGAGTAATCACCTAGAATGTTCAAATACCTTCCGGCAGGTTGCTCACAGTCCGGTGGCCGAATTGCCACTTGCCATAGTAGGCAGGTTTTGATGACGTAACAAGGCCGCATGACCTCTCTCAAGCAATCAGGGTGACCCATAAGAACAAGTTGTGATGATGTCATAATATCACGTGACTTCTTTCGACCAATCAGGCAATTTCATGAAAGAGAAGCCGTAAATTTTGTGTGAGAGGACAACCTAAACGCTGTAGCATTAATAACCCAATCGGCACGGGTAATTGGCCCAATACAGGAAACATGCTGGCAAAGACCTGTCCTACAAAGGACCAGTGTGAAACCATGCATTTGCAGTACTGGGCCGATTACCTGTGCTACTGACCGCTAGCTGTTGCAATTGTGGCTTCGGCTGCTCCTTTAAATGTGGCGTAGATCGCATTTTTTTCCAGTGTTTCTTGCTTATTGGTGCCTTTGCTCGGGTTTAACACTTCCTGCTTGCCTAGCGAGGCTAGTTATAGGTGGCGTGTTCGATGGACGCGACCATGTTGCTCTGGAAGGATAGCCATCTCGAGCGGCGGATCCCACTATTCTCTGGACTGCTCCACAGGTTGCAGGTTCTTTGTTTCAAAGTTCTGACTCATTTTTAAATAATGAAGTTCATCATAGAGCAACCGTCACTCCTATCCGGACGACGCAGAAGTCATGTGTTGCTATCGCCACTGCCGATGCTTGTTTTAGTTGGAGGGCACAGATTTCAGCGATAAATAGTTCCGTGCTACAATCATCGTTGTTTTTCTTCACCAGCCTAGTGACCCTGCCACATGTCTGTATGCAAGGCGGTAGGCGGGGAATAGCATTCATTGCCTAGAAATGCTTGCTATTTTCTTGCGTTCCATGGAAGGTCGACACGAAACCAAGAGCATTGATATGATCATGGTTAAACTTGGCCTGCAAAAAAGGAAATGAGAGGGATGCGAATTATCTGAAACAGTGTAAATAACAGCGTTGGAAGGAAGTGCCAATTAGGCACAGGAAAGCTGACTGAAGCTGGAGATAGTTTGGACTCTTTGACGTAGAATCTCTTACTGCGGCCAGAATTTGCCAGAATTTTACGTTAGAGAGCTCAGAATTTTACATACACTAGCACGTTCTGATGTTCAGACCACGCGACACAGACGCTTATGCCCTCTGTTCGCTCTTTGACAAGACATGTTTTGTTTCTATCGAAACGAAATATTTTCCCGCCGAAACACTAAGTTCGGGCCTTAGAAAGACAATTTGTGTGGTTTCCTGCGCAAAATACTAGCTCCTGATTTTTTTTTGGCAGGGATGTGCAAAATTTAGTGCAAACAGTGATATTTGCTGAAATTAGCAACATCGAAATGCTACGACTTATTAAGTAAGCGGCCAGATGATCGTAGAAATAATTTATATTACCAAGGTGCACATTACGCTTGAAATGGAGGGAAAAAATGGTGCTGCTACTCCTGTCACAATAAGTCTGCACAAAAATGGCGGATGACGTGCAACCTCTCTCACTTTTTCGCTAAATATTTATTACTGGGTTTTGCTATGTGGAGGAAAAAAAACACATTATTTTTCACAACCACACAGCGCAAAGACAAACACGAACAAGTAATGAAACACCACAAACTTTATTTTTGACATGAACGTTGCGAAATTTACGTTAAATAATGAAATAGCACCTAGGTGCAGCCCGTCCTCAGAAAAAGCTGTCAGTTCGCTTTATGCACAGTTGTGAACATAGGGCGTAAAAGCGTTAATGAGGCCTACTTCCGGTGACGTGCACTGTTCATCTTGTGGTCCGACTGTGTTCAGACTTTTATTATAAGACGCTATTACAAGGCAAAGTTTTGGTCACTGACTAAGTAAAAAAACAAAACAAAAAGGACGTTTCGGGTCCCGCACGGGACCCTTGTTCACAATAAGGCTGTCCCGGAAAAGAGGGGCTTACATAGTCTTCAAGATCCTACGTAAGCTTTTTCCGTAGATGATTCTTGTTCATCGTGTTCGGTGTCGTCTGGATGACTAAGGACTCTAGATGTAATCATGCAATGAAGTTTCTTTCCGTTGGCACGATGGTCGCCTCGTCCCAGCCTATCTCATGGCCGGTGGTCTGCACGTGTTGCGCAATCGCGTTTTTTGACACGTGCTTGCACCTAACGTCATTCTGGAAGTTTCCGCTGAAAGTTTCCGGTCTCTCTGATGTGGACAGCGGGGCAGTCGCTGCAAGGGATGCGATAAACTACGCCAAGGAACTTGGCACGTGGCAATCGGTCCTTCACATATACAAGCTCGGCTCAGAGCTTGCTTGTTGGCACGTGTAAGATGTGCACGCCGTGCTTCCTGAAGATCCGGGAAAGGGTTTCGCTGACTTGAGGCACATAGGGGATCTCATCCCGCTTCATCGCCTTTGCTGCTGGCAGTCTGTCGCGCGCGTGCTTGCGCTTCCTTGTCACTTTGCAGACAAAGTTTCTAGGGTAGCTGTTTCGCTCAAGGTCCGGTTTCACCACTTTCAGGCTTGCTGAGTCCGAGGAAATATTTCGTGCACGGTTGACTAGTGAGGCAACCACTGATCGTTTGTGAGCCGGAGGGTGAGCCGATTCAAAATCCACGTATCTTCCCGAGTGCGTTGCTTTCGGAAGACGCTGAAGCATAATCGGTGAGCATCGCGTTTGACGTTGACGTCCAAAAACGAAATACTGCTATTCGCCTCCTCTTCCAGGTGAAGTTTATGAATGGCTCCACGGCGTTCAGGAGCTCAAGAAAGCTTTGCAAATGGTGCTTTTCTAAAACAAAGAAAGCAGTAATCAACGTACAGTCTTTGTCAAATGTTTAGAGCCCAGGGGGTTTGCTTGTAAGCCTTGCAGTGGTCCTCCTGAAGCATTCGTAGAAGTCCTGACCATTCGAGGAGGCAGGACCAGCAATCTTCTTACCTTCAGGAAATTTGGAGCGCTGGAGACGCATTACGAATCACGCAGTGTGGCTCAGAAGCAAACCTTCTGTGCTCCAAGCTTTTGACAAAGGCTGTACTTCGGGAACACCATTGGACGTGACGCAAACGAATCCAAAGCTTTTCTCTCAATGGCTTCCGTTGTCAGGTCAACCGACAAGACGGCGGCCGGCGTGGTTTGGTGGCTCCGCTCTGTTGTGTCGTCGCTGCCTCTGTACTGAATCTTTCCCGATCGTTTCGCTAAGCTCAATGGATCATTTATAAATAGCAACACGTCGTCACGACTCACATGTCCACTCCAGATATTAGTGGCAAAGATTATGAATAGTAATATAAACGTTTCACTTTGCATTCTCCCCCTTGACAACGCATCGACAGTGACACGTACCTGGTGTTTCACGAAAGCACACCACTAACTTTTAAAAATAGGGTATTTCAGGTAAACAGATGTTGTTCGCGGCATCGTTATGCCAGTGCTGGCGGGCATCACAAAAAAGGTCGATCATCCTAAGTAAAGGGTTTAACTCAATTCGAACAGTTAACTTTGAACTATTATCGATATGCGCCTGGTTGCAATCAGAGATTTGTAGCCAGCCGGCAGCAGTAGCCATATCAGTTTTTAGAATTTCGTGCACGCGATTACCGTGACCACTGTGGCTCAACATATTTGGCCATTTCTGGCGTCAGTCGAGGACCGCGCGCCGGTAGAGTGGACGTGGACACGTCGCTGTAGAGCGTCGTGTCCACTCGGCGGAGTACGTGCCATATGACCAACTGTGCCCGGCCTGCGCTGTTTGGTGCTTCCAGCTGCTCGCCACTTTATTGCTCCAGCTCAAGGTAATGGGGGGGGGGGGGGGGGAGACTATCACTTGGCTGGCACGTGCACCACGGGATAGCGCAGTTTGATGGACGTGGCTGTGCGGCGCTCTGCGCAGGCGCGCGCCTTGCGAATGTCGCGAGAAATTGACCAAATTTGTTGAGCTCCAATGGCGAGGGTAATCGAGTTTTCGAAATTCTAAAAGCTGACATGGCTATTACTAATAGCCAGCTACCACTCTGCAACTGCAATCAAGCTCCTATCTATAAGTGTTGGAAAGTTAAATAATATATTTACGAATGACTTTACGACTCAACACGATTTGCCTGTTTCTCGACATCCGCCAACACTGGTAGTACTATGCCGCAAAAATTACCAGACGGTTTAGCATAGTTGAGCACGGAATATCGTCCAGTAGCACTAGTTACGGTGGGCACTTAAAGGTGCACTGAAGAGGATTCTGAACTTGTCTTTTTGCTACGGGAACTCGATCTACACGATCCTAGCATTCTTAGAAACTGTGACTTATTGCCCTGTGTGGGCGATTTCCCTAATAAAATTGAATTTACGTCTGGCTCCCGCCTTTAATTTTTGAATTCTCCCCGTACGGTGGGCGGAGTCGACCAACGCGTGACGTGCCTTTCAGCCAGCTCCGTGGAGGCTTTGCGTTCGCTTTATTTTGTTTTTTAGGTTTCCGTGAATAAATAGTTTCATTCGCAGATAATATAGCCGCAAAATAAGCCCGCAGAAACAAAAATACGCGCGGGCTATTTGCTACTACGGACTACTACGTATTACTCCGCCGATGGCAGAGCGGCAAGCCGCCACGGGACTCGGTGAAAGGCGCTCCACGCGTTGGTCGTTTCCGCCCACCGTACGGGGGAGAATAGACCCTTTAGAAAATTCAGTCTGGCAACTCGGCAGGCATCATCATCAGCAACTTTCGTCGGCGCCGGGCGCCATATTTTGGGCACCTTTGGCTGGAAGACGCGCAGCTATAGCGCTCTGCACAGCCTTTGCACTAGTTTCCACCTTGTGGCATGTCTGGCTGCGTTTGTGAAAGCGATGGCCGAAAATTTGCAGTGGTCGAGGGACTTGACTGTCATCCCGGGCGGATTTTCGGAAAGGCTTTTGGACTCCTATTGTCCGGCCGCACCTCTCAGCGAAGCTGCAAGCCAGTATTACTGCGATCCGTTGACAGGCGGAAAATTTGCAGTGGTCGAGGGACCTGACTGTCATTCCGGGCGGATTTTCGGAAAGGCTTTTGGACTCCTATCGTCCGGCCGCACCTCTCAGCGAAGCTACAAGCCGGTATCACTGCGATCCGTCGACAGTGTGCGTTGCCGTGTCACCCTGCAGGTCGAATCTATTGTCGAGGAGGGTTAACAACACTTGGACCGGGCTCGACTACGAGCAGGTGCACTACGGGGCGATATGCGTGTGGATCCGGATACGGGCGCTCGATCAGCAGTGCCGGTGCGCTAGCCGTCGGTGCGAAATCAGTCGCGTTGTAGTTGTTCACCATCTAGGCCTAGCGACGACTAGGGCAGTCGGGGACCAGCGCGCAGTTCGTCGCCCGGCGTTGCCGCAGGCGATGTCGTTGCCGAAAGCTCCACTCTAGCACAGGCATGCTGTCGTTGCCAGAATCTAGCATGCATCCTTTCTGGTAGCATGGCTGTTTTGTGTTTTCTTGTGCGAACGTGAAGTAAGCCGAGCCTGCCGGCCGGCCAGCCTGGATTCCATCTGCCGGCGTCATAAAAACGAGCTAATGAGTGTTCTCGACGTAAATAATAAACCCTAGGATAGGGAAATGAGAAAATATATCATTTTTCTGGGTCATTGGTCAATACCGAGTTGCTGGTAAAAGTGACGTCTGTGGTACGAGCGAATTTGTTGCGAGAACCGCCTTGAAGCTGCCGCTGGCCCGACGCCGGGGTCCGGCTCGACTGGCTCCCGCTAGCTCCGCTGCTGAAGGCGCCGTAGAAATTGACCATACTATTATTTTATTGTGAGATGATGCTGTTGACGGCAAAGCGGAGTGAAGAATAGGCCTTCAATCATAGCGCAGGCGACTTCCGAAGCGCCGGCCCCTGCCGCTTCGATGCGAAGCAGCCTATAGGCCTAGCGACGACCACGGCAGACAGGCAGCCGCAGAGCTCTTCGCCCGGAGCGCCCGCGAGCGGTGCCGTTGCCGAAAGCTCGCAACATCAGCTGGCATGCTTTGTCGCCGCTCGAGTATAGCTGGCAGTCTTTCTGATAACAAGGCGATGCCGTTTGTTCTTGCAATATTTGTACACACCACTGCTGCGCTGCGGCGAAGTGCGACACCGGTTGTGGGCGGAGCTTGGGCAGAGCGGCGCAGCAGTGCTTGCCGCTGCGTGTGTCCCTGCTTGCTGTGGTGTGGCAGTTCGGAAGCGGCGACCGGAGCGTGTTGCCGGACATGTGTCTCCTGCCTTAGCCAGAGTGCATAGGCACCCTGACCGAACGAAAACACAAAGCTGCTGCTGCTGCACTCCGCCTATGTCGCCGTCGTTTGCTGCATGCTCGCAACAGAGAGAACGACGGCGCTCCTCGCCGCGCCGCATCGTCGTGCTGTTTTTCGCGCACACGGAACTCTCTATGAATGGACGTGGATGCTTGAAAATCCAAAACAAGCGCGTTTGAGCTACGTTTTGATTTTGTGACGCGCCGAAACAGTCGCCAGCATCGGAATGCATGTCCTCGAGTGCGCCGAAGGTGGCACCTTTATTTTTGTGCTCACTATACAGCGGAGCGGCTACACGGTAGAAGGAACTTTTCGCTGCTCTTTCAATACTTATATCATTTATTTTAATGTGAAAACGAACAGGTCACGGACGAGAAGAAAGAAGCATGCAGCTACTCCGTGCGCTCCGTGCTCTGGAAACACAGCTTGTTTCCGTGCGCGTCTCTTCGCCGCGCTGGCTGCAGAAAGGCACACAGCAGCATGCCGGCATAGCTACTATAGCTTGGTGCAGAGAGCCAATGTCAAGGAACATGGATAAGACATAGAAACAAGAAAATTGAGCTTGTTGTGGCTTCGCCGGTCGCCGTACTTTTCAATCTGGCCCGAGAGCATACCGGCAGGCGTATGCCCAAGTAATGGCGGAGGTACCGCGGTTTGCGCACCACACACCAGATGGCGCTGAATTTTCTAAAGGGTCTATTGAAAAAGAAAGGCGGGAGCCGGACGTTAATTCGATTTAATTAGGGAAATCGGCCATGCAGGGCAATAAATCGCAGTTTCTAAGAAAGCTCGGCACGTGTAGATCGAGTTCCCGCGGCAAAAAGACAAGTTCAGATTCCTGTTCAGTGCAGCTTTAAATCCTTGCGTGCTGTGAATGCGAAAGCATGGTTAGGCCCAAAGGTGTTTACACTAAAGGCGTTAACCATAAAGGCACCTGACCGAAAATCGTTTGACCCTTTAAAGACATTTTCCTTGAAGGCCTTCACCCAGATGTACGCTCCATCAAGGCCTTCACGCAGGCGAAAGTCCGCCGAGAGTACATACCTTACAGGTTGCCCACAACCCGGCGGTCACGTGGGCCACCTGCCAAAAGGCAGGCAGGCTTCAGGGACGTATACACGCATGCTTGAAGCCCTTAAAGAGCGTCTAGTAATGCTACCGCTCTAAAGAACTGCTCTTTGCCACAGAAACCTTAGTTTTAAAAATGAGTGGAAGGCTTCCCTGAAACACCTCGTATACTGTTCCGCCAAAGAGAACGCTATCGCTACGAATAACGGCTGATTTGCAGTTGCTCGAACCTTCTGATCACCGACACATCCTTCCTAACCATTGGGTATAGATCTTCGACTTAGGCTTGGCGGTATGTCTGGATTGTAAATGCGGTTAGCTTGAACAAAACCAAAAATACGGAACGCACAAGAGACGCCGACCACGAGCTTATCGTTACCCACATACTTTACATGAATAAGCAAGACACGCGCAATCCCCTCCACGAATGCAGGCTCGAGACTGCGTATGTTAGCATTTTAGGGGAAGAATGCAAGCGTGGAGAAAAGTGAACGTTGTCGTCCTTGGAAAAGTGTAGTTCCGTCTTCAATAAAAAAGGGGCAAACCCATATTTGAGTAAATCTCGTGAGCCAGTGTACGCAATGCTGTAATATCAGCATCGCTATTTGCACAGCTGGTTGTTGTAAGAACCCGCCTACGCAACCAACGAACGCCGTTCTGCCGTGACATCTTCAGCCGCAGGATACTGGCTTGCCTTTTTGTTTTACTCCACAGCGTGAAGAGCGGAGAAACGCCGTAGTTGTTGGCGTTGGCGAGTCGAGAAAATCCTGATTGGTCGAGAGGGTCGTGAGTGCACACCAAGAGCCGGGGAATGCAAAAATGGGGGGGGGGGGGGGCGGTGCTGCTTAAGATTGACCTTAAGGGTATACATAGTAGGTGATACCATTATGGGTTAATTAATGCCCATATATGCGGCATTAGTCATTCTTTACTTAACATTCTTATATCCCTGGGAGTCCTCATACCACTCTTGGCGCAGTGGTGCAGCGGTTAAGCGATGCGCCACTGCCCTGCGGTGGCAGCTGCTGCCCCCGGTGGGGCTTGTGAGATCGGGGCTGCATTTCCCGAGTGACCTATCATCACTTAGCTGAGAGCTGCCACTGCGGTCAGTTTGCTCACAGTCCAGTGGACAAGTCGCGATGACTGTACAAGGTCACGTGATCTGGTTGCTTCTCCGGGGATTATTTGTTCACAACGCCAACTACACCGGCGACGACGACGCCGGATTTTCTGGAGAATGGGAGCCTGGCGCTATCGCGTCAAAATGATTTCAACCTAAGGTAAATTGCAAATATGAGGTGTTAGCACGACTGAAATGTAATTACTGCATGTAAGGATGGAAACAAAATTAAATACGTTTAAAAAAAATTGGGTTAAGTAGTTGTTTGGTTTGGTTTTATGGGGTTTAACGTCCCAAAGCGACTAAGGCTTGAACCGAACCCATAATCCTTGGGTTGCTAGTATAAGACACGCGAACCCTAGGCCAACGAAGCAGGTTCGTTCGTCTTCGTTCAAGGGAAGCGTTGTGTGTCTTGTGGTTGTGTATCTTGATGTATCACGTGGCATAATGTGCCTACTGATATGCGCTAATGGGTTTGTGTAATTAGAAGTAGACACTAGTCAAGAAATAAGCGAATAAACACTAATGCTCAAGTGTCATGGCCTTCAGGCGGAGCTAGTGCGTCCTCTCTTTTTTTTCGTATTTTTTGTCGTGACACTGCAGCAGAATCTGGAGTTGCTGTTTGCTTAAAGCAAAAGATGGTCAATATTAGATTAGCGCTTGCACTGCTCGGACGACATCCCGGCCGAAACGGAATCCTCCTCTCCCGAAAGCACACACGAGAAGCACGCGCAGGCGCAGAAAAGAGAGAAAGGAAGCAGTGATAAGCATACCTGCACGTTTTATTCTAGAGCGATGCGTGCACTGACGGCCACGCCACGCCAGCTGTCCCGGGCCCATTCTGGCTAGCGGAACATGCCCCGTGTCACAACGTTCCCTGTATACGTAGTGCACGCTCTCGGCAGTACCGGAAGTCGTGTTCAGTACAGACAGGCGGCGGCGGCTTCGATGACTGACTGAGCTGACTGCACAAGGCGTGACGCGCGTAGTCGTGCACTCGTTTAACCTGCCCGGGACACATCGAAGTGAGGGTGTGTTAGGTTCGTCGCTTCACTTCAGCGAACACTTAGGACTGGCCCGGACGACAGGGCAGCTTGGAATTCATTCGAGGAGGCCAGTGACTACCTCACCAAGTGATGAAACCAAGGGACGACGGAGAGCCGGCAGGTAAGCTTGTCATCACTGAAAGCGGTGTGGCGCACCTAAATTATGGGGTAATACATTAAGAGTAGCCATGTCTTTGCCTACAACTGTATGAGGCTACGTCTATTTACATTCCGGAGAAAAGTAAGTAGATTTTTTTCCTGAGTGATGAACCAAATCTAGATATCGCATAAACGCTGGGGACTGCATTTGCTGCCATGTCCAACATCCTTGGACAATAAATTTGAACATTGGGGAAACTGTAAGGTGCCGTGAAGGAAATATTGAAGGTAATGGCCCATTCTTTGGACGTGTAGCAAAATATTTTTTGTTTGTTTTATATAGCTGGCATCGTACAGTTCACACGGTCGTAGAAGACAAATGGGGAATGCTTTCGACGACAGCAAAAAAGTTGATACGAAAAATGCAAGCCTGCCGACGGGAGATCTGCAGATATATCCTGCAGATCCTGATGGGCTTGCGAATTCTTTTCTTAAACGTTTTGCAACGCAATTATCAGAGTTTTTAGCGCAGATATTTCAAGTCTCTTTAATTTCTGGTGATGTGCCGGAGGACTGGAAAATGGCCCGCGTTGTACCAATCCATAAAAAAGGGGATAAGCTCAGTATTTCTAACTACAGACCGATTTCAATTACTTCTTCTTGTTGTAAGTTAATAGAACACATAGTCTCTGGGTACCTTAATTCGTTTCTTGCTGAAAATAACATTTTATCCTTTTTGCAACACGGCTTCAGAAAGGGTATGTCCACCGTGACGCAGTTGGTTTCTACTGTTAATGAATTCCAAGTTGTTCTTGATAAATCCGGACAGGTTGATGTTCTTTTTTTAGACTTCCGCAAAGCTTTTGACACTGTTTCTCATGGTAAACTCATTTCTAAATTAGATAGTATTGGCGTCCCTACTTATCTTGTCAACTGGATTCATGCTTATCTTAAACATAGGAAACAATACGTAGATGCTAATGGCTGCAGATCTAACGATCTTCCAATTAATTCAGGTGTACCTCAAGGCAGCGTCTTAGGGCCACTGCTTTTCCTAATCTATATAAATGATCTGTCTGCTTCCATCCCCGGGAATGTCTCTTTAAAGCTTTTTGCAGATGATTGCATACTTTTTAAGACCATAAATAACCAGAACGATCACTACATCTTGCAAAATGCGCTTCTAGCTGTTCATCAGTGGTGCGTAAAATGGGATATGCAACTAAACCTTGATAAAACTGTTCTCTTACGCATTTCGCGCAAAAAGCATTTTAGTTCCTTCTCCTACACCCTGCAAAATCATGTAATCCACGAGGTTACACAATATAAATATTTAGGGGTAACGTTAACTCATGACTTAACATGTACTTCACACATTGCAGACATTTGCTCCTCGTCCTTTTCTAAGCTTTGTTACTTAAGGCGGAAGCTTAAAGATGCCCCAAGTAAAGTTAAACTCCTTGCATACTCAACATTCATTAGGTCCAAATTAGAGTACGCTTCGGTATTATGGGATCTATTCATAAAGAAAGACATATACAAGTTAGAGATGGTGCAAAGGAAAGCGGTTAGGTTTATTTATGACAAATACAGGAGGTTACTCACCTACAACACTAATGAAAACCAACCATATTCCATTACTGGAAGTACGCAGAAAAATTTCCCTTCTGTTGTTTATGCACAACCTTTTAACACATAAACTAAACATACCCCGCCCTGCAATTCTCAAACAATTGTCGCGCCGAACACACCATTCACGAATTCATTTGCTGCATTTTTGCAAAGACTGACTCATTGAAGCACAGTTTTTTTCCACGGACTGTTTCCGACTGGAACTCTCTTCCCGAGGCCATTTTCCAGTCCTCAAATTTTAGTAAAGCTTTTGAGAAGCATTTTCTGGAGTGAATGAGCGTTGTATTTCGTTATTCTGCTCATTGTTTGTAACCCCATGTATTTTCATAGTATTTGTCATTTTCAATGCCTTGTATAGCCCCTCCTGCATGGGCCAATCTACTGGCCTGCAGTATTATGAAATAAATAAATAAATATCAGTTGTTATAGTGAAATCTTACATTACATGCAGAAAATGCGTTCGTAAAATTTTTCCCGTTCAAAAATGCTTTAGTCCAGAATTGCTAGTTATGGCAGGGAGACACGCAGAAATCTGTAGAATGTGGGATGTTTTTTGCCTTAGCAGGCAGCCCGTTAAGATGCGGTGTGTAGCTGCCAGCAAAATGTATTAATGTTCTTATCGCAATAGGTTCAGCTCAAGGCAGCTTCTTTTTTCGGTTCGTGACTGATCGATGAGGCAAAGGCTCTTACGTTTGCGAAAATTGCTGAATCTTGCTGCGTCACTATACGACGTGGCACAGCTCGTTGAAGTGGCAGCCCGATGTGGTTGTTCCAGCGTGAAAATTCTCGTTGGTCAGAGGTTCTCATGCTTTTCGCTCTGGAATAAATTTTTCCGGTGGCCCCGCCGCGGTGGCTCAGTGGTTACGGCGCTCGGCTGCTAGCCCCATATACACGGGTTCGATCCCGGCCGCGGTGGCCGAATTTCGATGAAGGCGAAATTCTAGAGGCCCGTGTGCTGTGCGATGTCAGTGCACGTTAAAGAGCCACAGGTGGTCGAAATTTCCGGAGCCCTTCACTACGGTGTCCCTCATAGCCTGAATCGATTTGGGACGTTAAACCCCAATAAACCAATTATTTTTGTGGTGCAATGAAGTGTGATAAGACATTGTGACAAGCCTGTTGGGTGCAACTGCACAGCCAAATTATTAGACTACAATATACTGATTCCGTTCCATCAACGTGGAAAACTAGTCACACAAGTGTGAAGTGGTCCGTTTCGTTGCTCGCAGAAATGGCTGCGCGCTGTGGGTTTGTGCTTGGTGAACAGCTTTGAAGTGGCAACGCTGCGAAAAGGAGGCCCGTTGATTCGGTTTAGCGTGCATGGCATGGTTAAAATTAGCTCTTAAAGCGCGCACGTTAAAATTTCCATCACACGGATTTATCTCGGCTCACGGCGGCATTAAATAACCAGGCTTTTTTTGCAATGATTATTCAACAGTAAGCCGTTTAAGCCTGCGCAGTCTGCCTTTGAGTCGGTTTGTCAGTCTTTGCATCTGCACTGCCTGTTTGTAAATATTCTGGTTTATCATTTGATGACTTTGTCCTTTTACGCCGAAAGTGTTCACATTACGACGTTTCCAAGTATTCGTGCTTTTTGATATGTTTAAAGATTGCGCTTTGTGACTACATCCTTCATTTGCCAGCGCAGTTCATAGCTGTATCTTTAACTCGAGCAAACTTATCGCGGTATCGAGTGCCGTAAAGAACTTCATGCAATGAACCTCTTGCTTGAAGCCTTTTAACTGGTTTGCCTCTGCTGCCTTTCAATATATGCCACGTCTTTAGTAAACCTACATATTAATGTGGAGAATTTGATGCCGCACGTAAACACTTCCCATAAGATTCACATTCATGATTGGATTGTTCGGGTCAGTAATAATTCACGAAGCTCTCTATAATTTGTTTGACAAATCGATCCGTACATCGGTTGCAAGCTTAATCAAAGCGACCATGCCTAGAATTTAACCACAATCCTACAGCATGAATGCCAAAACAAAACAGCTATGAAAAAAAAGGAACACTCAGTGAAACTGAGGCGACCCACTCTTGGAGTAAAATGATTAATAAGTTAATATATAAAATATAAGAAGTGTTAAGGAGTTAAAATATTTCTCCACGTACGGAGTAGGCTGCACGGTGCATTAAATGGCAGCCATTACTTCATTTTCTCTCAACATGCGTATGGCTCTAAGCTATATACGGGACACATGTTATTGAACTGCGTGTTTAATGTGACACGCACGACAGCTTATTTGCATGGACTGATAAAACATGTGCGCCAAAAGTTCCATTAATCTTAGCTCCATGACTGGTAGTGAAAGTTTCGACACGTGTATGAAGGGCTTCGAGCGTCTCTGCACCGAATGAATGGCCGATCTGTCGCGATAGGAATCTGTAAAACAATTTTAGTTGTATTTTGCCAATCGTTCAGCTCTTGAAAAGAAGGAACCTGGAAAACTCAAGCTGCTGAAAACACAACCGTGGGAGTTTATAGCCTCCGTGGATAGCTTCAAACCGCGAAAAACTTGCAGATTTAAATGCATCGAAGCTCGGAACTCCTATTTAGCCCCATGACATCTTGGCTAGTCGTGCAAAATAAAAGAGAAAGACTCTGTTCTAATGGAGAACACTCCTTTATCAAAGGAAAGAAAATAGTTGGGCTTCAAAGATAGTCAAAGATGAGGGTATCAATCTTGAGATAATAGAATTGCTAATAGATATTCACCTGTCTATTAAAAATCCTAGAATTGCGTGGAAATAGATGACGAGAGCAGCAAGCAATGTCGGCAACCTATAAAGGCAGTTTGTCTACTCTCATCATTGGTGTTCATTATCTCGCTGATAAACATGGAAATAAAGCTGAGAGCGCTTAACTAATATACTCTCTCATATAAACTAAGAGTAACAGTTGTATAGCCAGGACTCTCGGGTTTAATGCATGCTGATGGTTTTATGCCATTAACTGATACCCAAGTTGATATGCGCTAACTTGCTAATATTTCTGAAAAACTTCGTCTGAAAGAACGCCGCATGACACCCGGCCTACACCGGGTCTGTAAGCGAGACTTGCACATATAAGAGGACCGCTGAATATGGCAGGGTAGTCTCTTGCTGGCGTAATGTGAAATACTTCACGGTGGTGAGATGGCGCACGCGATAAGTAGGAGACAAGTAAGCTTCACACACTCACTTGTGTCCCTGCTGTTTTTTGCGCTGTGTATCTATCACTCTGTCATACCAACTAGCCTGAAATGCCATGTAGTCTACATAGCATTTTATGCGAAGCATACTACTTTAGCTACCACTTCAGCCCTTCACCGGGGTTATGCGCCTCCAAATCACGTGATACATGACATCACACCACGTGACACGATGACGTCACGACAGTAGAGAAACGGGGGCCCACCTCGCGCCGTCGCTGTGGTTGTGCGCCTCCAAATCACGTGACAGGATGATGCCACACCACGTGACACGCTGACGTCACGGCAGTGGAGAAACGGGGGCGCACCTCGCGCCGTCGCTGTGATTGTGCGCCTCCAAATCACGTGACACATGACGTCACACCACGTGACACAATGACGTCACGACAGATGGCAGACGGGGCTCCAACTTGTGCCGTCGCTGCGGTTGCACGCCATGTGAATCACGTGGTATGGTGACGTCACACTCCCGCGCATTTCGAACGCGCGTTCACACTCGGTGTAGGTGAAACGCTCGCTCCACCGGGCAGGCGGACGCGGCTTCCGTGGCAATCCAGGCGCTCACCCAACGCGCGTCTCGGGGTTAGTCGGCGTTCCGCTGTAGCCATGCCGTTGTCTTCCCCCACGACGAAGGCTTCTAGTGGTTGTACTAAATTAACCAAGTATTCAACCAAGGAAAGCCATCAATATGCTTCGCATCTGACTAGGCTTAACCTTAGCTAAGCCTCAGCTATTTTTAATTCTTCTCTAATCATCTCTTGCAGGAATTTTTTTATTCCACTGAAAACGCGGCTTGGTGGAGCTAGAGCCAAAGACGAAGGCGAAAGCAAATAATAAAAGCAAGTACGGACAAAACATAGGAAATAGCCTCCTTGCAAGGCTATGTTCACGTACCCAGTATCACTCGTACTCGGCACGAGACAACAGCCGCGTATAAGTAGCGCCATCTCAGCGGGAGCTTTGAAGCAACTACGACAGATGGCGGCCATGATTGGGGCTTGTCGGCTTGTTAGAGATGTCCCCATTTCTGCCATACCCAGCCGCGATGGCGTGCAACTTACACCCTGCTGCACGGACGCGTCTAAAAACATTTGTATCGGCTAGCATTCAGAAAGGTATTCAACGCAGTTACGCTATTTCCAGCAGCGCTACACAACCATTTCCAAAGCCAGCGGAAAGCTCCAAGATTCACCCGTCGTTCTCGCATGCGGAAAGTGCGGGGTCGATCCCCAGTGCCTCCAGGTGTCCGCCGGTGGTGCAAGGGGTGCAAGCTTTCCCCTGCCCGGTGCTCGGCTTCTTTAGGGTGACATGTTTGGAAAATAGGTCTTTGACCTCACCTTGAGTAAAAGAAACAACCCGTGTGCAATGGCGCCATAAAAATTCGTCATCATCATGATTCTATCGTTGTAATGCAGTTGCGTTGCAACCGTCAGGACTTGTTTTAATCACTGATTTACACTAGTGAGAGTAATTATGGGGGCTGTGGTCCAGAAAATTTTCAGTGGAAAAATATGAAAATTCTAACAGCCGCCGCGGTGGCTCAGTGGTTATGGTGCTCGGCTGCTGACCCGAAAGACGCGGGTTCGATCCCGGCCGCGGCGGTTGAATTTCCTTGGCGGAGAAATTCTAGAGGCCCGTGTACTGTGCGATGTCAGTGCACGTTAAAGAGCGCCAGGTGGTCGAAATTTCCGGAGCCCTTCACTACGGCGTTTCTCATAGCCTCAGTCGCTTTGGGACGTTAAACCCCATAAACTAAACTAAACGAAACTTAACTAAAATTCTAACAAAATAAGTTTAACCACAGGATCAGTTATTAAAACATTCAAGGAAGCAGGGAGAGTGAAAGTATTTAAAAAAAAAATGGCTGCTCGTTTAGCATCGATAAGCAAGAAATATTGCGCGAAAGCAGCTTTTTTAGGTAGACAACACCTCCACATATATGAAAGCACAATTGAGCTGTCCACTGACCCAGGAAGCCAGTTATGCGTGTCTTAAAATGCATGGCTAAAACCCTACAAAAATATGTTGTAAGCAGAGAAAAGGTTCTGTTTTAATTTTCTACTGGGACTGCACCCCATCATGTGTAGTTTGCCCTGACTAGCAGTTTACTGTCCAATAGAAACACCCTGGATTTCGATAAATTTCAATTTGCGACATTTTCGTTCGAACTGTGGAAGGGAACCACTTCCATTCAAGGCCTATACGAATCTATCCTGTTATTATCGAAAACGCATGGCGGCATACACATTTGATTTACAGGGCACTCTATGTTAAATACCTGTCGCCGCGGTGGCTCAGCGGTTATGGTGCTCGGCTGCTGACCCGAAAGACGCTGTTTCGATCCCGGCCGCGGCGGTTGAATTTCTTTGGAGGAGAAATTCTAGAAGCCCGTGTACTGTGCGATGTCAGTGCACGTTAAAGAACCCCAGGTGGTCGAAATTTCCGGAGCCCTCCACTACGGCGTCTCTCATAGCCTTAGTCGCTTTGGGACGTTAAACACCATAAAACAAACAAACAAACAATGTTAAATACCTACCAAGTAAAGACTACAGGGAAGTCCGTGCTTTGGGATACGCATCGATGCTCACTTAAATAATACGGCTGTGTTCCAAGTGCAAGTTCAGTGCTCTCGACGTTTACAGCGAGGCACAAAGCAGGTGTTTCGGACTTTTCAATTACAAAAACGTAAAAAAAGCTGGATGGAAAAATAAAATATTGACAGGATGGTTACTAGGGGTTAACGCTAGACTCAAGGCCATCTGTTGAGGTATTTGTACTTTACGATATGTTGTGGTAGGGAAACTGAGAGCGACCTCACATCTTTATAGTTCTGTGCTCCGTTTCATACACCAGGTGCAACGCAGTGAAATGTACAGAAGTAGACCGCCGGAAAAAATAGAAGCAGGTGACTCCGCGATTGTTTTGTGGCCTAGTGGTCAAAGGCACGAGAAAGTGACAGCCTGTCGTCGGCAATAAGAGCGCATTGAATCAAGCTCATGACAGAAGTATAACGTAATAAGCCTGCAGGCGAAACATTTACTATTTTTCGCTGACCACATGGAGCGCACAACTTTCTGATCGTGGATGTAGGCAGCGCAGGCATGAGCGCTAGCGTTTACAGCGTTGCACCTGATGTATGAAACGGAGTATAGGGCGCTCTTTTAAGGTTTTCCGCACATAGCCGCTTTTCGTGTAGGCCTCCACATCAGTCTGCCGCTCTAGAAATACAGCGCCGCCGATGATGCTCTCCTCGGGCGGAGTGTTTCGCAGCAGCTGCCGCAAATGGACCGTGCTACATTGCTCCGCTTTAGCCAACCCTCCCTGCTTCCACGGTAACCACGTTCCGGATGGTTACCATGCTAAGCCTTCCTGCACTCTCGCCACACCCTCCTCCTACCGCACTACCCCTTTAACGGCAACCCTCGTCTCCTGCTAGGATAGCTGACCTCCGGTCAGTTACTAGGTACTATTGTGAGACATTCCAGCGGCTAAAAAGACAGGGACGAAAGTAGACGATACAGGACGAACGGCGGACTTCAACTGAAGTTTATTTCACAAACAGCTATAATATACAAAAGGGGGCGCAAGGAAAAGTAATCCGTGACAAGATTAACCCATAATTAAAAAAAATGCAGAAGGTGCCTGTGCCATGCCACTCATGTTTGCCACATAGGCGCACCTTCTATTCATTGCCTACCTGGCTGAATCCACCCGTTTGACTTCAGGTAATCTATTTATTTTTTGCGTAATGTCACAGAAGGGCTGCTGACGCAGTTTTTTTTTATCATTGAAAATGCTGAACGCTTAAAAAATTTCTCGGCTCTTTTCAGTCTTAAACTTACTCATCACACTTGTTCTTTCTAAAAACGCCTTGCATGCTGGCTTGTGTGGGCAACGGCGAATGTGGTCAGCTAGGTGACCTCCGCCAGATAACGAGTGAGCTGTCCGGCGATATAAACCTCAGTTGAAGTCCGGCGTTCGTCCTGTCTCGTCTACCTTCGTCCCTGTCTTTTTAGCCGCTGGAATGTCTCACAATAGTACTACCAACCAACTAGCCCAACATTCTACGCTTAACGGTTACTAGGTACCGGTTTCGCGCTCACACGCTCTTAACCATCCTCCGGTTGGGGAATTCTTTCGCTCTCCCGGTAACCGTCCGCTCACGTCATGGCTCCCTCCTTGCATGGTAACCACCCACCCAGTGGTTCTCATGGCAATATACCCATTGGTTACGACGGACGGACTGCGACGACGGACTACCTTTAAAATTTGACCGCAGCTTTCATTCACTACCACACATGTCACGAAAAACAAACGTGGCGTTGGTACGAAAATACTAATCGCATTTGCACAGCATGGCATGGATGGAAGCTACGAGACAAACTTTTTACCCAACTACAAAGTGAACAAAGATGCAGCGACCGCAACGAAAGAACACATGGTAATCTCGAGACGGAACTTTGCCATGGATTGTAATCGTTCAACTGAAAGCACATCGAATGCATTGTAAATAGGTCCACTCAATTAGACGATGCATAACTTGTCAGGCGTCCAACAAATGTCACGACTGGAGCAGTGCCCCTACCCAACTGGTATTGGAATCCTCAATGCAGGCGTGGCAGTCTTGCCTCTCAGCAAGCGGTAATAGCGTTATTAACGTGTCAGCCTATCAGTACCTGTAATTACACATTTCTTTTGGTATTTGTTGGCCAGTGAGCGCTGGCGGGCGCGGGGAACGCAAGAATGCGTATTGTTTTGAATGAATTGATTTTATCGCTCGTAGTATGAACAGCCCTACGTGAGCGGCAGATGAGACCGAATTTCAGTTTTATCGCGCGTATCACCGCAAGCAAGCATTGCCACATTCAGAAGCGGATTCGTTTCAGTCACGTAGCTCGCTGTTATCTCCCGAACGTTTAATTTGTGAAAGGAGTGACTCTGTCGTCAGCTCTGAGTCAAAATTATTCCACTCGCCATGGCCAAGCAAGCAGCGAGGGCGTACATGAGGAATTGTGCTTCTCGACGCCATAG
The DNA here is from genome assembly GCF_055824585.1 of Amblyomma mixtum. NCBI lineage: Eukaryota > Metazoa > Arthropoda > Arachnida > Ixodida > Ixodidae > Amblyomma > Amblyomma mixtum. The sequence continues at coordinate 82,801,425 of NC_143020.1, read as the reverse complement.
ACATTCGATCGCTCGCTCAGGTTTTCAGTGTGAACGCATTTCGATTATATTTTTTCATCTTTCAACACCGTGCCACGATTACCCTACAGGCAACCGACGACGAAGACAACACACGCGAACTGCAAGCATCGCACTTGCCGATGCTGATAGTTCATTCAGTTGAAGCGCAGTCTCCTGCTCATGGTCAGGTTGTGGCAGGCGCGCGAATGGCATATCACACACGAGGAAAAGCACAAGGCCAACACGCACACACAATTTATAGGCTTGACAGGAATAAAACGAGCGATGGCGCTTCCAGGCATAACTCTGCTCAGTCTGCAACCAAGGGCTGTAAATTATCAGCCCGTGATGGCCTCGGTGGTAGGCGACGCTCGGTTAAGACTAACGTGGCGGCAAACACCTAACGAAATGTAATAGAGGAGGACGAGGAGTGCTTCGAAACCTGTTTTCATTCACCACAAATGTCGACTTGCCTTCCTCGGTCTAGTCTGCCTCTGAGTCTAGCGCATTAGCCACGTTTACATGAATGCGGCAGAAGTCGACTCCAGTCCACTCTTTCAGGAAAGTGCAAACACATCAAGGAAGAGAGTAGAGGACGAGTCACGCTTTTCCTGCTCAAAACCCTCTTTACCTCAAAGTGCTGACTGGAGTCGACTTCTGTCCCATTCATGTAATCGCAGCTATTGATTCAACGCGCTATCGTAGTGCATTATCGTCGTTTAAATCAAAACGATGCGCTACAAAGTTGATGCGATGCGACGCGCCAGTTGTCGCATTCATGTAAACATCGCTACTCAAAAAAGATGCCAGAGCATAGCATTCCCTGTACACATGCCATCGGCTTTGAGACATGTACGGCTATCGGCCATCGATTGTAACAAGCAACTTCTATATTTGGTCCGCTTCGTAGCTCATCCTTCGATAGTCTATTAGCTGTCCCTCGAGCTGCCGAAAGTACTTTGAATGGTAGTACTTAGGTTAGAAAAATTACGCTTGGCAGACATTTCCTTGCCGTGACCTGTAATGCGGTTAAAAGGAACGCCATATGTTGAAAAAATTGCCCACGATGCAAAATTTCTAATGCAAAATTTGAGCGCAGCTCATCAGCTGTTCCAGCTTATCGATAAATTGAAGAAAATAATTAGAGCAAGACATTTATGCACAATTACAGACAATTTGTTATTTTTCACACATATTCCTTCAAGAACCACTCCACTAACAGTCCTTGATTGTCATGAAGGAAGCTTTGTGGACGAAGAAATAGATGGATATATGCTCGACTTGCTCCAGCAATGCCTGGTTCTCAAAGACTAGGTCTGCGCAAGTATTTCGTGAGGTTGTCACAGCTGTGGGAGCCGTTACCAGCGAGAGGAACAAGATGTTCTCCCGCATAAGTGGTAGGAAATTCCTGCTTGTCTTTATATCTACATTAAAGTCCCCACCCACCCTGGCCGGTGGCAGTGTTTCTGGCACAACGTTATCAGTGCTTAAAACATGCAGCGCACATCTGTCAATACCGCCACGAAGCTTAAAGCATGATTGAGGTGTAACCGCTTGGCGCAGAATCACTGGGCCGCTTCGGAACCATGAGTCTCACTCACTCGCCTGCAACGAGACGTCCGGCGAAATAGCGGCGGTGTAGCTGCCACCGCCGACGCGCGCGCGCTCGTTCTACCGCTTCTGTGTGACGTCACGGTTACTATGCACAGCTGCGCCCCCCACTGGCGCGCCGGTTGCTAAGGGGGGAAGGAGATTGCGATTTTACTTTCTCCTTTCCAAGCTCCCTCTCCACTGCTTTCGCAGCTTAAAGGGTGTCCACTGCTGGTTACAACGGAGAACGGCGACGTCGCGAAACGCAGAAACGGGCGCCCAAGAGCTGCGCTCTAAAACTTGTGCATCTCTTCGTTCAGAACAGGTGGAGGCATGAAATGAGCCGCTGGATATAATTAGCCCATCCTAAGACGTCTCATCATGGCGGTAGCCGCGACCGGGCATGGCCAGGTCTTTTGGATGCTGAACGGGCTGCCGCTTTTACCCGCTTCTATCCTTCGACGTGGGCAGCGCATCGTCACAGTAGAAGCTGCTTTCGTGGTTTGACGAAACTGCCGTCCTAATTCGCTTCTCTTCCAGCTGAACAGCTCACTCGGCGTCCTCTGCCACATTTAGAGCTTCACGTCCCTCCGCGTTCAGTGAGCTTTTCTTCTTTAGTCCTTCAGAGCGCGCTGAGCGTGCCTCGGTGCTTTCATTGCTTGAAGCGCCATTTAACTGGCATGCTTCTCTTCGGGTTTAGGTTCGCTTTAGACTGCCTTCTCACCTTCTTGTGCGGCTACATAAGACCACCTTCTCACCTTCTTGTGCGGCTACATAAGACCACCTTCTCACCTTCTTGTGCGGCTACATAAGACCACCTTCTCACCTTCTTGTGTGGCTACATAAGACCGTATTTTCATCTTCTTGTGTGGCTACATAAAGCTGCCTTCTCACTTTCTTGTGCGGCTCCATAAGGCCATATATGTGAGCGATTACATCTCTTCACATATTCGGCTCCATTGCACTACCACGGTGGGGAAACTACTGCCACGCAGCCTTTAGAAGCCTAGGCAACGGAGACTATTTACAACAGTAGTGCGAGAGAATACTAGACAGAATACTTAGCGCAAGATGTCACAGCAGTAGCGTGTCGTTTGGGGTACCGAAAAAATATGTGCTCCGTTTTCGTAGGCGTTTGTTCCATTCCTTCACAGGGCTGAAGTTTTTTGTCCAGGGCTCTGTTTTGGCGGAAAATTTCGGAACGGGTCGGAAATGGTCGACTTCATGCTCGACTTTGTTCTTTACATTTGGCTTCAGGTTCGAAGTTATGTTGCACAGTTTCGCCTTGTTTTCGGAAAGTGTTCGGCTTAGTTTGTTGAGAATCGGAGCTAAAAGAATTTCTTAGTTTAAAACGTTTAAGACATTTTTCTTGCCGCAGGCTGACATCACCAGCCATCGTATTTCGCGAGGCAAGAATGTCCACAGCCTATCTAGCTTATACGTGTTGTTCACCTGCAGAACTGCAGACTGCGGGTGAACGATAAAGATCCACTGTTAATAACGCTACCGCCTTGTCGTATTTAGAATGTCTTCTTACTTTACGAAATGCCAATATATTCCACAGCCGTGAGTGGAATAGTGGTGAAATTGCAGTGGCACCGGCGCTTTGCGGACAAAGATATGGGGAGAGGGAAACGGGCAACTTCTCTAATCCTGGCTATTCTTTGATTATGCTGTCGTTGAGTCACTTTCGAATAAGAGAAACCTAATCTCACTTTTTTAAGTTCTCATCTAATTTGCACTGGTTTCGATTAACCTTGCTTCGTTGAGCTCGGTGAGCCTCATTTCGCTATTGAATTTGCGCTATTGATGCTGTTCTTGGATGAGAATGAGCTGATGTACGCAGTTGTTAGTTTTGAAGTGGAAGGTATTGTTGCTGGGCCCATATAGGCTGCACGCTGAGCGCGGCGATGCAAATAAAGCCAACAAAACCAGCATGGAATAGGGAAATGCATGCACCGTAGGTTGCCTAGAGGGAAACACACTGACATCAGTTTCCGTTGAATCGGTTAGGCATATGGGGTTTCGAAGAGACTCCTCCGATTCATGCATGGTCTGTTTTTGACTGGGTCTGGGAACACTGAACACCTTGAAAGTGCTGTGCCTCAAGAGGCACCTCTCAGTGCATGCAATGGACAATAAAACTCCCATGCACGTCCTGTGGATGTTCAAGACGTCCCGAAGACGTCCAAGAGAGTTCCAGGGCCCATTAGCGCATGTACACCACTGGCCGGCGGGACATGAACTGTAGTCGCGAAAACCATCGCCTGCGGTTGGGAAACTTTAAAACCAATTCAAGTTTGAAGGGTTGTCGACTAACTGTGTCAGTTTAACTAAACTGCGCGGGAAAGACTGTAGACGAGATCCGCTGTACACAGTTTATTTACCGTGTATTTACAGCAGCTCGCTCAGCTGGCTACTTGAATACGGACCGAACAATTATCCGTGGCACAAAGCCGAGGGATTCGGTTAGGTCCTCGGGGTTTACCGCGCTGAACACCAGCGGTTGCAATGCAGGCCCTCACGTGTTACGGTGTCACCTTCGCCTGAACAGATGCTCTTAGTTTCGGATGTTTTGAGGCAGGATTCAGTTGCTGCATGCGACGGCGTGACACGCGCCGTCGCGAATGGCCAGGGAGGCAATAACCACCTGTTTTGTCGGCGCTGTTTAATGCCTTTCAGGTCATAGCTCTCGAATATTGATCGCCCGTAACGTACGCGTTATGTTGTAATACGCACTAGTTGGGGGTTGCGTGCCGTGTACGCCCGGCATTGACAATGCCTGGGTCTCCTCTGAACACTGTCTGCTTCTCCTCTAAGCGGTGTCTGCGCTCGCTCTGAACAATGCCTACACGCTCTCTGAACAGCGGCAAGAGTCGTTCCGTCATAGTCGGTGCGTTTACCGGTGCGCTTACTAGTGATTAACGCAGGTTGCGAAATTTCCTGCCGCCGCTCTGTGTCTGAGCTTGTGCAAAGGGTTAATAATCCATAAAGACAATACGGCGTTCGGCAGTGCTACGAAAGCTGATGTAGAAGCTAGGCCTGAAAATGGGAAGGTAGTGAGTGAGCGAGACGCGTGAGAGGGAGTGCTGAGAACTGTTTCCTGCACGCGTTAAAACTTCGGGATGCACTATGTTAAGCAAGTAGAAATATTCAATTCAATTGAAAACTTTATTTCCAACGTCTCATTGGGGGTCATGAGGCAAAAAAGCTGCCATTGGTAGCTTGAGGGTGCCTGATGCCCGTACAACGCAGCAGCATATAGCGAACAGAAAATTCTGAACACATGTACAGTTACTTTCACAATACACTTCCACATGCCATCAATAATCTGGCTGGGCGGGCTGTTGATCCTGTATGCTAGCTGTAAATGATATGCGTTTTATTCACGCGGAGCGGCGCTCGTAGACTTTTTCGTTTCCTATAACTCTGACTGCATTTCATTTCAATGGATATAGCCTTTTAATCGAAGACAGTGTGGCCTTTTCAGTTTCAGCGTTCTTAGCACAAAACTAAACTTGTTGCTGCGGTGATACTGATTTAGCACAGTGCAAAACCGTGTATGTTACAAGCATGTAATATCCTATCGGAAGCTTATCGTCGCTAATGCTATAAAATATTGGCAGCAGGCCTGTGCAGTATTGAAGATACATGGATATTGAATACGATTTTTCGATGCATTTCGTGTATCTGTATCTGGTATCACTTACCAAATCTGAAAGCCTGAAGGTATCGGCATCAAAAACTCATTATTTTTTTGTCTCACATTTTAGGGATACTCGATACTCAAGAAAAAAAAATGCCCCAGGTTTTGAGGCTGCTTTTAGTCAGTCTTTGGGCCAACGGCGCTCGTTCAGTTCAAAGCTTACCGCAGTTCACAGTTCACCGCAACCAAGAAAACGCACTATCCTTCATGAAGACAAATACCTTGGTTGAATTACGGTGAACTTTGAACAACGAAAACTACAGACTGCGGGTCACAGAAATATTGCGGACAATGAAATGTGAACGATCTAGAAATGTACCAATAATGCTTGCACTTTCTTGTTTGGGGCCAAAAGCTACAGGGCCTCATCGTGCGTAATTTTTGTATTCACGATCATTTTTGGAGTGGTTCTAAATAATTAGCTATCGGAGCCTAAAACCACTTCTGCTATAAAGTGAGTTTCACCTCTTCTAAATAGTGCAGAACTAGTCCTTTTGGGCGCAGAGCCGTTTTCTAAAGAAAAAAAAACGCAAAAGAGAATTTGAACAAAATAAATCTCTACCTCTTCCGTAACCGAGAGTAGAGTAAGCATGAAATGTTTACGGGCCTAATGTCATCTCGGTGGACACCCGAACCGCACCGTACAGGAAGGGAGGAACGCCACCACCCGTTCAGCGCGATGCCTTGCCATTTGAACGCAAGGTTTTTTGAGGAAAGGAAATGGCGCAGCAATTCTCTGCCATCTCGGTGGACACCCGAACCGCACCGTAAAGGAAGGGAGGAACGCCACCACCCATTCGGCGCGATGCCTTGCCCTTTGAACGCAGCGCTTCTCCCCCGGGCCCCTGTGCGCCTGCGCGGCTTTGCTTCGATGCGCGAAGCCCCTAAGAGATCACGTATGACAACGAAGTGTATCGTGGCATTTGTGCTTTTAAGCATGAAATGCTTTTAGCCCCCGTTGTCGGCAGTGTGGTGACGTCACGCCGAGACCGAGAGCCATCATCCGGGCACTGAAATCCACTCATCCGGGTACTGAAATCCACTCATCCGGGTACTGAAATCCACTCATCCGGGCACTGAAATCCACTCATCCGGGCACTGAAGTCCAGTCATCCGGGCACTGAAATCCAGTCATCCGGGCACTGAATTCCAGTCATCCGGGCACTGAAATCCACTCATCCGGGCACTGAATTCCAGTCACCCGGGCTCTGAAACGAGAACATCCGGGCACCGTACGAGACTAAACGAGATTTAACGAGACTCTGTAAGCCCTCCTACGCGACCGGCATGCAAGCGCCGGTTGGACTCCAAAGGAGTCACAAAAAATAACTGCTGCCAGTGTCTTCTCAATGTTTATCAAGATATCAGTCGCTGTGCGTTTGATAATGCACGGAATTATAATTTCCGATTTCTAATAACGCGTGCAAAAAGCACATAAATGCCACGATACACTTTGTTGCCATACGTGATCTCTTAGGGGCTTCGCGCATCGAAACAAAGCCGCGCAGGCGCACAGGGGCCCGGGGGAGAAGCGCTGCGTTCAAAGGGCAAGGCATCGCGCCGAACGGGTGGTGGCGTTCCTCCCTTCCATTACGGTGTGGTTCGGGTGTCCACCGAGATGGCAGAGAATTACTGCGCCATTTCCTTTCCTCAAAAAACGTTGCGTTCAAATGGCAAGGCATCGCGCTGAACGGGTGGTGGCGTTCCTCCCTGCCTGTACGGTGCGGTGCGGTTCGGGTGTCCACCGAGATGACATTAGGCCCGTAAACATTTCATGCTTACTCTACTCTCGGTTACGGGAGAGGCAGATATTTTTTTGCACGCGTTATTAGTAATCGGAAATTATAATTCCGTGCATTATCAAACGCACAGCTCGACTGATATCTTGATAAACATTGAGAAGGCACTGGCAGCAGTTATTTTTTGACTCGTTTGGAGACCAACCGGCGCTTGCATGCCGGTCGCGTAGGAGGGCTTAGAGAGTCTCGTTAAATCTCGTTAAGTCTCGTACGGTGCCCGGATGTTCTCGTTTCAGAGCCCGGATGAGTGGATTTCAGTGCCCGGATGATGGCTCTCGGTCTCGGCGTGACGTCACCACACTGCCGACAACGGGGGCTAAAAGCATTTCATGCTTTGTGCTTTGTGCAAAGTCGCAACATTTTAAGCAATAGAAGACTCATACATAGCCTAGGTCCTGTTTTCTCCGGTAGAAAATACCCGTAATGCCATAACTATCCGCAGTTTGTGCTGGCGCCTCTGGCTGCCGATTCACACTAGCTGAGCGACGGTGCCGCCATCTGTAGGTCGATCTCGCGGAAAATATGCGTGCTATAAGAGGCGCTAAACCATTTGCCTCGAAGCCGCAGGTGGCGAGGGGACCTGCAACCCTCATAATTTTGGTTCAGAGCTCCAGGTTTTGTTATGCGGGTTTCTACGGGAAGCTGCCCAACTTGTATAATCAGTGAGCTTTCAGCGGTACCTCGTTCAAGTGATTGAACGGGCACCAAGCTCAGAAAATTGTTGTCCTCCTTCTGAGTTTAGTATTGGAACTGGTGAAAATTTCCGCCGCGAAATTCGATGAAAATCACGACACCCCCGTCGCCTCGGCATCGTCGGCATCGTGCCTGCTTAAATCTGAAGGCTGTTGTGTCCCGTTCCAACTTTAGACGGCACGTGCAGCCTCAACGTGCGACCTTGCTCCCTCGAGCTGTTTCGCGCCGACCAAGTTATTTTTCTGCGCAGCGCGGGGTTGAGATAAACTCTGCCAGCTGCGACGCTATTGTCGCGTGACTGGCCGCCAAAACCGCACGCGCACGGGAGTGTTGTAAGCCCGGAAAGATTGGCCAAAACGCTGCCTATGGCCATGAGACACGGGGCGTGCGATTCCAGGGCACACGGAACATAATCGGCGAAAGTATAAGGAATGCAGAAATTGGCTATATTCTGTTGCTTCGTCCCAAGGCGCGTTAGATAAGCGATCAGTTTATATTTAATTGCTTTCGTCGATCTATACTAAACAAACTATCAATAGCCAGCCGCTCTACTCCCTCTTGATTTGTCCCGAAGCGCGTTGGATATGCGATCAGTTTGTTCACTTTCTTCGATCTATCTGAGTAAACAATGAATAGCCAGCCACTCCTCTTGAAAGAAACCTATTGCAGTGAAAACGACACGGATAGCTCGCAATCGTTGAAATACCGCAGCTCTCAAGAGCCCTTCGAACATGACCCAGCACTTCCAGAGAAACCCGCATGCGTCGTTGTGGGCGCTCCGAAGTACCGCAGAAGTTCGTATGCGTTATGATTAATTTGCCTTGCATGACAAACAGGATAAGTTCACTCGCTAGTGGCGATAACGAAACATCCTAAGAAAGACGGGAAATGCGAATCAAAAGAAACAGAAGCGTCTAGTGGATAGCTCCAGACGCCTACATTTGTCTCGAAAACGAATGGTTTTATTTTAAAATGAAATGGAGCAACCGGTGTGTTATTCTTTCTAGGGGCGTAGGAAAAACAGCTGTCTGTTGTACCCGCTGCTATCAGTTTGTTTAATTGCTTTCATCGATCTATAAACAGCGAATAGCCAGCCACTCGATGGCGGCTTGAGAGATTCCGTTAAGGTCTGCCCGTTTAATATTTACGTAATGACGAAGCCAGTGTTAGGCTGCCGATGATGCTTTATCGAAATGAGGACTGGTATGTCAGCCATGCCCTTCTACGCGGTTAACCATGGGGGATGTAGCAAAAAAAAAAAAACGGTGACGTCGCAAAGGTTTTTCTCGTAACATAAGTTTTTTTTTGTTTTTAAACTTGTTGCAACCATGTTCAGTAACTTGTTGCCTTGTCGTGACGTTGGCTTTGAGCTAAGGCAGCGTCCATGCTTTTCCACCCTTAGTTCTACCTTGGGGGCCACCTTCTGCCCGTTTACTTGACGTGCAGATTGCAGTCTTTTGAATTGTAATATTGGTGAAAATTCTGAATTATGTTAAGGAGTGTAGGGAACTTGCTACCTTCGGGATTTATACAGGGAGCAGGCGTCTACGCAGAAACAACCTAAATATTCAGGCCAATGAATACCTCTGCTCAAAACTGAAACCACGGAAGGTGCTCCCTGTCGTCATTCCGTCATTGTATGGGCGCCTGAAAAAAAAAGAGCCAATGAGCGCGTAACCAACCCCCCCCATGACTCCCCAGTATATGAGCAATGGAGGCGTTTGGAAACAATTGCACTCGTAGTTTCCTACGGCCCCAAGCTTTGACAGTCAAGGAATGTCTCTGAAGGCAGCACTCCACCGCTTGATCTCGCGTACCCTAATGAAGGCCATGATTCGGAGACCCTGTACTTAGGCTTATTGTGGTTCAGGAAAGCCATCAAAGCAATCCTGCTATATTCAAGGCACAGGCTTGAGCCCTTCACTGTAGGCCAGCTGTGGACGTCCACTGTACATACAGGCCATAGAACTTGGACAAATTCTAAGCTATTAGTTACACTTATCGTACACTCTCTTGTCTTTCGCTCACCCTGTCGCCCTCACCACGTGCGGGGTACCCACCCGGGAATGACTGGTCAACCTACTTGCGTTTTATTATTGTCTCTCGCTCTCTGCCTCTTCACACCCGACGCAGCATTCTGCGATCTTTCCACCAGCTTCGCAAAAGAGTTGGTCACTCTTTAGGATTCATTTTCCCACCTAGCCACGGAGGAAGTGAGCCATTTGGTGTCCACAAAGAACCAGCCAGTCTCACAAAACTTGAAGCACTACCTTGGCGTAACTCCCTACAAAAAGATGCATGCACTGCGGAAAATGTTGCCACATGAACGCGACGGGAGGCGCTAGAAAAAGCTCATGAAGTCTTCGCAAGCGTTCCTCTGATCAGAGTACACCCACAGCGGAGGCAAAGAAACACGGCAGCGGTTAAAGCAACTCTAATATTTGACTGTCATCGGAGTCAAATTAAGTCTCTTTTAAATGTACTGCATTTATTTCGCAGGTTTATATGTAACAAACTGATGATCCGGAGCAGTTTTGAGTACTCTAGCACGACCACGGTCTGGCTTGCAGAATGCATGCAAAGTTTAGCGCTTTTCTTCGCCTCGATCACCAGATAACGCAAAAAATCTGTTAACCAATATATAAATCAATGCAGTACAGAATCATTATATGAATAAACTATTTTTTTTTTGCCGGAGGTATTTAATGCAATAAGTCGGTAAATCTGTTGTGAATCGACAAATCCGTCGGTCAGTTGAGCTTAGTCGCATCATCCGTCCTAGGTGAATGAAGGCCATTATGCTCAAACTGGAAGCAGTGTTGCGCCAATGTAGATCATAGCAGACGTGTGGTGTGATGTTCAATCTTGAAGGCAGTGAGCACGGCTGCTGCCAAAGTCCTCCTCATAAGGCTGCTACGGCTTTGGTTTTTCATGTGAAACGCCGAGCACGGGATATCTCCAGACGCGTACATTTGTCTCGAAAAAGAATGGCTTTATTTTAAAATGAAATGGAGCAACCGGTGTGTTATTCTTTCTGGGGGCGTAGGAAAAACAGCTGTCTGCTGTACCCCGCTTCTTCCCACCGACCTGAAACGACCCAGTTGAAGGTTTCATGCGCACAACATCGGATGATTCATTCTAGTTGGTCGGCGGCCGAACACGGCAGCTGTCGCCCTGGGGCCATAAATCCCCAAATACATTCATTCAAGCTCAGCAGCTGTCCATGGCCAGACGGTAATCCCGTGGTCCCTGGTTCCTGGCGTGATTTTTCCGTTACGATACGCTTGCCAGTATGACGATGACGCAATTCCTGCAAATCGGAGCAGTTATCATTACTAAGTATGTACAGTTTTTGCCAGAAGTAACCCGGCAACTATGGTTTGTTTCTAAGCGTCGTAGCGAAGCACCTATGGCAGCCCTTAATCTCCGAATCTGTGTAAAGTAAGGCGAACCCTTTTCCTGACGTTCTGACACCATTCGGTCTTTAGGGGTGCCGTAAAGGCTCCATTATAGGGTTGAGAAGCAAAAACCTGTTGTTCGGTTACTTTTGGCAAAGGGGGTACATGCATAGCCGTCACCGAAGATATTTAGTGTGCATGTGGTAAACAAAGGACCCGTAGCCTCTACCAGAAGTGAAGGGCTACCACGGTACCACTGTGTGGATTCCTGCAAGCGCGGCAGGTTTGAAGCTCATCATGATGACCATGGCGTCGCCTTTAATCACGTGTTCCAGTACAGTCACTGACTACGGGATGTCCTTGTGTATAAATTTCTCCAACTTATATTTCATTCTTTATTACATTAAACTGATTCTAACTCTGATTATGACATGATGACTTCTGTTTCTTCTTTGAATGTTTCGTTATCGCTATTGGCGAGTGAAGTTATCCTGTGTGTCATGCAAGACATATTAATCATAACGCGCACGAACTTATGAGGTACTTAGTAGCGCTCACAACGACGCATGCGAGTTCCTCTGGAAGGGCTGTGTGATGTTCGAACCGCTCTTGAGAGCTGCGGTGATTGCAAAGTATCCGTGGCGTTTTCACCGCCGCAGAGCAATGGGTTCTTTCGGCAAATTGCTTTAAAAGCCTCCACCTGCCTTCCTGTACACTGCTTTATTTCATTACTGCACGTGTGACGGTATTGCTGTATTACTTCAGTTTTCCTGTAGGTTCCTCCAATTCCTGTAATTCCGGTATTTCTGCAATTGTTCTTTGCAGCAGATTTGACAACCGGGCCTGATATATAGCGGAATAAAACATACCATGAAGGGGCAGCTAAAGTCACTCGTACCCCAAGCCAAGCATTGCATCTGCTTCAAGCCCGTGAATGCTTGTGGAGACAAATGTTAGCGCCGTATATCGCAGATTTGACAGCGATGCAACGAGCTCTTCTTGAATAGGCTCACTTACTTCCGTCGTGTAGACGGCTTGATCACGGCCACGTCGAAATCAAACTATCCGGCGACGGAATGGGTCTAAGAGATTTAAAGCTTCTTACAGAGTCGCAGCATTAGATGCATTCCAGGAGTGGTCTTCACATGCCTGAGGCACGGGCATGACTTGAAGATTTTTTTCGTTACCAAACTCAAACACTTACAAACATTCGCTTGTACCAAGACTTGACCTGCAATAGACGACAGCTTGAAGTAACTCAGGCAGAAAATATGCACCCTCAAGGATAGCGCTGCTGGTATTTTTCATGTTATATGCATAGATTTGAAAAAAAAAAATAGAAGCGACAATCGCGACACACTGATTGCACCATGCCCCTTTTAATGGCACGCAGGTGCAAGCCTTCTGCTGCTCCATATGCAAGGGTGAGCGAAGATGTATATGGCTTTTTGCTTTCTAAGCAGCTGTGCAGCTGTTTTTTTTTGAGCGTCTCATCTAATATTGAAGGCTAATGTGCTAGCTGTGGTAGGTGTACGCATGATCGAAATGTAGTAAATATATTAGAAAGTGCTTCGCTCCAATGAATGTAATGGAGGTCGCATAAATATAGTAAATAAATGTGGAGAAAAAGTTTGTCGTGGGTGCAAGGAGTGGTGATTTGCTGTTTTGTGTCGAAGTTTGTCGAATGCTAACGTGCTGAATTCTACCACCTCGTTAGCTTCGTACAGACCTCTGCGATATGAAAGGGACCGCATTGTTATACTTCAGCGAATGAGTCAGTACTCCGTAAGTACGTATAAAAACCGTACTTTTCTCTGCTTTAGGCAGTCTACTTCGGCAGGGTTAATGTCTTTTTTGCAAAAGACGCGGGTTCGATCCCGGCCGCGGCGGCTAGAATTTCTTTGGAGGAGAAATTCTAGAGGCCCGTGTACTGTGCGATGTCAGTGCACGTTAAAGAACCCCAGGTGGTCGAAATTTCCGGAGCCCTCCACTACGGCGTCTCTCATAGCCTTAGCTGCTTTGGGACGTTAAACCCCAGAAACCAAACCAAACCTTTTTTGCAGGTGAGTGCCATAACTCCATTTTGTAGGCAGGTGTCGTCATTGTTTGGCCATGCCCCCTGCTTAATCTTCTAAGTCACATAGTTGTTAACCGAAGCGAAGCAACGTTTTTATTTATCGTTAAACTTAATTCGTAACGTTGCTTCTTCAATGTGATAACATTCCACAGTGATAATGACTAACAAGGATGCACGTGTAGATGACAGGCAGGCATATGCATGTGCGGCAATAAAAATAACCCTTTATTGCCTCAAACGCGCACCCTCGAACGAAAGATCGGCGGTGGCGGTGGCAACACGTGCTTTAGGGAAGTAGTAGGAATTTAATTAACCCTTGGTCTCTGCCGCACTTCATTTAAATATGACTGCAGATTTCCAGATGACTCTTTTAGCTACGAAAGGAGTCTGTTAAAGCTTTAGCGTTGTTAACAGTGCAGTTTGGAGCAATTTGGTCGCGTATAGTGAGCATATGACCGATAAATCTCTTGGCATTGAAAACAGTGATGAAGCCACGTGACAAAGGTTATAAACAGAGCGTAGGGTGGGTGAATGTTTAACGTCCAAAGAGACTCAGGCTATGAAGGACTCATAGTGGATGACTCCGGATAATTTCGACCACCTAGAGTTCTTTAACGTACACTGACATCGCACAGCACATGGGCCTCTTAACATTTCTCTTCCATAGAAATGCGACCATCACGTCCGGGACCGAACCCGTGTCTCTTGGGTTCGATGCCGATTCGACCATAAGCACTGAGCCTCCAGGAAAAACATTTAGCGGCAGTATTAAAACTTCATCGGTGTTCACCTCGCGTTGGTCGTAGTTAGCCACATAAGTACGATGCCAGTAATATGCAGTAATTTGTTGGTTTTGACAATATTTAAAACGTATTATCATGTCATGTTGCTGGCTGAACGTCGTGGTCTGAAAAAAAAAAAGCCTTGAAAGGAAGCTAGATGGCTGTTTCCAACGCCGAATAAAGGCTCCACGTGACTGCTGAAAGGCGGTTTTCACTGATTATACCTAATCAGAGGCTGGAAAAGGAACCTCAGTTCCCACTGCTACAATCACCAGTGAGGGGGCGTTCTCACGCGTCCTTCTAACGCTGTTTTCTGGAAACCTTGGTCTACGGCATCGCGTGCTTGTTTTCTTTCTCTTGTTTTCACGGTCTCGGCAAAGTGTGTCACTGACAGCGCGATAACTTCAGGGAAAGCCAGTGTGAAAAAAACAAGAAAAAAAACACCAGACAATAAATGCGACTTCACAAAAAGCAAGCTGTTCTTTTGCAGACTCGGTTTTTTGTTCTGTTATTTGAGCGACTTCCTGGAGAGCTGTGTGCAGAATGTCGCATTTAGTGCACAGCAGAGACAGATGGGATCTGTTGTGAACAATAGTGGTGGTGTTCGGGATTTTACTGCAGCTTTGCCTTCTACTGTACCTGTGCGCTAACCGACTCAACCCCTGGTGTATAGTGGGCATCTCTGGCTTTCTTTCCTGCCTGTTTTTGTTTTTCTTCGCTGAGCCGTACAAGGTTGGTCAATGTGTTTTCATAAGCTTGATTGGTATTCGAATTGAGTGAGTTACTAATTTCGAAGAAATGAGAAATGATGGTAATGCTTTTAATGGCTTCATTTGAGTCGCGAAGTGTTGTGGGAGCGAAAAGGAATTTTGCAGGGACAAGACGATTACGTGTGAGCATGCAGATGGTGCTGGATAAGCCTTAGCGATATGTGTAAGAAATCAAGGGCCTTTCGCGATTTTCAGCTGTGGTGCGACCCGAACCTGCCTACAACTATGATGGTACAAAAATAGATAATAAAATCAAGATTAGTCTTCCAAAGGAGAATAGAAGCTGAGAAGATGTATACACCTTCGTCGCAAGGCAACAGCACCGTATGTATGACTCACATCTTATTTTTTTAAATTGTTCAGTTTTTTTCTGAAATAGATTTTTGAATTAAATCGCCCAGGAAGGTTATTTGCAGCTGTGACAATCACTGTTTCTGATTGCCTGGAGCATATTTCTGGAAACCGAAAATCTGAGCTCCTCTGTCGAGTTAAAGTATACGAAGCTTTCTGTTCGTGCCCTGATGTACTATACTTCTGTTACTCTATTATTATTCCATGCTTGTACACCTTGCCGGGAACACTCCTTTTAAGAGGAGATCCAACAACCGTAGACACTACGGCAGGTGCCACTGCAGTTGACTTTGCGAACCAAAATTTCTGCTACCGGTTTTCCGCTGTGCGCAGACGGCTCACGCATTCGATCGATCGATCCCTTTTCGAAATTTCAAAACCGAGCTTCGGTGTACAGAACAGAACATGGGTGGACGTCTCGAGCATTATTGCAATAGCAAGCCTTGTTCGTCTTTTGGCTATTTCGACAACTTACGTCCAGTGCAGAAGTTGCTTTGCCTGCAAGCTTGTCCACAGCGGATGTATTCTGGCACGACGTAGCTAAGTTTTGCTAAGCCATATCATCGACGGTAACCGCGTTTTTGAAATTCTAAGCGCTGATATGGATATTACTTACCGTGGGCTACATGCCACTCATTAATTAAGGAACCTAAAGGTGAGATTTAAAAAGGTACCTATTCAATATTAGTTAATGAGCCTGCTACTTAGCACGCCTGAGTGGTATTCGGATGTACTACACCACTGACAATAGTGAGCTGAAATAGGCCTATTTTTAAAAACCGTTTTAATGTCTTAGGTGCAATACCCTGTATATCTAGACAGCAGGCTTCTGGACGGCTGGTTTGGGAGAGCATGTCACAGCGCTCGAAGACGGCAAGAGCGGAGGCATGTGCCGGCGCGGCACCTGCGTTAACTGCTGTTCGTGTCACTAAAGTCGCTGGAGCGGGATCGCTTCAGAGGCGAAGTATAAATTAAGGTCTGAGCGCTAAAACACGGGATTGGAGCTGTTTTATTACCGCCCACATATACTGTATACGACACATTGATTTGTTTGTTCTACACACCTGCCGGACGCGTCACTCCAATCGCTTGATATAGCCTCTAATGCGTCTGAAATATGGTTCCATTCAAGACGCTTTCCGGAACTGGTCTTTCACTCCCCAAAGGCTGTTCGGGCATCATTTATGACTAATATCTCACAGCTATGAGCAGCAGAACGCCTCTGATAGGCACCTTCCCTTCAGGCTCATGCGTGGTGGCGGAGCTTTCCTGACGAGGCCGCAGAACTGTTTGTGCGGCGGCACTAGTGCTCTATCCAGGGTTTTCATGCAAGAAAACAGCGACTCCCAGGGTGGTGTAATAAGCTGTTTGTTCTTTATTCGGAGCTCACTGCGTGACATCAATCCAGCATGGGTTTTCTGTGCCGTTTATGTGGATGTGTTTCAGACTTGCTTATGGTCTTCGAATTTGGCTCCATGTGAGAGACAAGAGCGGGTGACGATTGACCAGCTTGCAATTGGGTGCTGAGAAAAATTTTATATTTCATACCGCCAAAAAAAAAAAACGCCTGCGTACTTTTTCACGTAAAGGGGGATATTACCCACGCCCTCGGTCTCTCCTGGCAGCCAAGAATTAGCGGTAACGATTGAGCAAGAAGTTTTATCGATCCTTTACATGACATGGGTTTTTGTTTGTCTGCTGATACCAGCAGAAATCAAGTTCAGAGCTTATGTGCTGCATGTAATTTGTGGAGTCTAGCCAAACAAGCCGGTCTAAAGTTTAAATAACTCAGGGTTCACGGAAATCAAAAAGAAATATAGTTGCGGGGACTTTACACCGATGCACCAAAAAGCTCAAGGTCTTTAAGTCTGACATTGTTGTAAAGATGTTCTTGGCAACCAAAACCACAATGAAGGTTCGACAATCTTCAGTGTTTACAGTTGCAGTTATAGAAGGCAGAGCAACACATTCCAGCAATTTTAAGCAATGTCCTCGGAGAATCGGTTGAAACCGGGTTTAGCCAGAAAACGGAGGACCCTGAAGACAGGCCGTACATACCGACTTACTCATATCTACCCCCGTCAAAGCCTCGCCATGCATCTGATAACCGCTGGCCCCGAGGTCGCTGGTTCGATCCCTGTGGCAGCGACTGTATTTCGATTGAGGCAGGCGAAGTACAAAACGGCCGTGTGCTGTGTCATGTCAGCGCACGTTCAAGAGCCTCAATTTGTCTAAATTAACCCGAGCCCTTCCCTACGGACTCCCTCATTACCCATGTGTTGCTTCAGAATCTTAAGCGCCACAAGTGAAAAATTTTGTATCCCATAAAAGGGGGTGTAAAGACTTATGAATACACTCATCAGGTGTAACGGACATCAGAGCGATCGAATAGCAAGTCTCCCTGAAGTGTACAGTCAGGTCGGAATGAAACTTCTTTACAAACGGCTTGTGAAAATGAACTTCGATAAGATTTCCAGAAAAGATACGTTAGAGTAGGTTTCGACACTCCCAATAATGCTACTGCATGTCTGACTACTCTTTCCAGACTGCGGTGCGCTCTGCGTTTAAAGCGAGCCACTCCGCATAAGTTTCGGCGTCCCGAAAACGCGTTAACAGGAAACAGGAAAGAAGTAACAAGAGGAAAAAGTAAAGCTCATGGAACACAGAAGATTAAACATAGAATCAGTCATCGGGATCCGGACTGACGTATGCATTGGGGTCTCCGGATCCTTTATGGCTCACTTGTTCGGTCCCCATTGCCGCGGGTACCTACCGGTAATACAGTGGATACAACCTTTCCTCAAGCTTGGTGCTCGGCTTCGCTGGAATGGAATGTTGAAAATATCTTTGCCGTTGTGTAAAAAATTATACCTTGTGCCATGGCACCCTATGGCTACCCATAGCTACCCATAGCTACTATGGCTACCCATGGCACCCTATGGCACCCTATGGCACCCCATAGGGTGCCATGGCACCCTATGCCCTTGCGCCGCTAATACTCATCATTATCACGGCTCACTGAGCTGGAACGCTGGCCATATCACCCTAGTACTGACCCGTTGCTAATATGGGTCAAAAGAATATTTGGGAATTTTTTTTGGTCATTTGTCCGGCGTGATAGCCACGCTTTCCGCTGTCCACTACTGGCCGTAGCGCAGACATGGGCAGGTAGCGTTTATTCGCACTTTCCACTGACAGTTTCCGCGGTGACTGCTGAGTCATGATTCAGCCAGTGAACGGAGGAACTGTAGCCCGAACCATTAGCTCGAGCTACTGGAAACCGTCTTCCTTTTTTGTGCGCCACTGGCCTATAGGAAGTACATGGGTGTCGCCACGTAACGTTGCCAGCGCAACGAGAACCACCTCCTCGACTGGATTGGTCCCAGTCTACTCCCAGAAGGTGCATAGATGAACCAGCTGCGGTTGGCATAAATTGCGCATTTTGTTTCCCTCTGATTCTGATTTTTACGTATAAAAAATAACAATACCGGCGCTGCTAAGGCATTGGAAGTATTCATTATACTCGAAAAATTAAGGCGATACATCCATTTTCCTTGAAAAACTGGGGGTATGCAAAATACACTGCTCTGGACGAGAGTAGACTTAAGCATGAAATCTTTTGCAGAACAGGCGCACTACTACAGAACAAGCATACTGCAAAGTCTCCCCTTGGAAAAACATAACTATCCGTGCGCAGCGTCGCTAGGGGTGGCAGAGTGCAACAGCAAGGATTACTACCTGCCGTCACCCTCAATGTTTACGGCGGGCTCCGCGCCGTACCGAAGCATGGCGCCATGGCTTCGGACGAGGCCAGATGACCGCGGACGCGTGGTTTACGTAAGACACACAGCACGCTCGGTTCGCTCACAGGTTTGAGAGCTGCGCGTGCGCCGTTCGAGCTGGAGGACGCTGCACCCGTGACTAGAAAGACTCCGTTATCGCTTGCGCTGCTCAGGGGGCAGCGCAGCCCTTATGCACCAGGGGAGAGACGGGAAGTTTAGCCAAAGTTCGTTTAGGGCAGGCGCCTTGTTCTCCCTCCTTTCTGGCGCTCAGGTCATAGCGACGTGCCGTCAACTGAAGCTGAAAGTATATAATGCTTAAAAATAATAAATGCGGTACTTCTAAAATAGTTTGCCAGTCACTTCCCCTGCTGAGCCCGGTAATTAAAGAGCGCAAAACAGACAAAGGACGACACCACTGTGCACGATGAAACACAATGTGCGGGTGTCTTCTGTCTTCTGTACTGCGCGCTGTTTATTTTGCTATGCGCGGGATGAGGCTCACCCAGCTGGTATATTTGTACATATCGAACAGCTTCCCCCTCATTCGAAACCGCACGAGCTGGCGTTGTTTCCTGTGCTTGCTGAGCGGACTAATGACAGAGGCTGCGTATGCTCGCACGCGCTGCGGTTCGACCTTGCCCTATGCACCTGGACTTGTTTCCGGATGTTTTGAGGCTTGCTTCAGTTCCTCTACTCGAGACCGCATGGCACGTGCGGTGGCGACTGGGTAGAGCTGCTGTGACCGGCTATCTTGTACGTTCCGACCAGCTGGAAGAAGGGAGGGTGTGGGATAGATAAGTATTTTTTGAGAAAATTTATTGCGAAAAAAACTAATGAGATGTTCATCAGTCTCGGGAAGGAAAAACAGTTTACAACAGATAGCGAGTAGCTGGAAGTTGTAAAAGAATACATCTACTTAGAGCAGGTAGTGACCGCCGATCGGACAAGGAAAGTGAAATGAAAAAAGGATAAGACCGGGGTGGACCGCATTTGGAAGCTAATCTCGGCTTATGAATTCGTTTACCAATATCCCTCAAGAGAAAAGTTGGACGGCTGTATCTCACCGGTACTCACCTATGGGACAGCAATGTAAAGGCTAACGAAAATGATTGAACAAAAATTAGACATTGCCACGAGTTATCTAAAGGAAAATGATAGGTGCAACATTACGAGACGGGAAGAGAGCAGAGTGGGTCAGGGAACAACTACGAAATAACGGCAGCCTTGTAGAAATCAAGAAGTAAAAACTGGAATGGGCAGGACATGTAATATGAAGGGAAGATAACCCATAGTCGTCAAGGGTAACGGACTGGGTTCGACTAGAAGGCAAACGTAGATGGGGGCGGCAGAAAGACAGGTGGGTGGAGGAGGTTAGGAGGTTTGCGGATGTAAGGTGGCCGCAGCAGGCATAGGATCCGGATAATCGGAGATATGGCAGACGCCTTTGCCTTACAGTGAACTTTGTCAAGGATGATGATGAAAATTGGTGAAGATAGATACAGAGAGGGCGGAAAGGCAGGGATGTTAACCAGAAAGGTTTCCGGTTGGCTACCCTGCCCTGGGGAAGAGGATGAGGGGATTAAAGAGGAAAGAGAAGAAACGGGAAACAGTCACAATCTGTCAATTAAGGCAGTCTCTAGCAAAAAACAAAGCACTGCCTTATAAGCCTTGATGGCAGGCGACTGTTGTGGCCACGGACCGAGGATCTTGTTGCAGAACTGGCTGCCCTACGGGCTGCAGTTCAATTCATCAGTCAGGAACCTGCACATGACTGGACAGTTTTCACCGACTCTAAAACAACCCTTCAAGGCCTGCAAGGCGCACTACGCCGCGGGTCACACGAACAATTCGTTTCAGAAATCCGCAAGCTGTACCATGACGCCACATTGAAAGGAGATGATATAATTTTCCAGTGGCTGCCAGGCCACTGCGGTATTAATGGTAATCACCAGACTGACGAAGCTGCCCGTTCTGCCCACAATGACAGAATCCCTGTCAATATCCCTGTAAAGAGAGCTGACGCAACGTATGGGCTTCGCTCTTTGAGTCTGGAGCTCACTTTCAGCGCGGAACACGGGACAGTTCTGCGACCGTCGCCTCAGGGCATTGGACCCTGGACTGCGCCTCCATCTTCCATGTGATATAGGGCGTCGTGAAGCAACATTACTGTGCCATCTATGGCTCGGCGTTACCTTCCCAAACCAGTATGCTTTCCGGATCGCGATGGCCACAATCCTTCTTGTGCAAACTGTGTCTGTGAAGAGACAATCAGTCATCTCCTGTGTGAGTGCCCTGTCTTTGTGAACGAAAGACGTAAGCTGCGTTGTGCTCTGGACCGCCTTGATGGAAATTAGTGGCTTGGCGCTAGGCTTACTAGGATGGAGGAGAGTGGGAGACATTCACTTTTTCCTCAAATGCCATGAAACTTGCACTCCCGCTGCACTCGAATGCCTTTCGAGGTCACAGCCCTGACCTCAGATGTGAATCGTTGCGTATCGTGCCCGTTGTGTCGAAACAGGCACGGGCTCATCATTGCGCGTTCCGTGTATAGGTTGTGGTCTCGGCTGACAATGCTTCCGCTATTTCTAAACAGACGAAAGTGTCTTGCGTTCTAGCAGCCCCGTTCACATGCCTGCGCAGTTGAACACTGACTGTGAAACTTGCCGTTCCAGGCCTGTCACTGGTTTTCGAGCTGCAGCTGTAAGCTAGCTTTCGCAGACATTGTATGAACAGCATCAGCTCTGATCGTTAATTGTACGGCGTTTGCGTCTGTGACAATGGCTAGTGCAGAACTAGTCTTAACTCGGAGAAGAACGCTGGCAACTACAATTGCGAAACTAAGCCAAGCACTGAAAACTTAAAACCGTCCGCCAAAAGTGACAGAAATATTTCAAGCAAGTGCAAACACGTCAACAGTTTGAGGTTGTTAGGCTTGTTCAGCGTGTCGCTCATAACGATATTAATGTACTGAAATTTAAACGCCTCTTATGTACGCCGAGAGGTGCGCGCATGCTGCCTTGCTGAGGATACAGTTGGAACAAAGATGAAACTACAGCTGATTCGCAGTTCTAGCTTGATAAGAATAGTTCTGAGGCTACAGTATTGGAGACCTTATTACACCGATTTACCACGATGCGAAACAATGGAGATTACCAGCGGATAATATTTCAACTGATGGCTGCCGTCTTTAAAGCAAAGGCAGTTTCACAGCAACGACAAGATTACTTTCTTTTGTGGCGCATGGGCAGGGTTCTGAAAGAATTTGATGTTTTTTTCCCTTTAATGCTTCACATATGACCCGTGATCGGCTTGTAAAAATGTGGATCATTTTAATATGGGCTAAGAAATACGCGGATTCCTTCCTTCCTTCTTTTTACGGGACTTTGTTTCTTTATTGCGTCGCTTGCTCTTTATTTCTTCCTTTATGTATTTATTCCCTTTTTTGTTTGTTTGTTTCTTCGTTTGTTTCTTTGTTTGTTCGTTTGTTTCTTCTTACTTTCTTTTTTCTTTCTTTCTTTGTCTCTCTCTTTGTCTCTTTCTTTCTCTCTCTCTTTGTCTCTCTCTCTTTGTCTCTTTCTTTCTCTTTCTCTCTCTCTCTCTTTGTCTCTTTCTTTCTCTCTCTCTCTCTCTCTCTCTTTGTCTCTTTCTTTCTCTTTCTCTCTCTCTCTCTTTGTCTCTTTCTTTCTCTTTCTCTCTCTCTCTCTTTGTCTCTTTCTTTCTCTTTCTCTCTTTCTTTCTCTTTGTCTCTTTCTTTCACTCTCTCTCTTTCTTTCTCTTTATCTCTTTCTTTCACTCTCTTTCTTTCTCTCTCTCTTTCTTTCTCTTTATCTCTTTCTTTCTCTCTCTTTCTTTCTCTTTATCTCTTTCTTTCTCTCTCTCTTTCTTTCTCTTTATCTCTTTCTTTCTCTCTCTTTCTTTCTCTCTCTTTCTTTCTTTCCCTCTCTCTTTCTTTCTCTCTTTCTTTCTTTCTCTCTCTTTCTTTCTCTATCTTTCTTTCTTTCTCTATCTTTCTTTCTTTCTCTATCTTTCTTTCTTTATCTTTATCTCTTTCTTTCTTTATCTTTTGATAGATAGATTAGATTGATCTTTATTTAGACAACAAGGTCTCGGATGCAGGGGCAAAAGGCAGATGCACTCTGCCTGACGGGGCCCAAGCACCCGACACAATGCTCACGACAAGCGGCAAAAGAAGCAAGAGCTTCATACACTCTCATTACAAAAAACAACACATAATTATACAAGGTAAAAGTAGGAGGAAGGTGCATACTTTTGCAATGACATAATTAAAGTAAATATTTACAAGACACATCACAACAAGAAAAACACGAGAATTCAGAGTTGACGGAAAAACAGGGACATCAAGAATTTTAATCATTCGGGCGAGAAAGGAGGTAAGCTTTAGCATTTCTATTGAATGACTTTTGGGAAACAGATTTCTGAATAATTTCTATGGCCTGTGTATGTTTATTTAGAAGACTGGGAATTAAATATGAAAGCATTTCAGTTCCATAGTTAGTCCTTACGAATGGTACTCTGTAACTGACGTGCCTTAATTTATAAGGCGCGTCACTACTAGAGTTTAATTGAACATATTTAGTGGGATGATGTTTGAAATCGTTAAACACATAAGAAAGCAGTTTCAACTCAAATAATTCATTGACTTTTAGAATAGAATGCTTAGAGAAGTACAAACCTGTATGATCATTGTATGCAAGGTTTTCGACATATCGTATTGCTTTTTTCTGTAATGTTATCAGCCTCGTGAGGTTAGTTTTCGTTGTAGATCCCCAAACAAGTAAACAATAATGAAGATGTGATTGAATTAGCGTATAATATAACTGCCACTTCAGCCATTTCGGAACAAGGTCTCGAAGTTTATATAATACACATAATGACCTTGATATGCTGGCATGAATCTTATTAATATGCAGGGTCCAACTCAAGTGTTCTTCAAAGATTATGCCTAAAAATTTGTAGGAAGAAACACGCTCAATTACGCTATTTTTGAATGTAAGATTAATTTCACTGTTATCAGGCTTCTTTCTTTCTTTATCTTTATCTCTTTGTTTCTTTATATTTATCTTTCTTTATCTTTATCTCTTTCTTTCTTTATCTTTATCTCTTTCTTTATCTTTATCTCTTTCTCTCTCTCTCTCTCTCTCTCTCTCTCTCTTTCTTTCTTTCTTTCTTTCTTTCTTTCTTTATCTTTATCTCTTTCTTTCTCTCTCTTTCTTTATTTATCTTTATCTCTTTCTTTCTTTCTTTCTTTCTTTCTTTATCTTTATCTTTCTTTCTCTCTCTTTCTTTATTTCTTTCTTTCTTTATCTTTCTTTCTCTCTCTTTCTTTATTTCTTTCTTTCTTTGTCTTTATCTTTCTTTCTTTCTTTATTTCTTTCTTTCTTTGTCTTTATCTTTCTTTCTCTCTTTCTTTATTTCTTTCTTTCTTTATCTTTATCTTTCTTTCTCTCTCTTTCTTTATTTCTTTCTTTCTTTATCTTTATCTTTCTTTCTCTCTCTTTCTTTATTTCTTTCTTTCTTTATCTTTATCTCTTTCTCTCTCTCTCTCTTTCTTTCTTTATCTTTCTTTCTCTCTCTTTCTTTCTCTCTTTCTTTCTTTATCTTTATCTCTTTCTTTCTTTATCTTCATCTCTTTCTTTCTCTCTCTCTCTTTCTTTCTCTCTCTCTCTTTCTCTCTTTCTTTCTTTATCTTCATCTCTTTCTTTCTCTCTCTCTCTTTCTCTCTTTCTTTCTTTATCTTCATCTCTTTCTTTCTCTCTCTCTCTTTCTCTCTTTCTTTCTTTATCTTCATCTCTTTCTTTCTCTCTCTCTCTTTCTCTCTTTCTTTCTTTATCTTCATCTCTTCCTTTCTCTCTCTCTCTTTCTCTCTTTCTTTCTTTATCTTCATCTCTTTCTTTCTCTCTCTTTTGCTTTCTCTTTGTCTTTCTTTCTCTTTGTCTCTTGCTTTCTCTTTGTGTCTTGCTTTCTCTTTGTCTCTTTCTTTCTCTTTGTCTCTTGCTTTCTCTTTGTGTCTTTCTTTCTCTTTGTGTCTTTCTTTCTCTTTGTCTCTTTCTTTCTCTTTGTCTCTTTCTTTCTCTTTGTCTCTTTCTTTCTCTTTGTCTCTCTCTTTCTCTTTGTCTCTTTCTTTCTCTTTGTCTCTCTCTTTCTCTTTGTCTCTCTCTTTCTCTTTGTCTCTCTCTTTCTCTTTGTCTCTCTCTTTCTCTTTGTCTCTCTCTTTCTCTTTGTCTCTCTCTTTCTCTTTGTCTCTTTCTGTCTCTTTGTCTCTTTCTGTCTCTTTCTGTCTCTTTCTTTCTTTTTCTCGCTCTCTTCCTTTCTCTTTGTCTCTTTCTTTCTGTTCCTTTCTTCATTCCTTGTTTAATTATTCCCATATTCCTACTGCCGCCGCGGTGACTCGGTGGTTATGGGCTCGGCTGCTGACTCAAAAGACACGAGTTCGATCCCGGCCGCCGCGGTCGAATTTTGATGGAAACGAAATTGTAGAGTTCCGTGTACTGTGCGAGGTCTGTGCACGTTAAAGACTCCCAGGTTGACAATTTTTGGAGCCCTTCTCTACAGCGCCCCCATAGCCATTTTGGGACGATAAAACCTGCTAAACTAAACTAAACTAGAAGGGGCACGGAATAGCTGCATGTGGCTGTGAAACTCGTGTAGAGGAGCGAATTTAGGGCCGTAACCGAGGTGCAAAAACATAAAACGTACGAAAGATGAATATAGACAAATGAATATTTGCCTATAGTTTAGCAGGGACTTAAAACCCTGCTAAACTAAACTAAACTAGAAGGGGCACGAAAAAGCTGCATGTGGCTGTGAAACTCGTGTAGAGGAGCGAATTTAGGGCCGTAACCGAGGTGCAAAAACATAAAACGTACGAAAGATGAATATAGACAAATGAATATTTGCCTATAGTTTAGCAGGGACTTAAAACCCTGCTAAACTAAACTAAACTAGAAGGGGCACGGAATAGCTGCATGTGGCTGTGAAACTCGTGTAGAGGAGCGAATTTAGGGCCGTAACCGAGGTGCAAAAACATAAAACGTACGAAAGATGAATATAGACAAATGAATATTTGCCTATAGTTTAGCAGGGACTTAAAACCCTGCTAAACTAAACTAAACTAGAAGGGGCACGAAAAAGCTGCATGTGGCTGTGAAACTCGTGTAGAGGAGCGAATTTAGGGCCGTAACCGAGGTGCAAAAACATAAAACGTACGAAAGATGAATATAGACAAATGAATATTTGCCTATAGTTTAGCAGGGACTTAAAACCCTGCTAAACTAAACTAAACTAGAAGGGGCACGAAAAAGCTGCATGTGGCTGTGAAACTCGTGTAGAGGAGCGAATTTAGGGTCGTAACCGAGGTGCAGAAACATAAAACGTACGAAAGGTGAATATAGACAAATGAATATTTGCTTGGAATGACTTCGCCTGGATTGGAATGAATATTTGCTTGCTTTGATGCAAAACGCGTTGAACAGCCTGTCGTGGACGCAGATTTCACACGCATGCACAAACCCATTATGGTGGGCCCATGCACATGCGTAATAGAACACGCGTGGTCGACAGCCTAGCGGCAATATCTGGACGCATAAGGGTGTGAGCGTGCAGTACAGCGTCTTTTACTGCACATCTTACGAACGCACGCTGCGGGAACCTAACCGTCGTGTTTTGTTTAACAGCAACGCGGAATAAAGTGTACCACCGCATGGATACTCTACCAAAAAGAGAAACAGAAACCCAAAAATAACTTTAATGTGTTCGACGAACTTAACGGTGCCAAGTTTAATGCACGTGTCACCGTCAAAAAAAAAAGAATGTGGCTTTCGAGTGTTGGCGATTGTATGATCATATTGAGCGCACGTTTTTGAGCCTGTAATGCTCGGAAGCTCAACCGTAGGTTCTTAATATCTCACAACTTACTGCCTTTTCTTCTGCATGACAAATCTCGCATTGAAAGCCCCGTAGCGTCAAGCAACCATTTTACTTTGGGCCTTATCACCACTTCGTCCGGCATGCCAAGCTACCACAGCGCCACCTATAGGAATGGGAACGGCCCAATGTTCCCCCTCGAACACCTTTGACGGTGCAAATGTTAACGTTTTCACGCACTGACTGCACTGGATGACCTGATTCCGACATTAGCTTAACGTACTCATGGCTGGTACCCGGTAGCGCTTACGATGTAGTAGACAGCGTTCTGCGGGGAAGGTTTCGGAAAATAGCTTCTGCTGTTTGATCGAACGTGTGGCTTTTCCTTTCGCGATCAAACGTGATCAACCATTGGGGAATAGAGTATAGATGTCCGGATCTTCACAATGATGGGCGCACTTCACGCTCGGAGTTCAATGAAATCGCGTCAGGCTGTGAAAGTGGTTATTCGGATGTTTTCTTATCGACTACATTGTTGTAGCTTTGAGCCTAAGTTAAGCTTTTTTTAATGTATTGTTTAGTGACTCTTATCTCGCCATCCAAGAAAGAAGAGGACGACATTTCGGATTCAATAAGTTTTTTCTTCACTTTACAGTGAGTTCACGTAGCCGTTAAACATGTTTTATTCTCAGCACTTTATCGCTGATGAATGTCGTCACCGCTTCCACATGGCTCTTAATTTTCTCAATCATATCAATCATTTCAAAGCAGAGTATCATGTTCGTTTTTATGAGAACATTTCTCGCAGCTATGCATTTTCTGAGTGCTAACGTCACATCCTTACGAATTGTTTTTAGGTAGTCTGTAGTCTGCCCATAGATGTTTATTTATAGGCTTTCTATAGACAAATAATATAGACTATTCTGTAGACAATACGAATCCCGCGGACAATCTATGGAGAATTTATGAATTTATGGCAATACACTTTTAGTAGACTTCTGTCTAGAGAAGGTCTGCAGACTCTGAATAGACTACAAATCCAGTCTATAAAAAGCTTATAGAAAGTCTATAGACTATTTGTATAAAGGATGGCGGCAACGACCAGTGAGGATGATGCAGGCGTAGGCGCCAAACTAGCAGAAGGGCGCAAAAATAAAAAAAAAATAGCTGGCGGTTTAGCTTTATTCGGCACGAAATATTGTGCGAAAGCAGTTTTTTTGCAGGTGGAACCACCGCCGCATTCCTGAAAGCGCGATTGAGGTGTCCACTGACACAGGGAGCCAGATTTGCGCATCTTTAAATTTTTCAGACAGCAACAATTTGCCCATTGTACGCCTGCGACCTATACTCAAGCGCCGAATTTCTGCAGCAATGCTGTTAACGCCATCGCGTATTGTTCTAGTGCCGTGTTTCTGCCACAACATGGTAAACGCGAACGCACGAGCGCGCATCTGTCACTACCGGCACATAGCTCGAAGCGCGAAAGTTTTTTTTTGATAGCAGTATTACTTGATTAAGAACACTATGCGCATTGCACAGCATGAGTTCGTGTTGCAGGCGTGTTCCGGAGTCGCATGGTAGATCCATACACAGAATCATTTCGTTCATCTAAATGTCTGCTCAGTGAACAGTGCGCCTTGGTGCGTGGGGTTTATGCTGTGCAGGACCTCTATTTGCACGTGGCAGCGGTGGTGGCTCAGCACGAGCCAGTTGGCAGGCCCGTGCACTTTCTTTTTCATCCTTCTCTCAGTCACAACAACAACAACAACCGGCCGCCTGAATGGTTGCCGATTCTGGACGCATGTGTATGCCTCCCACAATTTTGATGAGCTGGTGTAATGCAGTGTACAAAGATAATGTGTGTCTGCATCACGGAATAGTATGTGTGTGTACGTATGGTAGCTTAACTATGGTAGCTTAGCTATGAATGATCTGTTCGCGCTATCGCTTGTTTGAATTCTAGTCGCAGATGTTAAATTGCATTGTTTTAATTCTTTCAACTTGGCAGAAACACAGCAAGCTTGCAAAGATTTCAAGAACTTGCTCGAGGTTTACCCACCAGCATAATGTTTTCGCACTAATAATTTTTTGATTGGGCGAACTTCCGCCCTTGAACGAAAGAATCTCCGGGGAGGCCATTGCACGCGTGCAGCCTGCAGCTGACGGAATCGGCGTGAACGTCGTCCGAATTTATATTACCATAGCTCGAACTTCCCAGATAACGCTCTTTCATCGTTGCCGAGTCCCGAACATTCTAGGAGCTGTCACCCTTGATAACACACTTCCTGGGCGATCTGGTCGCGTCCTGGGAACATACTGCTGATAACTTGTTCCGCGGAGGGCAGAAAGCGATACGGCCGCGTGCGGGCATTGATAAACAGAACACGACGTTCTGTCAAACGTCATAGCTTCACTTCCTCGTCTAGCATAATTCGCATATTCATGTCTGCACGACGCAAGTTATAAGTAGTAACTTGATTATGTTAGAGTAATATTTAAACCATGACGATGTCACACTGCCTTACTGAAAGTGGTTTGCAATGGTCGATGCTTAATCTGAGACCGAAAAACAAACTTCGCTTGTCTATGTAGAAAACACATGAGAAAGGCGTTGTCTTGTGCCTTTTTATCGTTGTGCAGAGGAAACCTTGGCCTACGAATCTGGGTTTGTTTTTTTCGCGGTCTAAGCAAATTGGGTTTCTGACATCGCGATAAATGTGGGGAGTACGTGGGAAAAGAAGTGTAAAAAAGAAAGACAGCCAAAACGATTCCAGAAAAACCAAGCTGCTCTTCTGTCGACTTGGTTGTTTGCTGTGTTATTTTTGCGGCTTTCTGAACTGCTGCATTCAGGATTCCGCATCTAGTTCACAGTCTACGCAGATGTGCCCTGTGCCGAACAGTCAAGCCGGTGTTTAGAAGCCTCAGTGTAGCTTTTCTCCGCTCTCTCCTGGACCAGTGAGGAAACCGACGAAACCACTGCTGTACTGCGCTGCATCACTTGGCTTCTTTTTCTGCTGTTCTTTTTCTTCGTTGAGCCATTCAAGGTTGGTGACTGTGCTTTTGTGAACTTGAATGATATTCGATTGTGGATGAAACTGATTAGGTAGTAACTCTGATGGGGTAGTATGCGGGCGCTGAAAAAGGAATTTCGCGCGGTCGAATTTGTGACAACATGCAACTAGTGCCGGAAGAACCATGATGTTTGGTTTGACGGAAGCTGCGTTATATTTTGTCCACTTACCTGCGACGGGATGCACCATTTGTAATTTAACGTGGATCTAAACAAGACGAAGCGAGATGGATATGCACATTGCACGCTTCAGTTTACGCTGAGCTGGTGTGCTCGAAGTGCTGTCCGAAGGCAGGCATAGCAATGCTGTATGGTCGCGGAATATTCCTAAACGTTTTTCCTTGCAACCCGAATCCTCATTTGTAGGCTTCACCTTAATAATTGGAGAAATTAGCTAATGTATATCGCTCACGAGGATTTTTTGGAGCTGTGACTACTATCTTAAGATCAACCCTAACCCTTCCAAAAACGTAAAGCTAAACTCCAGTTCCATGTTCGAAGTTACAAAGCTTTGAATCGGTTCGACGTTCTACTATACTTGTCTTTTGTACTTAAATCATGTGCCCTTTGTGCGGTTTGTACTAGTGATTTTTATGGGAAGACGTACCAACACCTTCTCCCAGAGACTTTGAGAGCTTGCCTTTGACTTTTGAGAGTTGACTTTGAGAGCTAAAAAATGAGCTATGCACTCTCCCTCGTCGTACAATATCGTAAGTATATCGCAGGTACTGTCTAGCTTAATATGAGTTGGAACCCATTACAGAGTGGTCGAAGCGCTTCTTGGACTGAAGGTAAGGCCCACAAGCGGTGCGCTTGAAAACAAGGGGGTAAGTATTCGGCTGTTCCAACAATCGGCAGCCTCCCCCTCATTGTCTGCTCTTGGCTCTGCCAAAACATTATTGCTTGGTTGGCGCAATGACTTCGGTGCTGTTATACTATCCGGCTTATATAATGCAAGGTGATTTTGCATTTTCAACATTCTTGGACAAAAATTTTGAAAATCGGAAAATCATATCTTGCTATGCAAATAGTGAAGGCAATAGTCAATTCTCCGGATATGTAGCAAAATCCTTTAAAGAGTTTCCATCGATCGCATCGAACAATTAAAACTGCAATAGAAAACCAACGGGGAATGGCTTTGGTGATAGCAGGAACGATAACAGAAAAAAAATACAAAACTACCGTCGGATGATCTGTGGATATACTGATTGTTATAGTGGAATCTTACATTATGTGAAAAAATTGCGTTCATAAGTGGTTTCCCGCTCAGAAATGCCTCTGTACAGAATTGTTGGGTATAAGCATATCTTTTTTCGTTCGTTTTATTATCAGCTGATATCGGCGACGCGAAACAAATATTGACTGCGCTTACGATATGTGGCGTAAGTCACGACAAACTAGGTTCGACAAATTAGGACAAATTAGTATGTCGCTAAATTGATCGCATTTCTTGTGGATGACTACGCCCTTGTGTTCCGCGGCTTGGTAGTTCGTACTTCCGTCTTGGGCCCCAGGATGAAAGATCGCCTGCGAGAAAGCGAACGCGCCGCAGCCTGGGAAGTTTGACGCCTTCAAATTGTGAACACCAGAAGACGCGGGGAGGGGACGACCGCTGATTTTAATGCGAAGGCAATATCTGCCTCATGCGAAGGAAAATCCATCACCGAAAGTTGTCCGCAGGAAGTGGTACCTCTCACACGACCTCGTTCCAAAAAGAAATTTGCCGTCATTGAGGTTTGAACCTAGGTCCTCCCCGTGCTAGGCAGGCACGCGAAGCATATGACGCGAAGGGTCTCTTCTTTAAACCCCGCATTTATTACAGTGAAGCGATGTTATATGTACTTGAACTATGAACAATAAATTAAGAAAACAACCGCAAATGAACACAATGTAGAATACGATACACCTAAGCAAGCAAGCACGAAGACGCCACACAGGCAACATCATTACTCTACCATAATAACAGCCACTTAAAAGCAACGACGCACAAGAAAAAGGGCAATGAAGAGCACAGCACTAGGAGTGGTTGCCACTCCGGTTAAAGTTCAGTCCTGGTGTAAAATTTCCTTAGATGAACAATCATTCTGCTGAAATTATCCTTTGAAGAAAACAGATTCAAAATGTCGGTCCATCATAAACGACTTCTAAAGGTTGTGTAGTCCAATCAGAGACATGTCTAAAGGTTCACAAACACATGGCAGTACAGCGATATACCGCAAACAGTGCGATGTCAAATTAAGTCTTTTTTTTTTCAAATGTATGGTCCAAGATACCCCAAAAGTGTATGCCACCTTTGCAATCGATGAAACCGTGCTTAATCGTTTCTGGACTATCACAAAGGTGGCAATTAAGGGTCATTGGTTAAAGCGTATTAGAGGGGAACGATGTGAATGCGTTCTACGGTGTACGACGGGAAAGAGTTTTGGAGATCTGTACTGAAGTTAGACGGTGATGCCTTGCGAAAAAAGTTCTCAACGTCATCCAAGGGTCACGTGATAACACTGCCGTGCAACAGATCAGTAGCTGACGTTCAAACGCAGACGCTTTCGCATTTCTCTAATGCAGCACACTGCAGTACTTTCCAAGTTTTTTGAATGGCAGAATCCTTTCCCCTTGGTCTTCAAACACGGCGCTTATTGACGCGACCATGAGTGCGGCAAGCGCTGCGGCCACCGGATCTCGCGTTGCAAGTCATGATTAGAGCGATTGTACGTGGAATATAAGCGCAGCTAATTCTGGAACGTAACGTTCTACGCAGTCCTCGTGTTCGTATACTTTCCATCCTTTTGCACTATCTTCACCTGCATTGAACCAAAGCTCTATCAAGAATTACTAAGAGACATGTGGGTCGCGTGTTGAATGACTTTCAAAATATTTAAGTACGCAAGACTAATTTGCCGACAGTTCCAGTCGTACTGCTGGATAAAGCAATGCATTTAGCTGCCATTTGGACCAGTAATTTCCCGGTAATGTGAGTTGTATGTCAAGGCGTATTATGTTAAGCTCAAATTTCAGTACGACCACCACACGCAAATTGCTGCATTTGTTGTTTGACTTAACACCGTTTCAGTTACCAGTACAAATCTGCGAATCCGTTTGCTGCATCAGATGGGTCGAAAACTCGCAAGGTGAACGAGAACAGCAAATAACAAAATACCTCTCGCTCTTTGACTATGACCTTGTGTAGACTCCCAGTACGGTTGAAAAACATCGAGTTGTTTGCCGAAGTATTTTTGGCATCGCCCCATGTAGTGTTCTTTCAAACGACACGGTATCCACGCAAATTGATACGGCCAGGTGGCTCTACGACCGAAGTTTTCTTTATTACTTAGGTTTTTATCAGAAGGTACTTCTGTTTTCCTGCAGGGGCGCCTGCCTGTGCGCTCTTTGTTGTTATAGGGCATCCTGGGACATGAACTGTGGGATGAAGTAAAACTTGTATTAGGCATCGATGTATGCTGCTTGCATGGGACGCTGAAAGTTTGAAGTATTTTCATAGGACGCAATTTTTTAGCCGCACCTCTCATTTGAGAACAATAATCGCCGTCGCCTACATTCAGAAAACTAATTTTTCCACTTGCTTTCGGACGAATTATGTAATCCCAAAAAGCGGGACTAATCAGCACACAGCCAGCCAAAAATCTGTCGGAACTCAAAAGAAAGAAAAAAAAACGTCCCTCTTTCAGCATAAGTTTCTTGACTGCGCATTAGTTTCGATTTTACGCATATATGCTTCTTCTAGAAGCGCTGTCATGCCCCTCAAGTGGTATTCGACAAGAATATGTGCTTGACAAGAATTCTTTAAGCTCGAAAAGCGTTGAGGTTGGGAGAAAAATCGCCCCTCTGACATTTACAGGACACTTTGATAATATAACCGTCCATTTCACTGTTAAATCCACTACTATATAATTCACTTACTTAGGCGACCGGATGCTGATCGCAAAGCCGCAGGTCTGAGCGCGGCTGCGGCGGCCGCATTTCTATGGAGGAATAATATAAAAACGCCAGTGTGCTTTGCAATGTCAGCGAAGGTTCAAGAACCCCAGGTGGTATAAACTAATCCGGAGCAAACTACGGCGTCCCTCGCAGCCTGAATCGCTTCGGGTCGTTAAAACACAACAATCCACAATCCGTTGAACTTTTAGGTTGGTGCAAAGATGCCGACAGGGAACGCTTTGTTTTCCATTAAGTGTTGGGCGCTGTGCCGTCATAACAGTTCTATCCTCTGACGCCCTGACTGATACCTTCTTCAACATTGCTTTCTAAACCGATTTTACCAGATGGATGCCGAAAGAACTGCCATAATTGCGAGCTCATTACGTGTTCAACATGATTTGTCACGAATAACAAGTACTTGCGCTCAATAGCATGCACTAATTGTGGCAGACAAGCCAGTCTTTTTTTCTGCATTGTTTTTCTGGATAGGAAACGTTCGGCATCTTTGAGTATGTTTAAGCGTAAACCACGTTCACATTTTATGGCCTTAAAGGAATAGTTTCGCTGATACTTTATAACGTGTGTTATTCGAGTCTTGCTTTCCCTATTTCTGTTCATAATGATTTTTCCCGACTTCCACTGTGAACTGCGGTTGTTTTCATGATTACATTTCGATGCTGAACATTTTGCTTTTCTGGCTCGCTGCATTCAGGATAACGCAGCGAGCTATGGAAAGAAAAATGATAGGTGTAACGTTAAGAGATTGGAAGCGAGCCGAGTGGGTGAGGGAACAGACACGGGTTTATGACATCCTAGTCGAAATCAAGAGAAAGAAATGTGCTTGGGCAGGGCATGTAATGCGAAGGCAAGATAACCGCTGGTCCTTAAGGGTAACGGAGTGGATTCCAAGAGAGGCCTTTCCTCTGCAGTGGACATAGCCAGGCTGATTGTGATGATAATGAACTATCCATAGGAAGTCCCGTACAGCCTTTGTGCTCTGGGCCGCCGTTCTATACAATCAGTGATGGAAAAAATGCACGCCTTTACACTCTCATTTCTTCCCGTTTGCCAGCATTGTGATGTGAATTTTGGCAGTGCCTATCATTTTATCACTAGCGGTGCAAGACATTCCCAATGTAAAATTAGCAACGCCGCTCCTGGACCACGTATTTAATGAGTGATAGCGCGAGTCTGCTAGAGTTTGAAAATGCGCGTTCTTTTGAGCTTATGCGACGGTAGGTTCGCTGTACGCATTTAACTAAGACATGATGTTGGGCTAGTCGGTTCATGGTTAGAGCGAAACAAAACTGCGCGAAGACGACGGGACAAAAGAAAGGCACGAATACACACACACAAAGCGCAGACTTCCAACTGAATTTATTTTGTAAAAGCAGGGTGCTTATAAAGGCAATCCCAGCAAACTAGGAGACAAGCAGAAGCAACGTGCGAACGGCAATGACAGGGTAAACAAGACCATGTGTGAATTACGACGCATGAAAAGTTCGGATGTGTCCATCTAAGAACTTGATTTCCTGACATGAAAGAGATAAAGAAGGGGCGCTAACACACTTATCACCCCTTTTAGAAATGAAATAGGCCTCGATGACTTCTCTTTCGGTTTTTGTTTTGGCTTTGAAAGGAACTTTGTTTTTTCCAGGTAAGGAGAACAGTTTTTGGTGTCGCAGCTCTTACAGTGCAAGGGTAGATTGCTGCCGGTGCCACTGCTAAGGGATCGCCTGTGCTCTAAAGCGCGTTCATTAAAACAACGGCCAGTCTGGCCTATGTAGGAACGACCGCATGACAAAGGTATTTCATAAACAACTTCGGAAACACATTTTGTAAACTTGTTCCGGTGGTTCTTCTTGCAAGTGGTGGGTTCTTTTCTTGTTCCAGCCAGTAGAGGGCACACTTTCTTCAGCTTGCAGGGAGCCGAAAAAACAACGCGTATCCCATACCTTTCTGCTACCTTCTTGATGTTATGGGAAAGGCAATGAAAATACGGCATGACAAATGGTGGCTTGGGATCCGAACATCCTTTATCTTTATATGTGTAGATTTTAGCCTTTGAAGCAGGCTTTCGCAGGTGCCAAGAAGTAGATGACGGGGATCGCCAGCGGAAAGAAGGCGCTCAACTTGACAGTGAAAACTGGATGGCATTGTGTGGGTACAGGATTTCTGCAGGGCAGAGAGGCATGCAGACATGATGATGCCACGTTTGACTAGCTTAGAATTAGCGCTTTTATAGGGTAGTAGACTCTTGTTCGACCTTGGGCTATACGACCAGCAAACGTGGGCATCAGTGAAGTGCAGATTTAAGTATAAAAACTGTATGCGGTTGTCCCTTGTCAGTTCAAGAGTAAAAAGTAAGCCTTGCCCCTCAGAGGAGAAGGCGTTAAGAATGTTAGTGACAGCACTGTCAAGGTCATAGTTAGAAGAATTGTCTAGAATCACTAGAAAGTCATCGACATAACGAAACACACGTGATACAGGGTGGTTTAAAAGCTCTTTTTCTAAGCGTCTGTCTAAAAAAGCCATAAAAATGTCACACAGCACTGGAGCTACCGAAGACCAAATGCAAATTCCGGACTTTTGAACATAAAATCGTCCGTCGTAAAAAGTGGCTGTGGAACTCGGGTAAAACTGTAAAAGCTCTAAAAAATGCTCTGTACTGATGCCAGCCATATTGCGAAAAACTAATTCACCATGCTCTTGAATGCAATCCCTCACAGCAGTGTACAACCCCTCATGCGGTACTGAATAGAAAAGATCTTGTACATCAACGGAAATAGCTGTGTAAGCGGAGGGAATTCCCTGTTCCAGAGCCAGCACAAGGTCCTTGGAGCTGCGGATGAGGAACGGATCACGACCCAAAACTTAGTCGAGGTGGCGTTTTAGGAAGGAGCTAACATAACGTTGCCAACTGTCTCTCTCTGACACAATCGCACGTAGCGGGCAGTCAAGCTTGTGCGTTTTGCCAGTGAAGAAAATATCCAGAAAATCTCTGCCTGCTTTCCGCTGGCTATCCCCGTCATCTACTTCTTGGCACCTGCGAAAGCCTGCTTCAAAGGCTAAAATCTACACATGTAAAAGATAAAGGATGTTCGGATCCCAAGCCACCATTTGTCATGCCGTATTTTCATTGCCTTTCCCATAACATCAAGAAGGTAGCAGAAAGGTATGGGATACGCGTTGTTTTTTCGGCTCCCTGCAAGCTGAAAAAAGTGTGCCCTCTACTGGCTGGAACAAGAAAAGAACCCACCACTTGCAAGAAGAACCACCGGAACAAGTTTAAAAAATGTGTTTCCGAAGTTTTTTATGAAATGCCTTTGCCATGCGGTCGTTCCTACATAGGACAGACTGGCCGTTGTTTTAATGAACGCGCTTTAGAGCACAGGCGATCCCTTAGCAGTGGCACCGGCAGCAATCTACCCTTGCACTGTAAGAGCTGCGACACCAAAAACTGTTCTCCTTACCTGGAAAAAACAAAGTTCCTTTCAAAGGCCAAAACAAAAACCGAAAGAGAAGTCATCGAGGCCTATTTCATTTCTAAAAGGGGTGATAAGTGTGTTAGCGCCCCTTCTTTATCTCTTTCATGTCAGGAAATCAAGTTCTTAGATGGACACATCCGAACTTTTCATGCGTCGTAATTCACACATGGTCTTGTTTACCCTGTCATTGCCGTTCGCACGTTGCTTCTGCTTGTCTCCTAGTTTGCTGTGATTGCCTTTATAAGCACCCTGCTTTTACAAAATAAAGTCAGTTGGAAGTCTGCGCTTTGTGTGTGTGTATTCGTGCCTTTCTTTTGTCCCGTCGTCTTCGCGCAGTTTTGTTTCGCTCTAACCGCATTTAACTGTCGGCATGCTTCCGACTCCGCTGTGTGCACAGCATTATATGACTTAATCTAAGTTTCATCTTGAAGCTCAAGCTTGAGCTTAGCGCTGCGGATGGTTTAGAGTATGTCAGAAATAACGGCGAAAAGTGCGGACCACGTTGATAAATTATAGCTTGTACGAACAGTGCATTTTACAGCAACATTTTCATTCTATGGTTCGCGCCCGGTTTCATTTTTTTTCTGTGGTTCATAATGTTATTTTTTTCATGTGCATCGGGCAGAATCCTGCTGCTTCACCATACGTTAAATTTATTGAATCCTTTCTTAGTCCTTCCGTTCGAACTGAGGAATCATCCTCACGTAAACGCTATTTGTTACCCTGATTACCTTCGTTACACCTTGGAATTCACAAGTAATGCATACTGGAATAGTTTAACTACATCGGGAAAAGCTATAACTACCCTCCATTCCTTAAAGAAACATAAATCAGTTGCTCTTGAACAAAACGTGTTAGGTTACCTTCATTTTGGAATATGCAGGCGCTTTTGGGGCGTTAAGACCCGTAAAACTTCATGCCTAATTCTGCTGCTAAACCACCTATGTTGATAGTAAATACGAAACTATTGTATAGATTTTGCAAGTTCTCCTGAATTCCGCGGTGTTTTTTAATTAGTAGCATTAATATTTAATGGTTAGTAATATGCGCCACATCTTGCTGCAGGGCCCAGCATGATCAGGCGGCTCAGCAAGAGTGACCGGTACGACCTGCGGCTACCAGAAAATGGCGAAACACCACCAAGCCAGAGACAGGCGTTCACCCAGCCGCACTTCGACAGCGAGTTCGCTGGCGTCCCCAAAAACAAGGTACGAAAAATCTAAGCACTTGTGAACGAAATGTTAAAAAATCCTGGATAAAACATTGGCTGTGGTATAGCTGTGGTTAAAACTTGGATGACGCGAGCTCCGCCGAGTCGCCTACTTATACAGCTGCGACACCTCTCCCCCTCTCCACCCCCCCCCTCACTCGATACGGCGTATGCGCACAGCTGTTGCACCTCGGTTTCGCCGGCGCGCCGTGTCGCCGGCAGCAGCAGCTGCTCCGCACCACGTGACCAACCGGCTCTACGCTACGGCGCCGCTACGGAGCTCAAGGGGTGCCACGCTGAAGGCTCGAAGAGCTGGCGTAGTGTAGCTCTCGCTACAAAAGTGATCCGAAAGTTAGCGCCTGCAGACTGTTATGCTCTTGTGACAGAATAGAATCCTCAAGTGGTTGAAGAAACCGTAGCGCCTGCACCAAAATAAGGCAGTGCGCAGATATTTTCCAACAAGAGCATTAACACGACTGCACGCTTCAAAAATGGGATAAAGAGAATGTATTCCCCAGCTTACACTGAACTGTCGACAATCGACAAAGTTCGTATTCTGCAACTTAAGCTGGGCAATTCGTTTTCTTGTCGTAAGGTGTCCGGGGGTTTTCAGGAACACTTTTTGTTGCACGGTTTGCTTGCAACAGTAATATTTTAAGGTCAATTTACGCTCCTGACTTGAACTTGGCAGTGTTTGTGGCAGGGCCTGCGAAATGGGGAGGAACTGTACGTAGAATAAAAGGTTGCACTAGCTCTGAAAAGCTTGAAAACTCTCCAAAGCCAGTAAAGAAACTAGCAAAATTGTATATAGCGAAGTAGGTAAGCAGAGTACTTCTCGCAGTTACACGGAGGTTTTGCGTAACTAGATAACATGTGCCAGCTCGGCAAGAACCGGCAAACTTGTTGAGGGACATTCATGAACCATGTGCGTCACTTGCCAGTGCTCTTAATTCCTCGCCTCCTTCCTCAGGTTCCAATATGCGACCGCTTGGCCAACTCGATACGAAAAAGATGGCACGTGAAGAACCTGCAGAGGAAGCTGCTGGGCTTCTTCCCGATCATTGGCTGGGTGCGCGCCTACGACCTGAAGCGGTGGCTCATCGGCGACATGATCGCTGGCATCACAGTCGCCATTTTTCATGTCCCCCAAAGTGAGTGTTTCTCTTTGTGTACTCGCATAGACACGAAAAGAGGATCACCTCTACCATTCTTGGACAAAAACTTTGAATATGGGAAGTCTGTAAGGTACTGGAATATAAATATTGCAGATAATAGTCCCTTCTCCCGATATGCTGCAAAATACTGCTTTTTTAGTGTTTGCATCGCTTCCATCGAGCATAGAAAACCAATGGGGAACGCTTTTGACGATAGCAAAACAGTTAATAGCAAAGAAATGCAAGCCTGGTTAGGGTAGATCTGCGGATATATTGATTGTTACAGTGAAATCTTACAATATATAACAAATTTCGCTCATAAACATTTTCCCGTTCAAGAATACTTTTGTCCACAATTGTTGGGTATTACTGCCGTGACTGCAGAGTTACTGGGAACAGGTAAAACTTGAAAAAAGGTCGAACAAGTAAAGGCTTCCAAATATTTGGTAGAGGTCAAAGGGATAACGGCAGCCCCTGTCATCTCCTTCCCTCTATATTTGAGAAGAGGCACTACTTGGGCCAGACGCTTGGACCACTTGGAAATTGATGGCTCATTCTCCAGCAGTTAAATACGGTTGATGCTCCGTCCTTTTTGGTCATATTGTGATCACCTGATCAATTCAATTCAATTTCAATTCACTTTCAATTTATTTCAAATTTAGTTTACAGGAAATACAAACACTTTTTGGACCCATAGCCAACGGCTACTTCGGGTCGGAGTACACAAAATACGTATAAGCAAATTCAGAAACAGCGGACTTATACAGAAAAGCGTAAGCTTAGTACATGATTAAAAGCAATGCAGTCTAAATAAGACTAGTAGATAACATTCGGCGAGGCAAAAGAAAGAAAATATCTTTGAAAACAGGACACGCAAAAAGAACTATCGGACATCGATTGTTAGTAAAAACTGTCGTGTTACACACAGAGTACATAATAACAGAAAACTATGACAAAAAGAGAATTTCAGGTTAAATCAATTAATTCAATTAAGTGTTTTTTAGATATACTTACAAAATTGTGAGTTTTTCAGAGAAATGGGTATCGCGTTCTAAATTTTTACCCCAGCAGACTGCACTAAACGCTCACCATATACATTGCGGATGGGAGGGAGGTTGAAATTGCCGAAGGAGAGGTTTCTAGTGGATCGAAGCGGGGGATGAAGTATTGATGCGTGAAAAGTGTGGTTGTGTCTTACTATGTTGTGAATGCACACGGAGATTTTTAATCGGTACAATTAATCAAATGGAAGGATCATTAACTTGCGAAATAACGGTTTGCTGTGCTAAAAACGGTTAGACTTGTTTATTATTCTTAATGCACATTTTTGAAGACGGATAATAAGATTTAAATACGTATGGTAAGTTCCACCCCATGCTTCGACACAGTATTACAGATGGCTTTCAATGAAGGCAAAATAAAGCATTCGTAATGTAGACATGTCAAATAATTCCTTAACCTGATGAAGAGCATGACATACACATGTCAACTTCCCGCAGACTGTCTCAATTTGGTCTTGCCAGTGTTGACCAATGACACGCAGTGATGGTGTCATTGGTTTAATTTGGAAGAGACCCTGTGTACACTCGTAGTTGGCAGGTTATACAGTAGCGTTTTGAAAGTTATTACTGTATATGCCTCTTGCTAATGCTCCAGCTGGAAAAACATAGGACCACAGAGTTGATTTTAAAGTTCCTAAAGTGCGGCTTGCGGTGTGTAATAATGAACCGCTTTAATCAGTGTTAACCTGGCTCAACCTTAACGCTGGGTACACTACAAGTGAAGGAACACGAAAATTTTAAACGGAATATAGTAACCATGGTTTGTGTTGTTTATCTAGCAGAATGTGCTTACATGGTTCCTGTGGCCATACTTTTATTATTCAGGAAGACCATAATAGCTGAAACGTTTAAACCTGTCGTATTATAGGCTTTTGCCTATCATCTGGCGCGTGCAGAACATTCCTTGTAGCCAGACTGTGTGGGAAAGAATATTAGTTTCCACTCAGGGACGGATTAATCTCACTGATATGCGTCATAAGAGTCTATTCACTTCCGAATCATCCATGCTACCCTAGATTCACGAAGTGCCCATCCAGAGCATTGTTCAATAATAAGCTCCTGTCTGTCAGGCCTTTCTTGCTGCGCTTTGAGGCGAACTGTCGAGATTTAGGATGATATTGGTTAG
This sequence comes from Amblyomma mixtum, assembly GCF_055824585.1. Taxonomy (NCBI): domain Eukaryota; kingdom Metazoa; phylum Arthropoda; class Arachnida; order Ixodida; family Ixodidae; genus Amblyomma; species Amblyomma mixtum. The sequence goes on along the minus strand of NC_143020.1, from coordinate 82,759,548 downwards.
AGGGTCTAGCATTCCTAACTAATGATTCACTGCCCCCATTGTACTGCCTCCCCACTGTATTTGACTTTACGCTACCACACTTTCCCAAAAAGAAAACACCATAGGAACCGATATTAGAGTACTTTGCACTAAAACGAAGTTTGCGAGTTACAAAAACGCCTTTCTTTACGCCTTTTCTTTGCTTTCGCAGCTCAAGGTCATTTGAAGGTGAGAACTAGGCACACCGCGATCGAAGCATGAGGCCCGTAGTGAAGCTTTCGCTTCAAAAAATCAATGCGTCAATTTTTTGTCAAAATGTGTCAATTTTTACCGCTCAATGTTATGCCATTTGTGCAGCTGTAGACAAAATAATAAATGAGAGCATAAATAATAGTGTTATTTACAATGGTTCATGGGGTGTACCAAAGGCAGTGCACTCCAGAATTGCTTTTAAGACCTTAATAGGACACTGGACAATATGCCGAATGTCCCGACCCAAGAACAGACTGAAATTCTGCTAGTCACGTCGGAACAAATGACAGCCACAGGGCAGATGCATGTGCGGCAAAGGCACGCAGCGCTATGTCGCAGAAAATTAAAGGGCCGCATTCAGATTAGATTAGTTTAGTGCACAGAAAACTTAGGAATAAGTGCCAAGTACTCTGTAATATCGGTTCCTATGGTGTTTGCTTTTTGGGAAAGTCTGTTAGCGTAAAGTAACATACAGTGGGGAGGCAGTACAATTGGGGTAGTGAATCATGAGTTAGAAATACTAGATCCTCTAACCAATATCATCCTAAATCTTGACATTTCGCCTCAAAGCGCAGTAAGAAGGTCCTGACAGAAAGGGACTAATTATTGAACAATGTTCTGGGTGGGCACTTTGTGAAGGTAGGGTAAGGGAGATGATTCGGAAGAGAACAGATTTTTAAGACACATATAAGTGCCTTTCTCTCCTCTCTGTGTATCTACTCTTCGGAAAGCTCATGTTATCTGATTGGAAATTCTGCAGACTGCATGGATGTTTTATCGATTTTATGCTTCCTTCGCACTGGCCGCGCACATATGATATATGTCTACTTACTACCAAATCAAGAAACTTATTGGTGAAAAGTGTGTAGACGAGCTCAAAGCAAACCACGTCCTAATGTCATGTACAAAACTGAAAGAAATGTAAAAAAACATTCTACTCTATTTTGCAATGAGAGCATTCTTTTTCATCTAGTGTTGCTTTTAGGTGAAAATGCATTTGTTTATCGTGTGATTTTAGGTTACTAAAGAAAGCAAATGCCATGAACCATCTGTAATTTTCTTAATGTGTAGGCTATTTAACGCAACGGACCTCAATTAGGCTTCATGTTTGGCGCGTGGTGGCCTTAGCTGCATATACGCCATAAAACCACCAGGAAAAACTGCTCAAGGAAGTCCCGATTTCTTGAGTCCAGCAATTTTGCTGGTTCTGTTTTCTCTATTTGGAAAAATATTCTGAGATTTAAAGATGCTGCTTTCGCATATGCGGAAACAACAGTGTGAAAAGCTTGCTTGATGTAAAGACACTGCATGCGAGCTCGAGAGGCAGGGTCGGTATACTACAACAGTATTGCAATTCCATTCCACTCGATGCGTGAGGGCCAGCACTACTGACAGGGTGACGCAGCATCATCTGCTGGTGCAATGAGTAGTAAATTAAGAAATGATATAAATTCTTAGCATCGACCTGTTGAAAGGTCAAGAAACGAATTTGGCGTTAGCGTACATTTTCCTTTGGGTTTGTCCTGTTACACGCATGCAGCCAGTGATTCCCTAGGCAGTTTGTGTTCAGATGTCATTTGGTTTATTGTTCGTAACGATAAGCATGCTGCCTCTAATTTGGAGAGCATAGGGTTTTCGTGCCAAAAGCAGATGGAAGGTGGTGCTCTAGAGTGCGCCCGTTTCATGCTACCTACCTCAGAGGTATGGCCTGACATTTCATTGATCCTGTTTTTTACTTTTTCGCGTAGGCTTTGGATACTCCCTTCTGGCTAGCGTGCCAGCAGTCAACGCTCTCTACACGGCTATGTTTCCAATGCTTATGTACACCATCTTTGGGACATCCAGACAACTTTCCATCGGTATGGTCATGTTTGATTTCTTTTTAGCGTGTTAAAACAGCGATTTTAGCTGTCCGAGTGTCAAGAGATATGGCAGTAATCCCCGTGAATGCACTCTGCTACGAGAATTACCGCTCGCCAGCTACCCGTTAGCCCCAATCAGAGGAAATTCATAGAAATAGTGTTAGAGTATCTTCTTGCTTCGACAACGAAAGCGTGGTGCAGAAAAAGGGACAAAAATGAGCAGAAATAAAAAGCTCCACCTAGATAACATAACTATACACCTGACACATTCATATAACTTGGCATGGCATAGACCGGATGTGGCTGCATATACTTTCCATATAGCAGCCCACATTTCTTCTATGATTCATGTGCACTTGGACGACATCCTCATCAGCTAATACGGGGATTCTAAGGTAGAAGGTTACAATGTATTACATCGCTTACTGCAGAAAGATAATCATATTCCTGCTGCTTTAAAGAAAAAAAAGGTGGCCGCTTTCCGTCATGTTCGAGCATGTAGAAGGCTTTTTACACTGTGGTGTAAACGATCTTCGCCGCAGGGGCTTTCGCCGTGGTCTGCATGATGACCGGAGCCGTCGTTGAGCAATACAAGGAAGAGTTCGGAGCAGCGAACGTGGCGTCGACATTGATGTTCTTCGTGGGCTTGTACCAGGTGAGAGATCAGTACTAATACCAGTATGCACGCTTCTCATTGTAAACTTCACTAAAATAATATTATTAAAGACACCGTCTTTATTAAAATTTCGCCTAAATAAAGATCGTTATTTAGCCTCTAGGAGAATTCGATTTCTCGTAAACTCCAAGACAGATATATCGCCAAATTTAGATTCCTACCATGCGAAGTGTGGTTAAAGGATAAAGAAAGTGGTTGCTTTGTTTTCAGTTTCCATTCCTCGAAAGTGTGAGTAGATTGCTGAAGCACACACACGGCTGTCAGTGTCGGATGAAGTACGAATAATACTATCGCAACGTAAGCAACAAAATCAAACTATTTTGCGTAGGGAGGCTGAATACAAGCGCACTTGATTTTCACTGGTGCTGAGGGTACAAAAATATTACCTGTACTTCCTCTATGCTATTGGTCTAAGGATCTTCTGATATGGAACATGTTATACTGGAAACATAAATGCGCTTAGGCCAGCTCCCTCATTACCCAGCCGGTACCGCGGGTTCGATCCCGTCCGCGGCGGCTGAATTTCGATGGAGGCGAAATTCTGGAGGCCCGTGTGCTGTGCGATGTCAGCATTTGTTAAAGAACCCCAGGTGGTCGAAATTTCCGGATCCCTCGACTACGCAGTCTCTCATAGCCTCAGTCGCTTTGGGACGTTAAACCCCAATAAACCAAACCAAACCTAGCCGGTACCCTTTGTGCTGCTTTGCACTTAGGCTGCCTGATTTGCATCATATTTATTTTACTGTTACGCAGCTGGCACTTGGCGTTCTTAACCTCGGAGGTCTCAGCGTGTTCCTGTCTGAGCAATTCGTGAGCGGCTTCACAGCTGGAGTGTCCGTCCACATAGGCTCAAGTCAGTTAGGAAGCCTCTTTGGTATACCGGTGGGACACTTCTCCGGCACTTTCCTGCTCATTAGGGTAAGTAGGATTAGCGCATGCATGGCGAAACCCATCATCCCGTTTTGTGCAAACTTTTGCCTGAAGAACCATGCAATATTAGGAACATTGTACGAGACAAAAAGAAATGGTTAGTTTTGAAGCCCTCTGTGTCGCATGCTAGTCCTGAGTGCTTGGTAATTTTTGGAACTTTGATGACAAGCTGGGTCACATTTAAGCGAAGTTCTAGAGACTCTTAAGTGAGTTGTGGGACGAGGAGGAAATGAGTGGTGAAGTCAATCCATGTCTCCTAAATCATGTGGCGTTTTATTTATTTAAGAATACTGCCTATCTCAAGATAGATTATAGCAAATAACAAAATTTAAGGAATATTTAAGAATATTTAAGAAATATCTAAGAAATATTTAAGAATAATGAATGAGAATAAAAATGAGAATAAAATAGTAGGCTCCCCTTGGAACAACTGGCCTGGTGTAACTGTGGGCCAAATCAGTGTGCAGATTTTAACGCATTATAACCAGCAGCTCAATTATAACCAGTGGCTCTCCCAGCCCACTATAAATTTAATTAATAATCGTGACAAATTTGTTTAACGAGAATGCTGCTATTTTTTAGTACCAGATTGTCGTTAACTTGGCTGAAATTATTCTAAAAAGAAACATTCAGTGTATTTAAAATCAAAGCATTTATTGCAGCCGCTGGCACTGGCGTTGTGAAGAAACTGATGAGCTTTTGGCTCCTCTCCCGTAGCGTGTCTGGTCTACTGTACGGGCGTATAAAATATAGAACAGGATATTCCTGTTTAGAAGTGATTGCTATGAGACTATTGTTAATGTGGGCAGACGTGATTTTTTCGTCACCTGTCCCAGGATGCTAGATATGCTGACGGATTTGCGTATATACCTTGTTTGAGCGGAAGGGAATTATCGAGGACACCAGTAGAATGTACAGTCACAACAGGAACTTTATTTATGTTTCCAGAAGAAAAAGGAAACAACCCTTAAGCAGGGCAGGCTTAAGTGCTTGTCTATAAAGATTTTGCCGCCGTAGTGCGGTGACAAGGTTAATTCAGAGCCGGAGTACGGTGCAAGCGTTTAAACTATCCAGATTTACTACAGATGTAGCTACTGAATACTTCCTTACACTTTCAGCCGGCGCAAAGGAGAATACAGCTGCTGGTCATTGTGTCTTCTTTGAGATCAGTAGAGATGGTGCGCTGACAACTGTCTTCCCTGTGCCTAATATGGTACCGTGCGATGTAAAGACCCCCGAGGAGCCCATTTTTGTTACATGTACGTAAGAATACATGGGCTGCCATCTTGAAAAATAGGCGTCGGAGCAGACGTTAACGCTGCTTTAAGGTGTTAACGCTGTTTTGTTTTGTTTCTGCAGCTCTACGTGCAATTCTTCACGCTCCTGCCAGACACACACCTGCCCACGCTGGCTCTCTCAGCTTGCTGCATCTTTATCCTACTCTTCGTCAAGCTTGCGGTCGACCCTTTCGTCGAAAGGAAAATCAGAATGCCGGTTCCCATCGAGATGATCCTGGTGAGAGGAACTAGTGATTGCTCTGCTCTTCCTCTCGACAAAGTGCAGAATAATTTAGATAATTTATCGGGTGTTTTAAAGGTGACGTGAGCAACTTACCTTCCCACATGTTTGCCGTTTACCAGAAGCACGTACGAGACTACCCTGGCCAATGCCCTGGTGTGAATGAACTTTTTCGGAGCTGCATTTGTCACTTAATAACAAGGCCGTCGCTTGTCCGTGGTGTGCAACTAGGCGTTAATAGTTTCCAGCCATCACATGAAGGTTGATTTTGCAAGCGAAGTAACATTAATGTGGCTGCATAGTGCATATGCATGAAAAGAAACGAGCTTTTTTCCACTTCAGATAATGAGTGCTAAATGCAGAAAAATAACATCTGAAGCTACTCGGAACATTCGGTGCTAAAGTTGAAGGGCGTCTTTCTTAAGGGGTTCTTTTTAGTCTTATGCTTCCAGGAACTGATGCACCGCGTATCGATGCTGACGCGGTTATTATTTTTATATTCAATCCCTGGCGCCTACCGGCTCAAGCTGCGATGACACCGAACCACTTTCCTCTTCGTAAACGCTTTTGTGTTTTTATTCGAGTTGGCTAAGTTGCTAGTAGAATGATTGAGGTTTGACGGTGTGCTTTGTATTGCAGGTTATAATTGGCACGGTAATGTCAAGTTACTTTGACTTGGAGCACAAGGGGTTCGAGATCATCGGTCCCATACCCAACACGTAGGTTTCTTTAGCCTTATTTTGGATTCTGCTTTCGGATGCCCACCAGGGTGTATGCGCATTGTGGATACAGAGCAGTCGCACAATCCTGTTTATGCAGACAGGAAAAAAAAATTACAGAAGTTTCACATATGCGTATAAAAGTTAACCGTATGCACGCGTGGTGGAAAGCTACGGCCTGATTGTGTTTCACAATGTTGGTCAGTTGTACACTCATAGAAAGCGTTTGAAGTGGTTTGACTTTTTAATATGCTCAAGCTGCTCGTTGAGCACAGCTACGGTGGTGGTGCGTAAGCGTTTGTTAAGTATTAATCTGTGGATCGATACTGCAATTTATCGAAAGATACACTGCTCAAGTGATCCGGAGGCATGGACGTAAATTTGTTTTTCAGGTTTCCGGAAATTGGCCTTCCAGACCTCAGCATCTCTTTAGTCACAAAGGTCGTTGTGCCTGCTCTTACCATAGCTGTCGTCTCGTTCGCCGTCACCGTGTCATTGGGCCGAATCTTCGCCAGGAACCACGGATACGAGGTTGTGCCTAATCAGGTAAGAGAGCTTCGTGAATACTTTTCTTTATTTTTGACGAAACTTGTGGCGCAGAGTCCAGTTTAGCACACATGACGAGCTTTAAGACTTAGTAACGTTAGCTTAAGTCTCGAGTGCGCAAGTGTCTGTCATGCGCTAAAGTTCTGCGTGTTGACGCTTGAACTTTGCCCCCAAAAAGTACTATCGATAACAAAAATATCTGATCCTCCCCTCAAAGTTTCGAACCGTGTTGCGCTGCGCTGGTCTCGACACCAGGAGTGCATCGTCAGGTGATGCTCGTGGCAGCGTGGCATACTTATGTACTCTGGGGGGAGGGGTGGTAAAGTTTTGTCGCTTTTAGTACACGAAAGACTTCGCACACATGACGTGTCTGAAAATGATATGCCAACATAGCAGCTATAATTGCTGAAAAAGACGCACGAGAGTTTGTGTCGTCCCTGTTTTGTCCTGTCTTTTCAAAAGCGCAATTATGTTTGACCATGTTAACTACCAACTAGCCCAATTTGAAACCCTCTTAAGACGTTTTATTTACCATGAAAGATCGGTGCTGTGCTTCTTAGGATTTCGCTCTGTTAACAGTGCAAACTCTGAAATGCTGCCTCTAGAAGCAAGCGTTTTTTTTTTGTAGTAGAATATGCATCCAAGGAGCACAAGTAATCCACCCAATATCGGAAATGGGTGGCTTCACTGCGGTCCTTTATCGGACCGGCATTTGCCGATCCATTCCCAATATTGGGCCTGTTCTGCTTCGGCCGCAAGTTTCGCACCATAATTGTTCGCCGAAAAGACATTATTATAAGTGTGCACTTATATTCAGCAATCCGAACATGTCACTGCTTGCGACTCAAAATCAACTTGAGGCCGTTGTGTCAGAGCCCTCAGTGTTGCAACAAAAGCAGGCTTCACAAAAGGCTTAATGTGCTCCGTTTTCTGATTTGACACAAACTGCTTATCTACTCCATTACAGGAGTTGCTGGCTCTGGGTATGTCGAACTTCTTCGGATCGTTCCTCGAGTGCTTTCCGAGCGGTGCTTCGGTGCCACGAAGTTCCATTCAGGACAACGCTGGAGGAAAGACGCAGGTGAACTGGAGTGGTCATCCGCAGCTGATGGGTGCGGTCTTCCTATCCCTGGAAGAGAGGAATACTTAGCGCAATACGCGCCGCATAACATTGAAATTGAAGCTTGTGGAGTAGTCATGGCCTGCCCTTGAAATTTTCCACCTTTTCTGCTTTAGCGTAAAAGTAATTTTATACTTTTGAAATGGAAAGAGGAAATAATGTTGCCGAATTAAATTCATTTCTTCCTGCATAATTATTAGTCATTAGGATTTTTGTTTATTTTTTTTCTACCTACGTATCGGGTTTTGATGCACTTCGCATGTCCAGAGCCTGGTCAGTGGAAAGTATACAACTTAATTCAGTTTAATAAAAAGTGGCGTAACCAAGCTAGTGCTCACGGGAAGCTCGTTTTATGGGGTTCAAATCTTTTCTTGCCGAGCGCAAAGCACTAACAAGTATATTGTTGCTATAATTATTGCTGTGTTGCCTTTCAGCTCGTCAGCCTAATCAATACCGTTTTGATCGCCCTTGTACTCCTCTACTTGGGTAGCTACCTGGAGAAGCTTCCAGTGGTAAGTTTTAGACCTCCCTCACCCATCCACTCTAACTTCACCATATTTCTCATTTTCGAGATATATTAATCGCTCTTAGTATTCCTACTAATTTCACCAAAACAGAAGGTACGTGTTTTTTACATTCTGTTTTGCTTCCAGGCGGTCCTTGCATCTATCATTTTCGTGTCTCTCAAGAAAGTTTTCATGCAAGTCAGGGACTTCTATAACTTTTGGAAGATCTCTAAGATTGACGGAGTAAGTACAAATGGTCTTCAACTCTAGATGACATAATTTGGAACTTCGGATTGAAATAGCGCGCATTTTTAAGCCTACTTGGTATTTCTTGCTGTGCACTATGAGTTACATGAAAGCCGATGTGCACTAAGCACCATGATGAATGTAAATGCAGTATTGCTGACCATCAGCGTTGCTTGTTGTGAGTGTTCGAGGCGTATTTGAGACTGACCGGTTGCGTTTTTTTTTTCTTCCCACGTAGCAAGTGTGGCTTGTAACATTCTTCTCAACAGTCATCCTGGAAGTGCAACTCGGGCTTGTCATCGGCGTTGTCTTCTCTCTTCTCACCCTTGTCTACAAAATACAGAGGTGCGTTATGTCATTTCGGAGAGCACTTGGGGACATCACAGAAAAAAAAAGGGAAACCAGCGTTTAGGACGGCTATTTCCCCTTTAGAGTTCGAGAACAAGAGTTTTAGATTATTTGCTGCGCAGTCTATAAAATAAAAGCAAGGCACATGGCTTACTGAAACTCTGTCGGCAAACGCGTACTAGGTCGATAGGAAAGAACTAAGTGAATTTCCGCTTTTTTCAGGCCAAGCACTTGCCTGCTTGGACGAATTCCCAACACTGACTACTACGTCCCAGTGAAGAAGTATGGAATGGTAAGCAATGATGTGTCAGTTCTGTTTTTGACAAGAAAGAGCCGTATACAGATTCATGGACATGAAACAGCACCCAGCAAATGAGGCTGAGCTATAAGCCAGAGCAAGTTGCACGAGGATATTACACATCAAACATCTGGACATTTTATTTATTTATTCAAAATACCCCCAAAGGCCCTCATTTCAGGGTATTACATGGGGGGGGGGGGGGGAGTAAGTACAAAGCATTGTTATAAGTTAAAAATATTGCACTAAAATAAAATAGAAATCACAAAATATTAATCATAAGTAGGCATTCACAGGAAGGGTCGCAACAATGCACATAACAGCAAAATTTGAGCATAAATAACAGCACCGCTAGAAAAAGAAAAAGACGACACTGGAAAAGGTTCCGCTGAAGTACAAAACAAAAAATATAAAATAAGAAGACAAGGCGGAAGAAAAGAACGCTAAAAAATACCTTTTTAGTTGTTGAAACATGAGTGCATAAGATGTTGGAATTTATTTAGATCAGATTCTGTGGCAATTTCTGATGGCAAAGCGTTCCATTCGGTTATTGTGCGTGGTAAAAAAGAATAGGCATAATGGAATGACTGGCAGTTAATGCGTTTAACTTTGTAAGGATGATCGCGACGTGGAAAGATAACTGGCGGTGGCTGAAAGAATTCATCATGAAGGGAAGGATGGTGATAAAGCTTGTGGAAGAGTGATAGACGGGAAATTTTTCGGCGCAGTGCTAAGTTATCTAACTCGGCTTTAGTCTTCAATGAGGTGACGCTGGTGTAACATGAATAATCAGAAAAGATGAATCGCGCAGCACGGTTTTGCAGGGCTTCGATGTTACTGATGATATAATTTTGATGAGGATCCCAAATGGCAGACGCGTATTCGAGTTTCGGACGGATTAATGTGGTGTACGCTAGTTTTTTTACATGTGTCGCGGCCTCTTTTAAATTATGTTTGAGAAGTCCGAAAGTGCGGTTAGCGGAGGCAAGAGTGAGATTAATATGATGATTCCATGATAAGTCGGATTGAAGGTTAATGCCAAGATACTTGTAACTTGTGGTGAATTCTACACTATTGTTATCAAGAAAGTAGGCGGTACGAATACGTGGCTTATTGGTGAAAGACATGAGCTTAGTTTTGGAAAGATTTAAAGGCATTAACCAATTAGAACACCATGTGCTTATCGCTTCAAGATCAGACTGCAGTGGCTGGTTGTCAGTGTTACAGGTTATACGTCGATAAAGCACACAATCGTCAGCAAATAGTCTGATTCTGGACGTCACGCAATTGGGTAAGTCATTAATATAGATGAGGAAAAGTAAAGGTCCCAGTACACTGCCTTGTGGAACTCCAGACGTAACATTAGCGTAACATGAGTTAGAGTTGTTAACTGATGTGAACTGAATTCTAGATGAGAGAAAATCTGCTATCCATGCAATAATATTAGGGTGAATGTTCAGTTGGGAAAGTTTAAGCAACAACCTTTGGTGTGGAACGCGATCAAATGCTTTAGAAAAATCTAAAAATATTGCGTCAACTTGAAAACCAGCGTCAATCAGTGCATGGATATCGTTAATAAAACCGGCAAGTTGGGTGTCGCATGAGTAGCCCTTGCGAAAACCGTGCTGATGATCGAAGATAATGTTATGATCTTCAAGGTAGTTGATGACCTGAGTATGTATAATATGCTCGAGTAATTTACAAACTGTACTTGTTAAGGAGATGGGACGATAGTTAAGCGGAGAAGCACGATCACCTGATTTGAAAATGGGTATTATCTTAGCTATGCGCCAGTCGTTAGGAATGGTGCCAGTTGATAGCGACTGGGAAAATAATGCGGTTAACATGGAACAAATGCTATGTGATGTATTCCTTAAAATTTTATTATTGAAGCCCATATGATCAGCGCTAGAAGATGTTTTGAGATTGTTTAGTAGAGATAAAACACCAGGCTCACTGATGACTATCTCGTCCATAGTTAGTTCCACTAGTGCGCTTAATGTAGGCAAGGAAGTAATGTCTTCATCTGTGAACACAGTTACAAACGCATCGTTAAGAAGTTGAGCGCACTCTGAATCAGGGATGGGAACACCAACAGAATCTGTAAGATTGATGTCAGGTCGAATTACTGGGTTTACCACACGCCAAAAACGGCGAATATTATTTTTCAGCATGGAAGACAAGTCATGAGAAAAAAAAAATGCGCCGAGTAGATTTTAATAGTGCCTTATAATCCTTTTCACATTCTCTGTATTTGTCATGTGAACTCACAAGACCATTCAGTTTTGCCTGTCTGTATAGTTTTTTCTTTTTGTTGTTCAGCCGCGAAGACGGTTGGTAAACCAAGGAGAACTGCTATCACAGGTAATGGTTAACATGGGAATGAACTGGTCGATGAGATCATTGAGGGCAGTTTTAAAAAGGATCCAGTTCTGCTCTATAGAGCGAGAGCAGAAATCATGCAGAAATTTATCAGAAAACATTAATAATTCTGCATTAATTGCATCAAAATTTGCTTTGCCGTAACATCTTATTTTCTTTTTAGTAGTTATCTTTTTACTAGCGCGAAATTTAATGTACCCAGTGATAACATCGTGGTCAGAGATGCGTTCCTCATGAGTTATGCCTGAAAATATATCAGGTTTGTTTGTGAGAACTAAGTCAAGTACATTGGAAGAGGCTTTAGTTGATCGTGTTGGTTGGTTAATGAGTTGTGTTAATGAAAAATCAAGGCAAGTGCTGAGAAAAGAATGTGCTTCTGCATCTGTGTCCACTACGGAAAGTGTTGACCAATTAATTCTTGGAAAATTAAAATCTCCAAATATAATAACAGCGGAATTGGGAAAACGCGCATACATTTCACTGAGCACCCGATGATATTGATCTGAAAACGCACCAGACATGTCGGGAGGACGGTAGAAAACGCCGATGATGACACGAAATGCACCATCATTCAAAGAAACCCAAACACATTCAAGGAAAGAATCGATAACGATAGGTGTGGCAATGAAATCTTCCTTTATCGCGATGAGAACACCGCCCCCCCCCTTCGCAGTTGTCTATCGCAGCGAAAAAAATTTGAAATTGCATGCACTGGTAAAGATGTTGACATCATGAATAGTGTCGTTCAGCCACGTCTCAGTTAGTACCACTAAACAAGCTTGACATGAATCGATGAAAGATGATAGTGCAATACCGTTAGCTACAACACTTCTAATGTTGGTGTACAAAAACAGCCATTCGTTATCATTACCACAATGTACTCGTAATTTGGCAGGTGAGGTGGTCGATGAACTCAGGTTAACGGAAACTGAGGGAGGACGTCATTCGCCATCCTCGCGCCCTGATACAAGAATGGCTCGACTTTCGTTGGTGTTTCACATGTAAAGATCATCGTTAACGAAGAGCTTATTGAAAACGAGTCGCACTTTATCCCCATCTTTCTTAATAGATTTTGAAAACTGGAGAAGCTTCCGTCGCTTTTCGCGAACGGCTTCGGAGTAATCGCGCGAGATGCTTAAATTAGTGTTTTTTAACTTATAGCCGCGGCTCATGACAGTGCGAACTTCCCTTTCATTAAAAAATTTGGCTATGATAGGCCGCTTTTTCTCGGAAGAAAAGCGGCCCACGCGATGTGCTCTGGAAACAGATTCAACAGTAAGCCCAAGTTTTTCTTTACAAAAGTCATTTACGAGACGTTCAGACTCCTCCCAAGTTTCCGACTTCTCTGGATCATCTATACCGTAAAATAGAACATTGGATCGCCTAGAGCGATTTTCAAGGTCGTCAATTTTTTCCTGTACAATTGCGAGACCCTTGTCACTGTTCACCACGAGCTCAGCAGATGGTGCGGTTGCAAATTTCTGCTCTAGATCGTGAACTCGCTTTGTTAGTTTTTCTAAGTCAATTTTTAAGTCTGCGTGAATCTGAAGCACTTTGTTGACAGAGTCTTGAAGGACTGCATTGCTAGCTTCAAGGCGTAAGATGGAACCAGCCACAAGGTCCAGCTTTTCCTCTTGAGCCTTAGTCATGGGTCCCGGGTTTAGCTCGACATCGCCTCCCAAAACTAGCAGACACCATAAATAGGATACACCAGCGCGGAAACTTTTCAAAACATGAGGTGGCCACGACACCGCTAAAAGACAGACGTCATCGTCACGGTAAGAATAAGCGTCATAGTAACCAACCTGTAGATACATCAGTGGTGAGCGTGGGATCGCAGTGGCTGTGCCGTGGCCCAGAGGGGCGTCGAAAGGCGCGCACTTTTGTACCGCCCGATCAGCAGTCAGAGTCCCACGTTGCCAGACGGAATCGACCACTGCGTCCAGAAGTGGCGGAGCATCCAGAATAGGTGACGCAGGCAAAAAACATGTTGATAGGCCGCAGTCGGTTGACGTACACGCGCCGAGCTGGGAGCTTGTATCGTTGAGGCATTCCGTCTTGTGCATCGTCCATGGCCGGCCCAGGAAAATCAGCAGCAGCACCTGTAGATACATCAGTGGTGAGCGTGGGATCGCAGTGGCTGTGCCGTGGCCCAGAGGGGCGTCGAAAGGCGCGCACTTTTGTACCGCCCGATCAGCAGTCAGTCCCACGTTGCCAGACGGAATCGACCACTGCGTCCAGAAGTGGCGGAGCATCCAGAATAGGTGACGCAGGCAAAAAACATGTTGATAGGCCGCAGTCGGTTGACGTACACGCGCCGAGCTGGGAGCTTGTATCGTTGAGGCATTCCGTCTTGTGCATCGTCCATGGCCGGCCCAGGAAAATCAGCAGCAGCACCTGTAGATACATCAGTGGTGAGCGTGGGATCGCAGTGGCTGTGCCGTGGCCCAGAGGGGCGTCGAAAGGCGCGCACTTTTGTACCGCCCGATCAGCAGTCAGAGTCCCACGTTGCCAGACGGAATCGACCACTGCGTCCAGAAGTGGCGGAGCATCCAGAATAGGTGACGCAGGCAAAAAAGGATTATTAAATAGTTATTTAAATTATTATTATTATTAAATTATTATGAAATTATTAAGTTAAAATGAAGGATTATTAAACATTCGATGAAAGTGGCGGTGAAGAGTGCCAGAGTGGAAAGCTAAAGAATTATTTGTTGTTGTCACATGCCTTAGTGTTTAAGATGCGCCGATACATTAGGAAGAATTTGTTCTATACTTCGTCCATATCTTCTCCAGCCATGACTTTCCAGCCATGTCTAAGCATCGTAGCCACGCGCTCATCAATGAAATGTTTTGCACAGAACGACGGTGGTGTCTGCGGATCATAACGCTGCTCAGTACAGATATTGTGCTTTGTGCAGACGCAACTCACGCTTTAATTTTTACCAAAAGTTCTGCTGATGTGCGGCAAGCTGTAAGGTGAACGGCTTTAACGCAAATAATGAAGCTAAGTACCTTTAGTGCCGATGTAGCTATTACAATTACATCCCAGTTTGCTAACATAGTGCTTAGCTTAGCAAACGAGAATGCTTTTTGAAAATGAAACATGAACGAGCCGCACAAAAAAAAAAGAATGTTGCGTTACACTTATTCATTACCTTGTCTGTACTAAGCGTTGAAGAAAGTCTGTCAGGAGTTAAACAAATGAGAATCTTTGAAGTCATTGCAAGGAGCTAGCCTTACGACGCAAAACCCCCGTTTATTGATTTGGGCAGGCCATGGTGGCTTAGTGCATGTAGAGTGCAGTGGATGATGCTAAGCTCTCTGGATAGAGCCTTAGTCGAGGCGGCCACATTTCGATCGAGGTTTAATGCAAAGAGACATTTGTGCTGTGTGACGTTAGCCCTTGTTAAATAACCTCGGACCGTCAAAATTCATTCGGATCTTTCTTAAGCGGTCTCCCCTAGCACCAGTGGAGCTGCTGGGGCATAAACGCCACATATATAATTTATACCTACTTCGTGAGCGGCGACAAAGCGAACCATACCGAGATTAGAGAGCTGCCCAAGTTTTCTGCTTGTTTACCTTGTCCGAGGGGTAATAGATTTGTTGTTATTTTGTACAAGAATGCATTACCAAAGTTCAGTCTTATTGCGGGTTACCTGTGATTTTGTACAGAAGTAGGCGTGGTGTGCTCATTGCTTTTTTGTAAATTTTTGATATACTTTCTATACAAAAACAAAATCTTGCTCTTCTTTAGAAAACCCATGCTGTACATACGCTTGATTGTTATTCAACAGGCGCAGGAGATTCCTGGCATCAAGGTCTATCATTTTGGTGGGCCACTACACTTCGCCAACGCAGAGTTCTTTAGGGCGGAATTGTCCAGGAGAACCCTTATCCGTGTGCAGTGAGTAGTTCTTCCTTCGGCCGTTGTAACTCGTTACTAAAGAAGTCTATAGTTAAGCAAGTTAAAATCAGACCGATTCATTGTGCCCCGTGTTTTAAATTACGGCAGTCTGGTCAACAATGAGCGAAAGTTTTTCATTTGTCTGAGAATCTAGTTTGTATGCTTTACGGTGGGTGTAGAAGCGGCTAGCGTATATGATTGAGTGTATACTTCAGCCATTAATACACTGCGAGAGATCACCTGAGTGGGCCACATGGCTACAGACGCTAAAAGCACTACTTACATCCTTGAACTACGGAAGACTGCTTTCTCGCGTTCGTCATCACCGTCATATTCCGATAATTATGGCCTTTTACCATAAGGAAGAAAAGTATAGTAAGTACGATGAACTCTGTGCAACATAAAATGGAAGAATTTAGATGTTGACCAGACTCGGAGCAGTCAAGTGTTTTCGCGAACTGAAATCTTGTGCCATAAATGTCGCCGAGTCTGACATGGGCAGCGAAAAAAAGCTTAATTTTCAGGTAAACTTCAATGGCGACGTGGCTGATTGCTCATGTCTTGTTACAGCAAAGTGCTTGCAGCCAGGAAGAAAGAAGCTGCTGCAAAGCCTGCCCCTCCATTGTACTGGGTTAGTCTTATGTTACCCCTCTTGTTAAAGTTGTGCATGGAAGGACAACAACCGACTAGCATTTAGGCGTCGGTTCGGAACTGACTTGGAGCTTTTTGCATTTAGGTGCACATAAACGACTATTTGGAACGGCGTGCGAGAAGACAGACAAGGGAGATTCCAAACTTAAACTGCACGTTTCGAAAGCTTCACCTCTTGAAAGAGGATATTAAGTTGGCGCAACAGCCCGTAGGACGCGAACATCCGAAAACTGGACCTACTGATGTAGAGGCGTGTGTTCAATCCCAGAAGCACTGGAGATTTAACCTCATAAAATAGCAACATTTATTTTTCAGCGCTTTCGCGTGGAACAGCGGGATGCGTTTAGGTAGTCACTGAAGGTTTCGAAAATGTTTCGGATATTTGCACTAATAAAGCTTCTCTGTGATAAATTCCGATTGCGATATTTCCGTCTCCAGCGCTGAAGGTGGCATCCAACAAAGTCTAACAATGCGACAGTAAGATATCGCGAGGGGCCTGCTACAGTTTGCGACTCGTCTATTTCGTCTACTGTTCCGAAAGGCTGAGACCATATTACTTATGTCGACGATGGCGCAGCCAAAATTATTCTGCTAGCGTTTTGTTGTCTGTCTTAAGCTATTATTCGTCACAGCCAGCGGGGAGGGCTTCATCGTTTAGTTCACTACACAGGGTGAGCTATATTCAGGGTGTTGCTGGACACTAGATGCTTCTTGAAGAATCCGGGTCAAGGGCAGCCAGTTCTCTTGCGAAGACATTCTCTCGCGCGCCCTAGGCCTTGCATGTACAGGTGTTTCTGGGAAGCCCTCCACTAATTTGTAAAAATAGGTATTTTCAGAGGCTTTCTGCTGTACAGCAAGTGTTTGCGGATGTTAGAAAATAGAATCACGTTAACTTGTAAGGCGATTAAGTAAACTCTAATAGTTAGCTTTTTACTACTACTGACAGGTTCCTGATTGCAAACAGAGGTTTGTTGCCGCGCGATAGTAGTAGCCATATCAGCTTTTCTTAATTTGAAAACGCGATAATCCTCGCCGGTGTGGCTCATCAAATTTCGGCTACTTGCCGCGCCATTCAAAAACTGCCGTCCTGAAGGGAGCGCAAAGTGACGTCCATCAAATCGCTTCACTAAACACCGCATGTACCATGTGACATTTATTGCCCCACCCGCGCTGCGGTGCTCCTGTACACTTTGTTGCTCCAGCGCGGGCTGGGCAGAGAATGTCGCGTGGTACATGTGGCATGTAGTGACGCGAATTGACGGACGTCACTTTACGCTTTACGCAGCGCGCGGTTTTCAAATGGCGTAAGATATGACCCAAATTTGTTGAGCCACAGCGGCGAGCGTAATCGCGTCTTCTAAACTTTTAAAAACTGATTTGGCTACTACTGTCAGCCGACTACAAATCTCTATTTGCAATCAGGCGTCAATCTTTAGTAGTTAAAAAGGTAACTATTAGAATTTAGTTAATCACTTTACTAGTTATTATACTATGTCACAAATAGCCTCTCCCTACTTGAAAATACCAACAGTTTTAAAAACCAGTGGCAGGCTTCCCTGAAGCACCGGGTATATTTCACAAATTTTACACCTGTTGCAGCATAAAGCGAGATCAGAATTACGAATCGCATTCTGCTCTTGCGTAACGTTGATTCATTCTCGTCAGGTGAATGCCGTACAACCCGGCCCCCCTCTTTACGACGAGCTAAGCGAATCGACGGCAAGCATTCAGACAACAGCGGGCGCCGATGTAGATTCTTCATCTTCGTCTTCGATCTCTTCTCCGCCCACGCCGTCAAGTAGTGCCGGCCAACTGCCTCGTCACATTGTGCTGGACTTCTCCAGGGTCACCTTCGTCGATGGCTCCAGTGCTGTTGTGCTGAAGCAGGTACGCGGCCCCTGCGATTCTAATGCGACATCATTAAATTCCTCATGGAGAAAAAAAATGTGTCATTGATCATAAAATTCTCCCGTTGGCTGGATGGAGGTGACGACACCAGACCTGAAGTGACCTCTAAAGTGGTAAAGGCATCAAAGCTTGTAATACTATCCGATTGCAACCATAAAGTAATCTGATGTCCACGTGAATTTTTTGCCCAGCACTTTAATGCGAACAATTTCCCGCGTGAAGCAAACCAAGTGATGTGAGTCGAATTCGCCAGTTGGCCTGATAGAAGTGGTGTCGTCAAACCGGTAGTGACGCCTGTTGCGGTATAGGCATCAAAATTTGTAATACTATCCCATTGCAAACATATAAGGCAATCTGATGTCCACATTAATTCTTTATAATGACAGATCTTGAAAACAAAATTATGTTTCTATGAAATAGCCAATAATTTCGCGTAGCGTCTGGCCATAGTTCTATGCCATGCCAAGCCTCTTCCATATCTATTAGAGGCTTCGTGTGGTAGGCAACAAGGGCTGGCAACTTCCTTTGAAGAGAACTTCCGAAAGAAAAGGAGCAAACAGGGACTTCCCCCTTAGAATAAAGCTATAATGTTGCCAAAGTTTGGTAGGCGAAGTAAAATCATTACACTTCAAACCTTATCAATTACTATAACCTTATAATTTATGACACTAAAGTTTCCAGTGCCGCATAATTATTTCTGCAAATGCGGTTGAGGGAAGATAATCGGCTTTGCGTGCATAGTCTTCGAGAGGTTGCTTCTGAATTTCGGCCATTACTATCCCAGGTGCTGAAGGAGTACCAAAGTATCCACATCGGCGTGTACATTGCGTGCTGCTCGGGTAAGATTTGACTTCCTGTTTACGTAGCGTTCTCAAGTACATACTAGCCACTCGTAGAAGCCATACAGAACTTTTTCCCAGTGATTCGTTCAGGCTTCACGAGTCGCGTTTTTTCTCCATATTTTTCAGCGCCCGTGTTTTCAATGCTCAAGAAGGGTAAAGTGCTGGATGAAATTCCTGCCGGCAGCTTCTATCCTTCGGTGCACGACGCAGTGCTTCATGTGTTGAAACCTGAACAAAAGGTACGTATGTTGTTTTATTGTCGAAATTCTTTGGCACGATTGCAAAATGCCAGCAATTATAAACTTTCTCTTTTTGCCGCAATAATCTTTGCGCTTGGAATATGTTAGAGATATCACTGTCCCAAGATGTTTCCGCCCATGAATTACAATGAAGACGCGGGCCTTTACATATGCAAGAAAACATGCTGTTGGGAACGGTTCTAGAATCCATTATATTTGCAAGTACTCGTCTATTTGCTGGATGACGCTTCACAGACTGCATTTAGAAACATGGTGGCATGCGACGAGAGAACGAAAAATAACGAAGATACGACTACGGCTCCTCGAAAAACTTTTGCCCGGCAAGAGTTGTGGAGTGGACACTTGGGCTACAAAGGGTCCCTCCGATGTCCCACTTGCCCCATCGCGCGATTAGAATATTCTTTGTAGCAACGTGCTTCAAGGACTTGCGCAGGAGAAATTGGTATTGGTTCAGAGGGATGGCATGCTGGAGCATTTTGCGTTGAGTGATGTCTCGTTACACTTTAATGTTTGCTGACTGAGGTTGTTCTCACAAATGCAGTGATTAATCCGAGACAAATTCGGGGTGTTTGTTGCCAGGAGATGACGCTCTGTGGTACTCAGCTATTCGTCTCAACATATCCAGCAAAAGCAATATGTGAAACAACACTGAATGAAATTAACTCCTATTGTAGTTATCGAGACTCCTTAGGATGCGACACTGCCTCTGCGCAAAGAAGCTAGTTCTCGGTCTTCCCAAAGTCGTTCGGAAGGAATTAGCACCGTAGTGCTAGACGAGATCGAAAGTTTTACTGGTCTTTCCGTGATATAAGAGAAAGCGCTTGACATACACTCGGTGGAGTTGTCATTTTACGATTTTTTGGTTAGGAAAAGCTATCAGTTTGCTTTTCGCTGGTTGTAAAAGCCTTCCTAAACTAAACCGATCCGTGGACCTCTCCTTATATAAGCTTAGAATACTCAGGAAGGAAAAAGAGCGCAGAAATCCGGAAACAAAAAGAACACGACATCGCAACTCGCTTAGGACACGATTTAAACGGCACCATTTTCACACAGTGGGCAAAGTACAAAGGCAATTGCGGAAACTTTTAACGCACTCATAATTTACAGCAGCTCCAGTCGTAAGAAAAGGTATTAACTGCAATTTTTCTTTTCATTGCAGACTCGAGTAAAGTTAACCCAGCATTGTTTACACAGCCTTCTTCCAGTGAGAAGAACTGAGTTCATCAATTTAGCCTGAGGATAGCATTCCAGTTAGAAGCAGTGCAGCCCAAATAATTTTACCCTTTAAGTTAAGCCTCCCAGTTTTCTGTCTTTTTCACATCTCCAATAAAAAAACAAAAACCATCGTTCTCTAGATACTCCAGTAGGTTACCGTAAAGGATGCGGCGTACTTTTAAAGGAACTTTCATAACTTTCGGAAGTGGCGAAGCTCCAAAAATGGGCTATAAAAAAGATGCGTAGACATATGGGTTCCGATATATAAACCTTTTTTAATGGATACAGGTTTATGGGAATATTGGATTTTAAAGAGGGATGCATTCTGCTTGCTAAATGTATATGGTGAGTGCCTTATGAAAGATTTTCATATTTTAAACTTGATGAAGTTTTTCACTATTTCCTGCGTTTTTCTCACTATCAGGAACCAGCCAATGGAGTCGTCTCCATGTGAGAGTGGATTGAAAGACACCGAAATGTCAACACTGCCTTCGTACCTCGGAAGCGGATATTGTGTGCATACAAGTCGGCAGTGCGATTTACTTGCGCCAGATATTCCATTTTGACTACGTAGCTCATCGGGAGAAGTAGCAGAGTAGACCAAAGCTTATGGTTACAGAATACTGTGTAAGCTGGCATCACACACAATCACAACGAAAGGATATCATCTTCGGATGTATTCTTTTTTTTACTTGTATATAGGATTCATCTTAGCATTGCAATAGGCCAGCCTTTTAGTAAACATGGGTCACTATTTAGTCGCGCCGACGTACGCATTCTTGAATGTTTGAGTGAAATAAAGTATTATTCAACGAGCGTGAGTTGCATCCTTCCTAGCACTAGGGACAACTGGTGAAGCCTGACGGTACATTAAGCGCCGGGTGTTACCCAGCGCCTACTGTGCTGTGCGAAAAGTTTTATTGCTAAAGCAATACTGCGGACAGTTTGAGCCCTTCAACGTAGCGCGGCGGTGGACACGTTTGACCTTTAGCGTGACCTTAGACGTGACGTCATACTAGATGCGAAAAACCAGGGCCCCAGCTCGGCTCGTCAGTGTAGAGCGGCGGTAGACACGGCGGGCGGTGAGTCTCTCGCTTCTCCCACTAGAGGCGCTGCGGTAGGAGTGACGTCACACCGTCTGTGGAAGAGAAGGGCCCCAACTCGTGCCGCCGGCGGAGCGGCGGTAGACACGGCGGGGGGGTGGGCCTCTCGCTTCTCCCTCTAGGAGCGCTGCTGTTGGAGTGACGTCATAGCACTTGTATAAACAGAGCTCCAGCTCGTGGAGGAGGTGGAGCGAGTGCGGCTACGGCCGCTTATGTTTTTTTTTCAGCAGCGTCCGCTTCGGCGGACGAGGTTGTTGCTGCGACACGCGTCTTTTCTTTCCTTTTTCTCTTTCCTCTGATATTGGAACTCTCCTCTATCTGCACGTGGCAGCGGTGGTGGCTTGGCTCGAGTCAGTAGGCAGGCTCGTGCAATTTTCTTTTCTTCCTTCTCTCAGTCACAACAACAGCCGTCGGCGCAGAGCGGCGGTAGACACGGTGGATGCGGGCTGAAGAAACGGATGAAGTTGCTTTCGCAATTTCCGAGCTTAACCAAGCTGAGCCTCTGCCAATTTATTGCTTCAAACAAAGGATGGCGTGAAGTGAAAGACGAAGGCATTAACGGAGATATCTTACCCGTACATAGATAGCGCAGCAATATGACGCACTCTCACGGTCGTGTTTATCAACTTCGAGCTGCACAAGTCGTTCTTTGCCATCAAAGGACAAACCATACACTCGTCTTGTGCTGATGGGAATGGTGAGTCCTAAATATAAATCTACAATGTTCTATCATGAAGTATATGGCTGCTGTGAGCTAGAAGAAAAAACAAAACTGCCTAACTGCGCAGGGTCCCTTCGGCTCTGAAGACACTTTCATCTCCACGACCTCTGCATTGGGGAGAGAATTTTTAGGGTCTATTTGTAAGAAGCAATTGACATGGCTTCTACGGCGGAGAGCTTAATGACTGCAAAAAAATTGGCGCAGACCATGAGGTTGGGTGTGAAGATATACAGAATTTCGACAAATTAGTGGCTCGATGAAATATATGCGGGGCTAAATATATCTTCCTGTAAGCTGGATGCGCATATCCAGTACGCAGTTGTTCGGCGATGTTCTAGCGTTCTGTCTCAAGCGCATGAAACGCAGAGTAAGCGTCTCTCTCGGGAGGAATGTCGCGGCTTTCGCTTCCTCCTCTGCAGGTATGTGAGGGTTTCCGGTCCTCCGTAACTGTGCTTCAAGGCTTTACCGCATTCGCAGGCAACGAGGTCATTCGAAACTTTGGTTGGCTTACGAGGGGCTGAGTGGGGGGCTCAGCGCACACCTTTGAAGAAAGCCGGGCGCCTTGCCGGGGGGCGCTTGCATCCATTTTTACCGGGGAGTGTCCGGCCAAAGCCAACAAAGCCAAAGAAGCTGCGGTTCGATGGAAAACTAAGATGACAACCTTTTCTTCCATGCAGCGAGCTGTGAAACGTTGTACAAGAAGCAAATTTTAAGAGATGCAAGACAGAAAGACGTCGAAGCACGAGATACCGATGGAAGAGACCAGAGAGAGAGACTCTTACAGTAGCACTTCCTGGAAAATATGGTGGCAGGAGTCACGTGGTTATGGAAGCCGTCTTGTCTGGGAGCTCTTGGCATCGTATTAGACAGCGTTGTAGTAGTTCCACCGTGCTGGAAGTTGCACTGCATCCATCCTAGTTGCAGCGAATGGGCGCCGCCGCGCCATCTTACGGTCAGTTAGGAAGGTATCCCGAAGCAGTTGTCTTCGTCCAAAGCTAGAGGTGGCCAGGCGCCGTGTCACCTAAGTGTATTCTCCCAATACAGTGATTCTCCTCGTCAATCAGTCTGAGTCTGTTTTGCAATCGAGAATTAGAGAAGAGATTTTTCTTCGTAAAGTTTGTTTTCTATACTGCTCGGCTACAAAACGCGAAGCTGGTAATCCTGAAAGGTGCTGGCACTGGAACTCGCGGCAGAAGTGCATTATCCCATGCGGTGATCGTGAAGCAACATCAAAGAAAGCATGCTCTGATATTTTGATATTTTCGCCAGTGAGGTACGCTGTAAACGTGGTGACCGGCGTCTTGGGGGGTAAAGCACGAAGAGGAAATAAGCCAATCCGTTCTGCGCCAATTTAGTTCCATCGTAGCTGCCCGCAGTGGTTCGACTAACATGCTTTTTTTTCTTTTTTCTTTGTTTTAACAATAGGAGGTTCAAAATTTGAGGCTCTCTGCTGCAGGAACTGCTGCAACTTATTTAACCATATATAGGACAGCGGGACTCGTTTGGTTCCACTTTGTTAAAGTGCCGGCAAACGGACAACGGTGCACCTACTTATGACATTTTTTCGCGCTAAATACTGAACAGACAATTCAGCCTGAATTTGTTTGTGGTTAATAGGCCTCCTTCCTTTCAGCCTATTTGCTTTTGCATTAATAGGCCAACTTGGTGGTTTATGTGTTTTTAGAAGAGCGGTGTACAGTTTGACGCTTCCTATGCTGACAAAAACAAAATTTGATAAATTGAGCTTTTGAGCCTTTTTCTCCGGTTAACTTCCTCGCATCAATTCACGAAGATCCCTGCCGCGGTGGTCGAATTTCGATGGAGGCGAAATTCTAGAGGCCCATGTACTGTGCGATGTCAGTGCACGATGAAGAACCCCAGGTGGTGGAAATTTCCGGAGCCCTCCACTACGGCGTCCCTCATAGCGTGAGTTTCCTTGGGAAGTTAAACTCCCGTAGGGACGGGAAAGGTCTCAAAATATTCGCCCTTCTCAGCCCCACACGCGGAACTAAAAATTGAGCGGCTGCGCGCAAGGGAACGGCCGCCAAAATTCGAAAAGGCGGCCCCTTGCGAGCCTGGTCAATCACCCGCTGCTCCGGCTACAGTGGAAGCAGAGGGTCGAAGATGACTGCACAAGATGCGCGGCAGCGCATCAACAATTAACAAATTTTCAATTCTATCTGTCATTCATAATCTGAGAGCGCCTGCCATATGCGCTCCACGCCATTCTTCGATTACTGCACTCTCGTGATCCGGACTACCTACCTGTGCTACATAGACGTATTCCGTTGCTACTTTCAGCGCCTCGCTACCTATTGTAAACTGCTGTTCCCTTCCTAGATACTAATTTCGGGCAAACGAAAACCGAAGAAAAAAACTGAGGAAAATTGAGGATAGATCATTTGGATTTATGCGGTGGAAATGAGACAG
Source organism: Amblyomma mixtum (assembly GCF_055824585.1). NCBI lineage: Eukaryota > Metazoa > Arthropoda > Arachnida > Ixodida > Ixodidae > Amblyomma > Amblyomma mixtum. Next base: position 82,735,126 of record NC_143020.1, on the reverse strand, counting down.
CCCTCTTCTGAACATTTTCGTCCTTTGTGCTAACGTTCTGCAGCCTGGGGCACGAACTGTACGGCTATGACCACTACCGCTACTTGTAACTTTACTCAGCCGCTATCAGCCGCTATCAGCCGCTATCAGCCGCTAGCACTCTATCACTATCCCCTGTCACCGAAGTATCGCTGCTTTTTGCTATCACGGACGTGTCATTAGAGCAGTGTTTCTGTACAGCCGGTGTTTCGTTCTAGTCGGTCGTAGAGCCGGTGGGAGGTGGAGAGTGGGGACGCCATCTGTCACTTGGCACTGTTGGCGGTAATGGAAATTTAGGGGCGATCAATTGAATTGATCGCGAGATAATGCTATAGCATTCTTCTTTTCCTCACCAATCTATTCCAGTTCTGATGTCATTCTCTCTTACTCTTCAATCTATTCCAAATTCTCAATCCTAATTAGAAGGCAAGCGTAGCAAAGGCGGCGGAAAGTTATGTGGGCGGATGAGATTAAGAAGCTCGCGGGGATACAGAGGCCATAACTGGCAGAGTACAGGGTTAACTTGAGGGACATGGGAGAGGCCTTCACCCAGGAATAGGAGTAGTCAGGCTGATGATGATGATGACGAGCTCTTCAGATGTCTGTAAATATAGCGCGCAGACAAGCTGTTGTCTCTGAAATTCGTCTTTTCCGCTTGGGGCTCCTTTATACACTCGCTATTTATCACCTCCGGCTTTTTGTAACTACTCAAAACGTGACACATGGATAGATAGCGGCGAGTGATCATACTACAGCCGGTGCAGTGGTTCAGGCATGGAAGCTTCACACAGAGGCCGACTCGAGAGTGTTTTCGCCGTCATGGCTCTCCGATTGCTTTCACATTAAAAGAAAGTGCGCCGCCTAATAACACAGTGTATAACGAATTGAAACCAATGGAAATATCTGTGATGAGCAATTGCTCCCAATAAAAAATTACAAAAATAAAAATGGTCGGGGGGGGGGGGGGGGTAGAGGGTATCTACTATACTATCCAGCCTGACTGCCGCTACGGAACGGGAACAGGTTGGATGCTCAGCTGATAATTCACTGTTGAAGTGGTTGCATATTTGCACATGAGGTTGTGTGAAGGTGATATTAATTTATGCAATTAGGATGATGCCGTGAAGATAAAGTCAGAGTTCGGAGGCTGTGGCTGGCGCTTTTGATGTCGTAGCCATCAGTTGCGGTGGCGTGGTCCTGGTGAAGGTGTTGGTCCAACTGGTGGTCGGAGAGTGGCGGTTGCTGGAGCTGGTGGTTAGTGACGAGAGGTCCCCTTTTCGTTCTTCAATAAGGGAAGACAGATGCTAGACAGACACGAGTGCTTGTAATATCTGTCTTCTCTTACTAGCTCCAGTCAACCCCTTAACGGTTCTGTACGATGTCAGCCCATCATGAGCGATTATATGTTTCTGGCTTATGACGAGCTGCTTTCGTCATGGTATATGAATTTTGCCGAGCAGAAGATATCATAGCATGTCCTTCCATTTACAACATAGATGATGACAGTAGCCGTTCTATTACCAGCGATTTATTGAATAAAATATAAAATACTAGATGGCCGCAGGAGTTACTTTTGTACGGAGGTCACCCTGTTTCCATGCCATTTTTCGGCGCTTCCAAACGAAAGTGGCATCATCAATGCGCCGCGACAGTGGCACACTTGCTGCTCTGTCATCTCCGATAAAAGCGCCGTCGTCTGACGTCATAACCGAACTATGGAGTAAAGCAGAGGTGTAATCATTTACTGAAAGAGCAATAATACTCATCTAATGTTTTCTCGTGCCTAAAGTCCTACGCACCCTTACCAGGAATTAAAACAAAACAAAGCACGAAAACTTCCACCGCACCTTCGATAAGCATGCAGAAAAATTCAATGAACATGACACAATAGCAAAACCAAGCCACTGCACACTACGCAAAAACTAAAAAGGGTATTTATATAGATTCATAGATACAGATAAACAGATACAAACACATTGAGAGATCGATCTATCAATCAATCGATAGTCAGAAGCATGTTATTTATATTTATGTGGGACGACTCTCACTTAGCCAATCGTTCCTAGGCTTTTCTATTCAAATACACTGTCCATAAATTCGATAAATGTTTGTTGTCGCCTATTATTTGTACTTTTTGAATACTGACTATCTTCTCACCTACTTTTATTCTCAGTATCTTCTCACCTACTTTTATTCCCATTGTACTAACCATGTTAAAAATCTATTAAATTTCATTACATAAATCCGGACCCCACTGCCGCGGTGGCTGAGTGGCTATGGTGCTCGGCAGCTGTCCAGAAAGACGCGTGTTCGATCCCGGACGCGGCGGTTCTTCACATTTTCTGACTGCGGACATCACCCTGGACGGATAAATAATCTCTAATGGACTCAGGAGAACACTTGTTGACAATGCGGCTATGGGACAGTGCACGAAAGCGTAAATGCCTCAAGAAATAAGCGGGCAATACTAAAGTGGTCAAGGTCTGGCCATTCTGTCCACTGCCGCACCCAAAGAGAAATCAATCGTTTTTGGCTAAAACAAGTTTTGTTATGAACGAAATGGGCGCCTTCTGGAACGGTTGCGTTCAAACTTTTGTTTTTCACTGAAGTGGACTAACGCAGGAGACATGTGCAAAGTTTAGGAAACTTTAATAACAGCTCTATAAGAATAAATTATACTTGTTTTCATGCTTGGTAGAAAACGATCGGAACTACAGCAGTTCCGCGCAATGAAAGAACTATCAAAGGAAAGTATAATACTTAAAGCGAAAAAATGCTCAACTTCCACTACACAGAATAGAGAAATATTGATTGGGCCATGTGTTGTTTCTCGCAGAAATAGATAGGGGAGGGACTGTATACTTCAAGTCGTAATATGCTTTCTGTGACCCTTTTATTAAGCTGCAGGTATGCGCTACCATTATCCCAGTAGGCGAAGACCTTTCTAAGCATCGATATTCTGTTGATCACAGGTGTCGAGCATCTAGAAAGCGTTCATGAGTATAATCTTTTTCGGTCGTAGTGACAGAACTTTCGAATAAAACTGGCGAACATCGGTGATGTCCCTTTTAAGCCAGCCCTATCAGAAGCGATTGTACACTTCGCTAGGTAAGTTTAAGCTTCTGCTCTAGCACTTCTTTTAGAATTAAGAACGGCAGAGTTGAATACACGCTTCTTCTGAAGTAATTCGTGAATTTTTATGGGTACAGCAAAGCGCACTATAGAAAAACATATTGCTAAAATGTGTGAAACATTGTACTACCTTGAACAATTGACAAAAAGCTACGTCATTGGTATTGTCAAAAGCAGAAAAAAATATTAAGTGAAGAATAGGGTGATAGAAAATAATAAGCACAAAAAAAAGGCGCCGCGATTTGGCCTGGTTGTCAGCTTTCAGAGCAAGATGCTCACTAGTGAAAGTTGCGTCTGCAGGGTTGAAATTTCTCATCTGAACCGAGCTACCATTGAGCGGATAATGAGAGACAAATGGTAAAAAGAGTTTAACACTCGCAACAAAATGAACCGCGTAAATTTCATTTCATCTTCGCATTTAGGTACAAAGAACTGCAGCACGGGAAAGACCATTATAGCCAGCGTGTGTCCAAGATGCTCAAAGATCTCCTTGGGGTAACAACGCGAAAGGTTGGCAGCGGTACCGAACATCCTCGCCAACGCAAGAAAACCAGCTACCCTTCGCTGATGGCACGGAACTACCGTCTTCATGCACGCCTTCACCGCCTCTGCGGCTGTTTCTTCATACGTGGCATGTTCGGCGGGGAAGATCAGGGTCAGCCCAGAGTCGTGTGGAAGAGTTGGTATACCCTTTACAGCTGCGCCTTCGTGGGTTTGGGGATCTGGATCGACATAGATGTGATCGTCACTACCGTGACTGATGCGGCAGGGCTTCAGAACAAGCTTCCCAGCGCATTTCGAGTCGTCGTGCACTCGATTTTGTTCGCCAGGTAAGTTATCCCTTTGACAGCCTGAATCTAGAGCTGTCCCTGTGAGCTTAAAGGGACACTGAGGAGAGCACTATTAATTTTTTTTTATAGTAAAATCCGATAGTTCGGCATGTCATGGCTTTGTTGCCACTTGGCCGGCAGCGAAAGATGCATTTATTTCTAAGAAATTTGGATTCCAAGTTGAAAAAGTTTTTCCCGCCGCTCTGATTCAAACTTGGGATTCGTCTATGACGACAGAGGACTAAGAGACGTGAAACATGACGTGCACATGACGTAACGCAGACTCCGTGATTTCTGACTGCCAGCAGTGCGGCCTAGCAGCAGCCGAAAAGAAAGCTACCGCCGGCCGCACGTTGAAGGCATCTATCGGCTATTGCGGCCGTTGCTTCGTTTACATTTGCACCGGCGTTTTGCCAGCGTTACAATGGATCCCATTCTCGAAGTCGTCAACGAAGTTCTCGCAAATAGACACCTTTAGCATACCGTGTACCTTGTTACCGCTAGTGGAATACCGGGAGCCCGCCTACCGCCGGAAAACAGGCGCTGATTTGTCCCGATGCTTCAGGAGCGCGCGTAGCAGCCGGGCACGTGGCGCCATCTGGCGACGTCAAGGAGATTTGCGCATGCATTGGCTGCGCCTCAGTGATGCATGGTTTCTCGGTTCCTGGTGTTGCTAGAACCATTCGTTCTAGCAACACTGTTTTGTTCTATGATCTCATCACGCTTGTACTTGCGAGTTTGGCCTGTGGCGGCGATACCTGTATTTTGGTTCTTGCTCTTTTCTACGTTACAAGAGCTTTGTTGTCAGTATGAGTGGCGTTTTTGTAATCAGGAGCTGGTATTCTGTCGATACAAGCCAACTTCAATTTCTCCTCAGTGTCCCTTTAAACGTTACTTCAACTTTGGAAACGGTGGGATTGTTCGCTCTTGCTGTAGTTGCGCAGGTAGCATTGAGCTTTTCCAGGGTAGGGAAAATTCCATATACACTACTGTACATCAAATACAGATGTCAGCGCCAATTCCTCTCATTACGACTTGAGGGAAGCCAACTGTAGCGTCCTATCGTCGTCATGGCAACGGTATCCAACAGGAAAAAACGTATTCCCAGACCGAGGTACGAACCACCGCCGTCGAAAAAGAAGAGCTTTGGGTCCCAGTTACTAAAACAATTCGGCCACGGCCACAGGCTTATTGCGCTACGTGTGCGGGCAGGAATCATTGTTTTAAGCACCTGTTCGCCTCAAGTCACCACATGAGCTGAAGTAGTTGAAACCGAAATTAACCAGAGTTTCCTTCCCCTGGCTCTTCTGTTACTCCTTTCCCTTTCCCAAGGCAATTCGAAAAGAGCATCCACTGCAAAGCTTGCCTTAATCAACTTCATACACTTCTGGTCGCTCTCATTTGAGCGGTTAAGCTTTATGTCACGGTATATGTTGATGAAGGTATAGTTTGCCTTGCAGAAAGTCTTATTGTAGCACAGTATGGAAGGGTGAAACTTCATACATTTTTCTTGGTGAAGGCCTGTCAGCTACACTTCAGTCGCACTGACGAACGCCTCTTCACAACGGCTTTTTCATTTATATAGGTCCTAAATCAAAAGGTGCTTTATTTAGCCTACTATTGCGATACTGTATATATTTAGTTTTAGAGATACCTGTGTGAAGAAAATTTTTTCGGCTCCTATGGGCCCACCGTTAGCGTTCAGAGCACATCGGAAGCGGAGAATAGGTTTGAAGATCCTGATGCAGTATTACGGACATTTTTCATTTCATTTCATTTATTTCGTCCGAGGGCATTACATAAGGAGGGGGTTACAAGCTGTTTTCTGTGAACGCACTCATGATAAAAACATAGACAATAAAAGAAACACTGCAACTGAAAACGCAAAAAATAAAGAGTATCAAGTGGTTACAAAATAAGAGAAGCCAAAAAAGTACAGAAAAATACAAGAAAAACTCAGGGAAAATACAGAAATAAAGTAAAGGCCAACAAACGGTTCACGTGTTCTGAAAATGACTGCGGAGTTTCGCACGAAATGATTTGCGATCATTGTATGATACTATGTCGTTGGGCAGGGCATTCCAATGATTTATTGCGTCAGGAAAAAAGGAACTGCTCATTGCTAAAGTACGGCTCTTGATGCTGGCTATGGGGTGGCTGTGGCTGAGGCGACTGGAAGTTCGGATCGGTGGTTTCAGCAGGGGGCTTTTGATATCGGATGGTAGAAAAAGCTGTGTAGTAGGCTAAGGCGTGAGATGATGCGGCGTGATTCAAGTGTGGGGAGGGAGATAGAATGTTTGAGTGCAGTGACGCTACTTTCTTTTGAGTATTCAGAGGTGATAAAACGGGTCGCGCGCTTTTGGATGGCCTCAAGTTCGGCGCTAAGGTACGCTTGAGAGGGATGCCAGATGGATGATGCAAATTCAAGTTTGGGACGAACAAATGTTAGGTAAGCAAGTTTATTTTTACTTCGGGGGATGCTGACTTGAGGTTAAGTCGGAGATAACCCAAGACACGGGAGGCATCAGAACATTTCCTTTGGACATGGTTCACCCTAGATAGTTAAGATGTCAGATGTGATCCAAGATACTCATATGACGTTGTTGAGGCAATCGGGACTGAGTTAATATTGTATGAATGATGAATAACTGCTCGTTTGCGTGAGAACGACAACAGTTGGCATTAATCTAGGTTTAAAGGCATGAGCCATCGGTCGCACCATGTGGCTATTGTCAATATCTTTTTGTAATAGGTGACTATCGCTGGGGTCACGAATGGGGCTGTATGTAAATGAGGAATAGCAGTGGTGATAAGCCAGGGCCCTGGGGGACACCTGATGATACATCGGTAAGGGGTGAGCGGTAACCATTGCACGAAGTGAATTGCATGCGCCCATTTAAGAAATGATCAATCCAGGTTATTAGGTTACCAGAATGCCTAGGGAAGAGAGTTTTGCGAGCAGGTGCGAGTGAGGAACACGGTCGAATGCTTTCGAAAAATCTAAAAAAACGGCGTCTATTTGAAGGTTATTATCCATGAAGTGTAGGATGTCATGAGTGAATTCGGCCAATTGGGTTTCAAAGGAATAGTGTTTTCGAAAACCGCGTTGGCGGGGATAAAAGAAGTTAATTGAGTCTAGATGGCTCATTAAGTTAGACGATATAACATGTTCGAGTAATTTTGAAGGAATGCTGGTCAACGAAATGGGGCGATAGTTTGAAGGATTGGAAAGGCAATTAAAAAGAAACTAATGAAGATTAGTTGATTAAACTTCGCACATTGCACTAGTATGTTCTCCTCAACCCCTTCCTCTCCCCCAAGCGGTAAAATTACTGATGCTGTACATTCCGAGGCAGAGCAGGTTTTCATGCCCAAATGATAGCTAAAGTTTGCTTTATTCAACATTTTTCAAAGCGCTAAAACAACAAGGACGCAGAGGGAACAGACAAGGACGAGCGCGTCCTTGTTGTTTTAGCGCTTCGAAAAATGTCAAATCTGCACCAACTAGCCCGATCCGCTACCCTTTTGTTTTATTTAAAAACGTGCCGATTAAAGAGAATTTAACTAACGCACAATTTGAGACCATATACTACTAGATAGACATCTTTTCTATGTGTAGGCTTAACGAAAGTGTCTTAAGTAGTTTCTTCAAAACTGTTTTTTGAAGAAGGTCATTAAAAAAAACTACCGACTTCTTCATCTGCAATACCACCTCTTGTGCTGTTAATAACGCATTTAGACAATAGTGGCAAGCATAGATTAACAGGGTGTACAGGTGCAGTCAAAAGTAAATGGAAGGCAATATTCACGAAAAACTTTAATCATGGCCCCCAAATTCATGGATCCTTGAATACATATGTACAGCCTGATTGCGATTTTGCGAATGGCACTGTGCACCAACAAGCATGGACCATTATGCTTTAGATTTAAAGAAATTAATTTTTTTGACAAAATCGCCTTCTATTTACTTTTGTCGGGGAGTGTACATAGGGCTTTCGAATGATGCCTACATTGTGCTGGGTGAACAAGAAAACCTTCAAGATGCTCGCGCGAATGCAGCCTAAATCGGAGCAGTCACGCTGCCTAAGTGGCACCTCCGCCCTAAGGTGCACTAACCACCAGTTGCATGATAAATAAATATTTTCAAACAATAACTCGATTGAAATGAAGTTTCCGTCTTATAAAGTACTCAGTAAGGTTCCATTATGGAGTTTTGTTGTTTATTCTGCTGAGAAAATTTTATTTTGTTGTCGTGGCATGTCCGTCTCATGGTAGACTAGCATATGTGCATACTTTTAGGGGGCCATCATCTCAGGGTCAAGAGGATATGGGGCTGTCCTTATGTAAGACAAGCGCATAGTTTAAAGATACACGGTTCACATTTGAAAGGGGATATGTGGCTGTACTGCTTGACTTCTGCTCTCGTTGAGACAATAATCCACACAACAGATAATTTTTCTAAGCTCTAAGGTGAAATCGCTGATTATTATTGATACACAGGAAGGATGCCCGAAGGTTGTTTTACGCTTCCGCAACAAAAACACTGCGGTGAATGGTAATAGCACTTATTATTCGCTTGGAAGAAAATTGTGCCATTGGTGATTTTACTGACACACTGGAACAGGAAATGTGTGGAATGTGTGGCAAATTTTTATCTTCCTTAATATATATACGTAATCGATCCCTATCACGTCTCTTTTCAGGATGATCGTCAGCTTCTTATACGCATCCTTCAGCTCTTCTAAGCTACTCGCTTTCTACCAACGAGCAGGAGCCTTCGAAAGACGTACAGGAATAACATTTAGCGACAACACCGCCGACAGCCGGTTCTTCTGGTCCGATGTGCGAGAAGCCAGCCTGTATATTGTCTTCTTCGGGGGTTACACATGGACCTTGATCAAGCCGCCGAGTAGTCAGGGAGACAGCTCCTTGGAGCTGGCTTACTGCTTCTTGAAGACCGTGTTCATCGTGATTTTCTACTTGGTTTATGACAGCGTCTGCACTGTTGCCTTGAAGTCGGCCTGTGAAGTCCTTGCAGAGTACTTTAGAAGACAACTAGAGGTCCTGAAAAGCTGCCTGAATGAGCCAGATGCTAGGTCTTCGCAGTTCAGCGCTGGAGCCAGGGGCGTAGAAAGCGTGAGGATCAGCGTGGATACTATACGGCGACTGAAAGAGGAGATCAATGGTATATGGGGCTTGCCGCTGCTTCTGACCAGCTTCTGCGTCCTGCTCGTTGTGTGCGGCGATGTGTACGAGTTATGTCAACAGAACGTCCTGATGACACGGTTGTGGAACTTTGTAGTGTACACGTTGTGGCATTCCTACTGGTTCGTGAAGTTGGCGTCGGCCAGCCAATCACTGACAAATGCGGTGAGTTATGAAGATTAAAAATAAAAGAAAACATTGAAAGCACACCACAGGAAACGACTTAAATTTGCTTTTTTGTGTGTTCCGCATTGTTTCATATTTCATTGTGCTAGTTCCGAAAGGGGAGAATTCTTGAGTTTTACTTGAAACACAGTGATCCGATTTTAGCATCGTAGGGGGCGTACGTAGATGAAAAACTGCTGTGATAGATTAGGTGGAGTGACTAGAAACGTTAGCAAACAAAGCATGTACAGTCGTGCCCCGTTCATACGATGGCAGTTAATATAGGCGACTCGAATTAGGGACTGTTTTTTTGGGGAACAAAACATTTTCAACGCATTTACGCCCCGTTAATATGAAAGCTAGTGTTCCGTACAATGAAAAGGGTGAAAATGCGCAGAGCCCATTCGGTCAAATGTGTTTTTGTCGCGTAATATGGATACCGATGACAACAAACCGAAACTGCTACAACCTGATATTCCTTTTTATGCACTTATAGTTCAGGACAGCAGGGAAAGGAGCAATAGCCAACTTTTTAAATGTTTTAATGCGGTGTATTGTCAACTTTACCGGTCGACGCGCATTAACAACTGTCGTATTGCATCATAGGTTGTCAAAAATAAGCTCTCTGTAGCTCCTGCTACTTTGATTTGCGACTGAGTACAGATGTGTACTAGCGCTCTGTGTTGTGTGGAAAATCGAAGTTGGACATCCTCCATGACGCCATGAGCCAACATAACGCGTCTCATGCTCCTAGGAGATCTATATTGCACCACGTTATTTACACAGTGATGACTAATAGAATAATGGACTTGGAGCTCAAGAAATCGTCTAATTCCCATATGACTACTGGACCAGTATACGCAGGGCATACCTTGATCAGGCAACATTGTTCAAAAAACATCTTTTGCTTTCTTCCTTAGATTAATTAATACGAATGACTTGCTTTCAGTGCTGTCATGCACCGGATAAAGTGCCCATATTAACGAGGCATGACTGTATAGCAAAGGCGCACCACTTTTTTCAAGCTGGATTTCACACAATTCGTATGACAAAATACACGCAATTAAAAACTGCTAATTTTGAACGGAAAGTCATGAAAAACATTTACAAGAACTTTTTTTTACAACTTAGTGTCGTAAAAAGGTTTACGGAAATAAAAAATTGTCTTGAAGTGTGAACTTTCTGCTCTAGTCATTTCATGGGTTACGCATTTTACGTCTTACTCGAAGAACTGTTGCGACTATGTGTTTCAGCTGGAAAGTGCATTTGGAATCAACATTCACTCATGGATAAGCCACTGAGTGAACAACACTGTGTCTTGGAATTATAGCCACCATAATATTTCACGTAAACAAAGCTTAAAAGTAGAATGACTATAATTTCGTGAAAGGGCATGTCCGGGTGCATATGCCAAGAAAATCGCAATAATTCCTCCTTTCCCTTTGCGAAGTCTTGTCATAAAAAAATAAAAAAAATGTAGGTTGCCAAGAACTTCGAAAATCTACGATATTTTGCAGGCCAAGGAAATCAAGGACTTCTGTAAGGGACTTGGCGGCATCGATGATTCGTACTATGGACATCAAGTAAGTAAAAGTTTGCTATAAAAAAAAAACAAAAGTACGAACGCTTCGTGAACGGAAGATAGCACCCATAAGGCGCGTCTTATAGCGAGTGTTACATCATGAGCTTTGCGTTGAATAAAGTATCTATCACGCAGTCTCTAATGAGTCATATCCAGTGCAGGATTCTTGGACATCAATTTTAATTGTGAAGCAACTGTGGAATATCGCAAAGTGCAGTTATGTAAGTATTAAAGGTACATGTCCGTTCTTTCGATGCGCAGCAAAGTCTTTCACTTAAACTTTTTCCATCGCTAGCATCGAGTAGTTCAAACTGCCATACAAAATCATAGGGGGCGGTTTTGACGAGAGCAAAAACGTTAATAGCAAAAAAATTGCAAGCCTTCCGAAGGAAGATCTGAGGATATGTTGATTGTTAAAGTAGAATTGTATGTACCTGAAAAGTGGCATTCATAAACAACTTTTCCTTGAAAAATCTGCTTGTCCATAATTTCTGGGCTTGAGTCCGTCCTGGTTTTCTAAAAATTAGCTGTCTCTACATGTACATCGTGTAGTAGATACTGGTTTTAAAATGATGCGCACTGCTGCACGCGGCGGTGAAAGCCACAGTTTCAGCGGGAATCGCCCGTACCAGGGTTATAGAAGAGCAACTTTTTTCTTTGTTTATTATTGAGCCTTTCTTTTATCTCTGACGTAGAAAGAATGGTGAAAACCTTACTGTGTACATGTGTGTTCTGCAAAAAGTCTACTTCTATGCGAAGGATGGAGTGACAATCATGCGTTGAATTCTTCCAGCTGATCAGTGATTCGCTTTTGCTGTCTTTTGTTTGCAACAGTTACCCTGGCCTGCCCGTTTTCTGCGTGAGCTCTTATCCTCCCATTTTAGCAACTATGTGGAAAGATGCACAGGCTGCAGTCTTGACACTTCCCAAATCACGAGTGGTCTGCGCACCCTTAGTTCAGAATTTATGTTCCCAGCTTTTATTATCAGCGCTGCAAGCTGATAAGAAAAAGCAATATTGACGCGCTCAGAAAGATAGCTTATAGGACCAGGATACAACTTTGTCCTTTGCATCTGCGCGGAGCCTTTCCTTTTCGCCAGCCGGGCTTGGTGATAAAACGCTATCTGGCAACCCTACCAAGCATCAGGAGGGCTGGAAAGCCTACAGTCTTGTTTCTCACGGTTTTTTTTCACGCGCTAGCGTTAAAGGCCCCATATCGCAGAAAAACAAGCGTCGGCATTGAACGGCGGCGTGGCCGAGAACTTGAAACTAACCGACCGGTTCGTGACGTCACAACATCACCTCACGCGGGTAATTAAAGGCTGTGGCTAGAGTTCCGTCCAGACGGAACTACAATTTGCGCTAGAGTTCCGTCCGGACGGAACTACAATTTGCGCTAGAGTTCCGTCTAGACGGAACTGCATGTAGCGATGGGGTTCCGTCCAGACGGAACTGTATCGGACACCATACAGTTCCGTCCAGCATTATCTGCCACATGAGTTATGTGTGTACGGAATTAAGCCGACGTTAGGGATTGGGAAACCAGTTTACTTGCAGACTTTTGCATGTCCATTTAAAAAAGTGGCAATCCTCTTCTGCCTAATGTGTGGCAGATTATTCTGCTACATGATTTTGTTTTCCAAGTAGTCAGTGAGAAATGGCAATAGAACGCGTTTTGGCTTGGGTTTGTTGGTGCGTTTGGATAATGCTGGTTGACCGTTTGTGTACGTCTTAGTCTTTTTCGCGCTACGTCATCTTGCAGCACAAACAGCGAATGGGCTTCACATCACTTCACGAAGAGTTTGTGCACACTGCTTCTAACAGTGTCATTTTACCGATCCTGCATGCGTGCACGGAAGTTATACCTTCGAGGATGTAACTAAACGTAGTACGCGGACAGATATTTTGGTGTCGTATACATGAGTAGAGAGAACATCTGGATACAGCTTTGTCAACTTATTCCAGAGGCAAAGAAATGCTTTATGTAGCTAGAAATCACTCATTTTGTATAGTATGGACAGTGCGGACACAAGACAGTTTTAGTTTTGCGTACGTAGAACCTTCACGCATGTAAACGCGAGTGGTCTGCGTAGCGTACGCTCGTGTTGCTTCGTACAGTTTTAGCTACACGTACGGGACGGAAACTGTAGATTTGCCATAGGACCTAAAAAATGCGCTAGCATGTTGTGCCGCGCCATGTAGTATAGATAAAGAAAACTTTTTTTGTTTAGTCACGGCCGCCTCGATCACGCGCGCGCGGCGGTCCAGGCGGCCGTGGTTTAGTCGAGCTGCTTGGAGCGGAGCCAGGCCAAGCCACAGTGCGGGCGGTAAATACTTTCCCCCTTTCTTCTGAAAAACGTTGAGCGATTTCATTCCACCGAACTGTATGTTGCATGTTATCTTCGAAGGGATTGCTTTCCTTTACGTCCCGCGGCATATTTAAATCATTGCTTTTCGAGAAGCGAAGGCGCGCTGATGTCCCACTCATGTTGACAACGTGTGCGTATGGAGTCAAAATGTGCACCGTTTTGCTTTTCCCGCTGACTTTGCCGAGGGTCTCGCGATATCCCGCGAGGTTTTGAGCTTCGCGTGGTCTCGCGAGGCCGTCGACACACCCGTTGCTATGACGACCACAAACGCTTCTCTGTCAGGCTTAGGAGCGGCTGAAACGGATTTCTATGTGGAAAACAAAAGCTAGTTCTCACCTAAAACTTCATGCGAGAGCAAGAATGGACCCACTGAAGGCAAATACAGCAGTTTTCAGCTCGATGCCAGGTCGAGGGATTAGCGACGAAGCTGTTATCGTTGCGAAGCGGACGGGCAGGGCGCCGCCATCTTGCCAACGGCACGTACGCAAGCAACGTGAAGACCGCAACGCAAATATCCGAATCTCACGTACGTACGTGCGACCCACGCAGACACTTCACGTTCTGCACATGCGCACTGGTGACCCGTAAGCGCTCTATACTTATGTGAAGCTTCTACGTACGTGAAACTAAAACTGTCTATTGTATGGACGGAACTCTAGCTGCCGTAAATATTCCGTCTGGACGGAACTGCAGCTGCAGCAAATGTTCCGTCTGGACGGAACGCTAGACACTCCGGTAATTAAAACACCCTAGTGCGATAACACTCTTGCTTTCCATATATACATGCTTCTCCGCCAACTCCTGGGACCGGCACGATCAAAGACATAATCGATGCTAGCGTGCTCAGATTGGTCGCAAACGTCGTTTATGCATGAGAAGTAAAGTAATCGCAGTTAAAAGTAAATCGGCGGTGAATTAGGTGGGATTCGAAGCCGCGACCCTTGTATTGCGAGGCGGGCCCACTATCCATGAGCCAAACGCTCTTTGGTTTTAGCGGGATACAGGTGGATCTGTTGAATGCGCTGTGGTGTTTGACTTGGTGTGGCGTGTTAGGCACATGTACTGATGCTTGCATAGTTAATTATGACTGTGCTAATTAGTGATTATGTAATTAAACCCGAAGAATTCGTTATCTGAGGTGGTTTATTGCACCTGAACTTTTTGATCTGTGTGCATGTGCAATGTATTGATGTGTAAGGTGTGGCTAGCGCATCACTGATCGGGAATAAAGAGAAAGGTATTAAACCGGCCGCGGTATCGCTGAGCGTTCCGCGACATGGTGATGCGGTACCACTCCGACATTAGGCCTCGTCTGCCTGGCATAAAATTGCCATCCGTCGCGTAGTCCGCCAAGGGGCGCTGCGATTCCGCTCGTCTTCGGAAAGAACACAGCTCCCACTCACCGCACTAGGGCATATAGCGGCTGCCAACTAACACGGGCTTTCTGATAATGCTATCCCGTTCTACTCTTAAAGGCGAAGCTTAAGCGCCCTCCATTTTTTTTTTATCATAATGGACAAGTGTTTTTACCTTCTTTGAAGGCATTAATGCTTCTCTGGGCAATAATAATACTTTGCAGGAGGCTTTGGAATGCTTTGCCTGATGTCGGTCCGTCCTAATTATTGAAACTTTCCTGCTTTAATATTTTTAATCTCATTGCTATTTTCTTTTCCAGTTATGTGCTTATTTCAGCATTATTCAGAACCATTGCATGCGAATGTTCAAGAACAATCATACTGCTCCCTTCACAGATCGAGGACCTTCACGACTCCATTCAGCCCGAAGACATGTGCCTCAAGGGAGGAAACTTCTTCCACCTCAACATGTCTCTGCTTGTTTCCGTGAGGAAGTTTGAACTGTGATGGTTTGATTGATTCAGAGGATTAATATTAACTTTCGCTGAAGCCACTGGGGCAAAAATGACCAGAGGAGCAGTTTTGGGTGGTGTGCATACTGTTAAGTGAATCATAGTTCAATGGCAGTTCCTTAATACGGCCCCATATCTCGAACGACATATGCGCTTATATTACCATTCGTTTTAAATTTAAAATGTCACGAGCAGTTTCCTGAGAACGGTGTCATTCAAAGACCAACCAGACCTTTATTACAACACGCCTTAATTGGTTGTAGCCGGAGCGTAGCCTTACGTTCTCCTTATGCGCAGAGGCAATTCATAGCTTAATTCATCATAATTTTTTATTTGCGTTGAGTATTAGGTAGTTCGATAGTATGTACAAAATTTAAAAGCGCTCGCCTCTAAAGTGAGTTTTACCCGCAGTCTCCTCCATCACTGGTGGAAATAAAGAAGGTACTACTATTATTAAAACCGGGATACCCTAATAGGATGCTATACGAAATGCTCTCCCGAGATATTTGCTTTGTAATCAAAGCAGCTGTGACCTACATGGTTATCCGGAGTAGATGTAAGGTTGAAATTCATTGCAGCAGAAGCACAGCACATTTTAAGGCGTCTTATAAAGGGGGCGGACACACACTTGTACAGGCCAGGACCTCTGGCGGCTGAAGATGAACCTCTTTTAAACCGCTTCTGTTTTTTAAGGTAGGCAGTGCGCACGCTCGCCCTTGCTACTGTCGTAGCTTGAGGCACCACCTCTAAAAACCGCTTTGCTTAGCTCGAGCACGTGATGGCTGAAGGGCAGCGGTGATGGCTGAGTGCTCTAAGGCATCTGGAAAAGAAACTTGTCTGTTAGCGGTGATGGTATATGATGGTAAAGTTTGTAACCGGTTCTAACGAGGTGTAACCGGTTCACCATGTTTGTGTGAAGTTTGACCTTGAAGGTGACCTTGGCAAAACCTAGCACAGCAACATTCCATGCAGAAGTAAAGTAAATATTGTCATGAATGGGTTCCGAAGCCGCGGCAGCTCGAACAGATCAGCTTCGCTGTCCAGTGCATGATGGTTCTATGCAGCCGATCATGCCTCGAGCTAAACTGCTACAGTCTCGCGCTGTGCATGCACATCGTCGTTTTTATTAACTTTCATCTACGGCACGAACAGATCAGATCAGCTTAACGTCAATCACAGCTTAACCTGCGTCAAATACCGTCGTCAGACGGGCCGACGACCCAGCAAAGCCGAACCACAAGGAAACCGGCTAAAACTCTTGCTTGCGCTCGTCTACTCGGTTTAGCTGGATTAAAACCCTCCTACATTTTTGTTTTCTGTTGGGTACAATTCTGATGGAAATTTCGAAATATTATAGGTAAGATTCGCTTCATGCCCGCTTCCATATTCGGCTTTAGGTTCGCCGCGACTTGTAGAAATGTTCGCCTACTTTGCCGAGAATGGGAGCTTCAAAGCATTTTATAGTTAGTACTCAGGATGGTGGCTGCGAAAAAATCAGAACACATACCTGGTCTGCGCTGACGCGTGAGTCTGTGTTTGAGAGTAATACGCAGGCGCCTTTGTAAAAGCCATTTTGTTGTGCAGAAATCCGTGCCTAGCAGCAGTCAAATTAAAATGAGTCCTACAAACAGCATCGAAGTTTTTTTAACTTGTGAAAAAATGCCTTAATGCCTGTAAGCGGAAGAATCCTTCGAAAACACAGATTTTCTGACAACTTTTGCAAAACTGGGTCTCTCCCCTGCAGCAATTTATCCCAGCCGCGAATTCTCATTTGGACATGGTACTTTATATCGCGAATTCGAGCATCATGAGACAATCGGTGCTTACTGAAAGCAACATGTTTTGATGCCTTGCCCGAAATATTACGCGAAACATCTCCAGGCTTTTTCATTTTTGTAAGGGTGTGCACAGACGGAACGGTGTGCACACCGTTCTGTCTCAGAAATCTGGCGTGTCACAATTTGTGACAAGACACAGAGCTTGTCTCGTTGTTCTCAAGCTGTTTTAATCTCATCCATGTTTGCGACCTCTGATTTTACTGTCGAGAAATGTGTGTTCCCTTAGGCTGAATCTGAAATTGTGATAAGAGGCAGTAAATAAGATATTGTCTTGGTTTGGCTGATTACTGTGGTTTTTGCTTATTGCACATGCAGTCGAAAGTAGAGAGGCACCTACGAGAGAAACAAATGGCTTATACTTTTGATGTGTTCTTCTCTTTGCAGATGGCAGCGGCAGTGATAACGTACACAGTAATTCTTGTGCAGACGCATCAAAGCCTGAACAGGTCATGGAACGAAACATCGGCTCTTCATCAGAGCTTTACTTGATTGCAGAAATGGAGAAAGCGAATAAAGACTCCATCACCCAGTCATGATCTCAGCTTCAGTTAAGAAGGAAAGAGATAAATCCTTTTGTTTTTACTGCTCGGATGATAACAATCTGCTGCTCCCGTGAGAATGATGAGCAAGCAGTGCCTTCACAAGAACACCTGATAAGACTTGATGCGATTCTAAACTAGTTGGAACAACCTCGTCTTCTGGCACCAAACGAGCTGAGAGGATGAAGTCCTGAAAGTGCAATTACTGCAATCAGGGAACGGCAGAATGTCTCTTTATATGGCAAAATGTTAGAAAATGTGGACAAATACTTGAGGAGGGCAAGAAGTACGCAGAGCATGGTCGGTTTTCGCGTATGATTTCCCGTTTAAGCGCTAGCGTTCACAAATCGTTTTCGTTGTTGAAGAGTTTTATTTCAACTGCAGTGTAATTTTCCGCATACAACCGCAATAATTGGACGTGCACAACACGCCACAAATTATCAAAGCGTCCAAGGTGTGTTCTTGCAAGAAGTGAAAGCGTGGTATAATAGCACCAAGCTGGTAGTTTCTTCCGCTTCTTCTGTATGGTTCTTTGCGCCATCTAACGACGGAAGTCAGCACTGCTGAAGCAAGAATAGTCCATTTAAGAACTTTGTCCGATCTGAAGCCTCATGAGGCCTCCACGCAGAGCCTACTGATTGCTTAGCTTGTGCACATATTACCGGCTACTATTCTTCCTTCACCGCAGTCTTCGCTGAATTCCATTATAATTAATGGAAAAGCTTGGAAGCTACAGCAGTGCTTGTTCTTTGCAAAACTCAATGAGAGAATTGGCATTAAGCATTTGTTGAACATGCCTCGGTCAATAAAGCATAAATGTATTCAATTTTCTTCGGGTAGAGCTACTTACACCGTGTGCCAATCAATCAGGCACCCTTTATTAGGAATTTCTTCCTATTCTGCAATACAATAGCACGTCCTAGAGCAGCGAACTCAGCCCAGCCTGCCTCTTAACGTTAGACAGGCTCAAGTATGAAGCCACGTGTTTATTTCGATAAATATTTGAGAGCGTGACACCAGACAGAGTATCTGGAAGGAGACCAGCGCAGTTGAAGATAATGGCCATAAAATCAAGTCGCTCACATTGTGTTTCCTGCGGGCTCATGTGCTAAGCGGCTGTGGCAGCAAAGCTACCCTTGCAGTTTTCAGAGGACCCTGGCCTCCCGGAGCAGTGGTAGGGAATTCTCTCAAACTTAGAAGACACAGGTGGAGCAGTTGCCGATATACTGAATGTAAGACTAATCTCGCGAGGATATCAACACCAACACCAACCACTATCGTTATGATTAACAACATTCGTCTAGTATACGGCTTAGGTGGGTTTTGCTGCGTGGTGGCTACTTGTCCACGTACCAATTTGGTATTCGTTGCAGCTATCTTAATCACACACCAGTGTTTACCATTACGCGGTCACTTTGTGATCAACGAGAATGAAACTTTCCTGTGTTTCTCCCTTGGTCAGTGAGAAATTTCCATCATTGGCAATGTAGTCTGGGTTTCTAGACCTGGATGCAGGCCTTCTCGATAAAGATGGGGACATATTAGGGCCATTGCATTCCTTTGACTGGCCATGGGCGAAAACCGTGAATGCATTTTACCGGCCATACCGGAACAAAATGCTGAAGACATTCGAAACTTGATGCGCTATTGTGTAGTCAAAACCTTTTTCTTTTATTAAAAGGTCTGACGTAATAGCTGAAATTGGAGTTCCAGTCGCGTTCGAAAATGGCTTTCAGTTCTCCTCTGACGGAGTCGTCCGAGTCCTGGTTTATAACGAGACCAACCCCAGTAGTGCTGATGAAATAGCTGGGCTCCCAGTTGGACGTGCCTGTGTGTAATAGAGAAAAATAGCATTGGAATATATGCCCTTGGTTTTACGCTGAAACTGCGTGGTGGTGTTGGAAGCCTGCTTTTGACTGCGAAGATGCAATGGGTCTAACGCAGTCTTTGCATAGAAAACGAAACGAAATTTTTGTTTTTCACTGAAACCTAGGTAACGGTGTACTCAAGTATTTATTCACGAATACTCGCAGAGGAAGGGTAAATCGTCTCTCATTGTCCATGTGTCGCTCCGGGACGTTAACCTCCACAATTTTCAATGTTAAGCCTGGCAGATGACTGGCGGAGAGCAGTGCGGAAGGCTACCTTTTGAATGATGTTTACCACCTTAAACTTACACATAAGACAACAGGCTTGACATATGACACCATGTGTTGAGGGTCAAATGAGGTAAGGAAAGTGATGGTCTCGTTATGACACATACATGAAGGACATGAAGGATGCAGTTGCCAAAATAAAAGAGCATAGAAGAATGTTTCATTCACGGCTTTGATTAATGGGAATTAATTTGTTAAATGTTTTATAGCTAATAGATAATTGATTAGAAAGCAGAAGAAAAAAGACCACATGCCGCCGTTGGGGTCCGAACCCACGACCTCTGAATTTCACTTCCGGTGCTCTACCAACTGAGCTACGGAGGAGGCTGTCCAACTTCTGCTTTCGAGGGAGGGGATTTATGTTGTGTGCAACGTAACTAACTTTGAGAGTGTTCATCAGCGCCACCCTCATTCATAGCGGTGGATGTAGCGCGTCATATATTAACGCGAATGTCACGTGGAACGTGATATTGATCTTCAAACATTCGCGTATCTCGAATGCACATCTACAGTACGTTCTCGTTATGCTCTTGCAATTTAGGTCGGATTAACTTTCGCGGTGTTCTGGTCATAGCGCGGTTCTGAACATGGGTATTTTTTGTGCACTTTAAAACTGTCTATAGCTTTCACATAGAATATTTCTGTGTGCAACAATGCAACTACTAGCTTACGCCACAATCTTTCACATTCCATTGTTCTACACTGTGCTTGCTCGCTTGTTTTTGGTCAGCTTAACAAATAAGAAGAAATATCAAACGCGACCAAGACGGGGACAGAAGAGACACAAACACAGGCTTAACTTCGAACAGTGATTGATTGTGCAAAGAATAGCGGTTTTAATGGTAAAGAATCACTGCCTGACCATCAGCGCAAAAAAAGACGAACTAGTAACAAATATCCACATACACAAGTTACCTTGACAACAGTGTCTCAGAAGATTTGCTTACTCATCATTTTCTCAAAATTGCGATCCGTTCGGCCTGAGTGATTTCAGGCGTCAACTGGTGTTTGTGCATTGTTAAAATAACACATTTTTCTAGTAGTGGTTATATTACCATTCATGGCACTGGGCTGAAATTTTTTACCGCCGATATTTTGCTAGTCACAGCTATGTTCTCGAAGCCTGTCATGCACACTGAATTATCATACACCAGCAAACCCAAGTGTCTACCCTTTTACCAAATCAGAAGCGCGAATGATACCGTATGCTGCCGTCATTCTACGGCTCGCAATACACCGCCTTTAGTTGAACAGATCAAATTCCATTCAAGTCGTTTCTTTGTTTCTTGGTGCTTTGAAATTATTTGACATTATTGCTAACAAAGTTACTGTTAAGAGAAGCGGGAGTTCCGGAACTGAACACGATCATCAACCCAAAAAAGTGGTGAAGCTCAGAAGTTGCCTTTGTAACCACTTAATGGTATACGTTCTCGACAATGTTTTTCTTTGAATTTTCTTGTTCTTTGCACTTAGGTTTTGGTGCAGTCTTCGAAAGAAGTGCACATTTTAGAGGGGAAAACCACGCGCACACTTACCAACATATGCCGCTTTGTCTGTGACCATCATTTTGGCGTGGTTCACCCTGGAGTAAGGAATTCGACGTTGCTCCTCTGTGTCCTTGGGAATCTGCATTGCTTTCTGAAAAGGAAAAATGCATGAATGACATCTTTCTGGCGTTTTAATTATCAGTTTGTCAAAGGAACCGATGTTTAAAGCGAAATGTCATTGCTATGCTCTTTTTCGCTATTGAATAAAGAACTGCTAAATGTCATCACATGGCGAGATGTGTTCAGCGATAAAGAGAAGAAAAGCCCAATGAAGAGCACGGATAATAAATCTGCTGTACTGCAACCATGTTGAGCGATTCTCTGGAGAAGAGGGTTATAGAAAGTAATGAACGTTTACGGTGTGCCGCAAACGCTGCTTTGGGTACAGTGGGTCGAGGTGCACAGTTTCTGCTGACTTACTACGGATATTAATATGCGGGCACAGACGTGAATATGTTTTAGGGTGACGTGTTAGTGGGCAGTGTGTTTAGGCCGTGTCCCCTTATTCGTTAAACCCTTAAAATGTTTTGAGGGCTGTCCCTACATAGCTAAATGTACCGTCCGAGAAACGCTTCAAAATTTATGCCGGTGTCTCGCGGTTGCGCTTTCCGTCCGGTGACGACAAAGGTAACATGAAGCTTCTACGGGGCAGTCACGTGATGACCGTGAACCACTGGCTCCACCCAGAGACAAGGAAGGTGGTGGCAGGTTCCACCATCACCTCTACCCGATTTCACCCAGCTGCGGGGGACATGACATATACGAATAACTTTCACTGTAAAATGTGCATGAAGCCTTTCGCTTTGTTTCTTCTCAATCATGCGGAGAGTATGTTCACTTGTTATACGCGTAAAATGGTAGTTTGGGCGAGTTGGTTAAGCATCTTGTAATAAAACAGCGCAAGGACACAGGACGAGAACAGAGAGAAGAAACACACGGCGCTGATGTCTCAGCGCCGTGTGTCTCTTCTCTCCGTTCTCGTCCTGTGTCCTTGCGCTGTTTTATTACAAGATGGTTATACGCGTGCCTACCATTAGTATGCGGAAGTGTATGTTCACTTGTGATACGCGCGCCTACGACTAGTGTGCGGAAGAGTATATTTCACTAGTGATACACGTGCCTACCAATCCTGGGTGGCATTTTTTCCGTCCTTGAAGCCATGGCAGCGTCTCTCTCACTACAATGTAGATGGCAAATGGCTGGGAGAGTGGAGGAGAATCAATGAAATGCCTTTCAAAAACAGCCACATATATATAAGATAGGTCCCATGCTTGATTTTGTTGTGTTAGCTATCAGCTTCAATTCACCAGAGCTAAGTCGAGCTGTTAAGACGGGCGCAGTGCATTCTCACCACTTCGATGAAGATTTTGCTTGAATTGATGGCGGCTAGCGAGTCCACCATGCTCCACATGACTGGCTTCGAGTGGTTCCACCTAGAGACAAGCAGGCGGACGTGGACGCCATTTTCAATGGCAGCGCGCCTCAACGCATTGTCAAGCACCGGCCAGAATCTGAAAGGGAAACGATGATTTAAAGCTACAATCACAGCACAGGTGGGCATGTGGCACAGCGACATTGAGGAACAAGAACTGAGGTTTCGTTCGCCCTTATGCGTTCAAAACATTAGTAAAAGAGAACAAAGCTTTCTTTCGAATGGTTTAGATAAACGTGTAGGCTTTGCAAATGCTTGAAGTAGTTTTATCGAGAAATATGGCCCCTCGTTACGTAGAGTTTGCCGAACGAATATCTTACGTTTTGTTCTTCGAATAGTAGTCGATGGGCAAGAAGTTCATGACCGCAACATATACAAACTTCTTGGCGTTATTGATGATGTCAAGAATGGCGTCGATGTCTTCCGTCCTGCCGGAGGTCGAGAAGTACGGGGGTGCACTCTGTAAAAAAAGAATTTCGTAATAATCGATCAGAAACACCTTTTCTATTCAAATAATAATTAACGAACAAAGCGGTGGGCGTAGAGAGTTAAACTGTGTAGCAAACAACGACGCAAAGCAAGTTTCGTTTGATCAAAGAATCGCTGTTGAATGTGAGCACGCAGGAGGAATGGTTGTGTGTTCGAAAAAGTTTGCCATGCTTAGGGGATGAAGACAGAGTGGTTCCGTAAGACGTTTACGATTTGGTAAACATGTTCACAAATGTGTGTGCAGCATATTTTGCTGCACAGCAGAACTTTAGAACCCTTCATGAAGAGCGCGGTGAGAGTTTATGAGATTGTTTTTTAATTCAAAAGCTTTAAAAGGCAAAATATTGTCTAACTGATACCGAACTTGCGCTATCCGGAGCCTGCTGCATACTCCTGATCATTCCAGAATTTTAAGTTTTTTTCATACTGGCGGTCATCTGTCATCTTCCAGCATGACTGTGTCGACCTCTTAAGGTCACGGAGGAAAAAAATACTCAAGGATGAAGAAAAGAAGAAAAAATTTTAAAGGTCCGGAAAGAAGGAAACCAGGAGAGTGCGTATTCACATTAGATTTGGTGCTGAGCTAAATTTCTTTAAAATACTAATGTCTTTCTCACAGTTTAAGTGAGCTTGGGCAGAAAGAGAGAGAAAAAATGGGAGTGAGAATTTATTTTAATTTTTTTATCGCCAGCGACAGTACATTCTTTCCCTTTTCCTCTTTCTATGCGCTTGTTTGTCTGATTGCGTGTGCTCTAGCCAGCACTAAAAATTAAAAGTGAAGAGCAGTGTTGAAATCACGAGTATCGTCAAGAAGGAAAAAAAATAGCTCGAGCTTGGCTGCCAAATATGTACATGGAACTGCAACAGTTATCTGGTAAGCTGTTCTTTGGAGCACACCCCCAGACAGCCGTCGATAATTTGCTCTCTGCGGTCTCTGTAGCCATGCCGAGATAAGATAAAGTAAGCAAAAAGATTGTGAACAAAAGGAATCAAAGCGTACTGAGGATTGCAATGTAATGGGGAAGCCCGGCAACTTATGCCTGTCATTATCTATAGCATACTTGCAGCTTACTTATCTCTGTACGGCAGCGGTTGACGTCAGTATCTGATAAGATGAAGGAGTCGCGTCGGACGATGCTTAAGCGAGCAGCCTAAAGGAAGATGGCCCTGCCGTGTGAATGCGAGCATTATTGTTCATTTGGGTGCATGGCGTCATATTCGCTGACATTCATCTAGCCTATGCGCATGTGATAAGAAGATAAGACAAGAGCTTAGGTTTGTACATTAGATTGCTTGAAGGAGGAACATTTCATGAATGCGGCTTGATGAAACTCTTCGGTCGTGGTCTTTAGCGGGTTCTTGAAGGGGAGCAGCGGTGGACGGTGGTTTGGATGTCACTGAATAATATGGATTTTGCTTTATAGAACTGGTACGTCGTACCCGAAGCGCAGCAGAAAAGCGGCCGTTACGACACTTCGCAGATTGCTTCCAAAGTCTAGGCTCACGTAGCTTACCGATATATAGGTGAGCGCAGGGGTCCCATTGAGATCAATAGACGCAGGATTAGAGCTGTTAATTGATGTGCTGATATTAGCAGGCCATGTGTCTGGAAGCTTGGCGGTGTCGTCCGACATCATCCAATAGACTTCAAATATTTTCTCCAGGTCTGTAGCCATTCGACTGCAGTTGGTTATCAACACGCCGACTTCCTTCACCTAATGAGAATGCAACAAAGAAATAGCGGCGTTATTTTATGAGAGGCCAAAGAAAAACAGGGTCAAATTTCAATCAATGCTCTATGAAGTTGCTCTACATGTCGAAATTTATTAGATAAAGCGATTTGGATGACTACGTAAGAACAATCACTGAGCATTCTTAATAGCATGCCAATTGTTAGAGTGCCCGTCTGTATTAGCTAAACTGCGTGGACATCAGCAAATTACCACAACTGAGCGCTTTAGTTCTGTGCTTTCCAGAAAAGGGTTGTAGCGCCGAAACAGACAACACACAGGAAGCTATAGAAGAGACAGGCGCTTTCTGTGTGTTGTTCTGTGTCTAGCTTTCTTTGTGTTGTCTGGTTCGGCGCTACAACCCTTTTCTGGAAACATGCACCTTCTAGCCCCCCAACAAGTATTACTAGTTCTGTGCATTACTTGAATGATACTCTGCCGTCTACGCAAAGTGGCATTTCCTTTAAGTAATTCGAAAATGAAATTTGGAACCTTGCGGAGGCAGAACTGTGATTTTAAAGAAATGGCAATTTCAGAGGACTCGGGATTAAGTACTTGCTGGGAACTGGAATTTTATTTGCAAGCAGTGCCGTTCAAAGGGTATGATATTAAATTTATTTGCATCTAACATGCATCTGTCCTAATGGACTGGTGGAAAGATGCGAGAGGGTTGAAAAATATGGACTTAACCTACCTGCGCGAGTGCCCTCCAGTCCATATTAGCGCTTCCAATGTAGGCGTGCATTCCGTCCACGACCCAGAACTTCGTGTGCAGCACTCCCGTCTTTCCAAGCCTTGTCAAATTGAGGTTGCGTACTTCAGCTGCCTCTGTAAGCACACGTTAGAAAGGAGAATTAGCAGGAAAAGTGATGTAGAAAGAAATGAGTACGCAAAGCGAAGGAAATGATATGCGAAGGGCATAGCTACACTATTTTGAAAAGGCGTTGCAAGCTTAAGTCATCAATTGGTTTCTTTTAATCGTTATCTGTCAATACTAAACACACGTGCAATAGTCCGAGCTACAGACCGCAAAGCAGCGTTCAACACTGCCAACTCTAACCACCAATCAACGCCAGCAAATTTGACGTGGCTTGGTCGGTGGGGTTTCAGTTTAAGTTTTAGTTCATTCACTTTGGATGAGGGTTATACAATAGAGGGCGATAAAAGCGTCTGGGCTCTTAGCAAGCTACTAGTTCGGTCCCATGCTACAAGTGCACAAAATAGCGTACCCAGGCGTCAACATAAAAAAATGTGCACATTTATATATGCATAGAAGATATTACACAAAACTATCAACTAAAGCAAGCATATGCAACCAATAAAATGAAGGAAAAACAACAGAGGACATTCGTTATAAACACTGAATGATACCTAACTACAGATTCAAGAGTATTTTAAGTTATTAGATCATTCTGTACGCATCAAGTAATACACTTTTTAGCACACTACATGTCGGCAAGAGATTGAAAGATTTTTTTCATAGATCATGTCCTTTAGTAAGCGAGAGAAATTTCTTTCGTGTCCGCCGGCAGGCAACTAAGTCACGGTGTTCTGTCATGTCTGTGGTCGAGTTTCGTTGATTTAAGGCAATGGGGGGCCTTGACGGTTATTTTAGGACACTGATATTGGCCAAAAGGCACCTCCTATTTGACAACGTCCGCGTTTACAGCAAGCAACTCACGATAAAGCGTCTCTCACAGCGAAAAGCATGCGTGTGATTTTGAACATATTACTTTTCATTGCCAAAGGCGGTTCAACCAAACAACGCGATATAGCACGAGGTGTTTCTTGCCTGCACAAGTGGGACCCAAGAAAAATATTCCCGAATGATACTCAGCATCTCAGTGCCTGTTTATGGCATGCTTATGTTTGCTTGCTTTGAACCTCTTGTCGGTTATTCTCTTACCTCTTGTTTGAGAATTTTGCCGTTCTTAACGTGTTTGTCTGCGAAAACACTCGCATCATTAAAGTTTAGAATGAGAACATCACTCAGTTTTCTTGTAAGTTTCTAAAAGGGGCATTAAAACTATTCAGCGAAACTGTCTTGAAAATTTTTATTTTTTAGTAAGTGGCACGCTTTCTTTTAAATACATGTACACTGGCTATGCAATTCACGATTAATTTCCTCTCTATGTCGTCTCCTTTCTGTCTTTAGAAAACAAGAATCCCTTCGTCGGCAGTAGAAACCAGACAAGTTCCCACAGTTTCGTGTGTTTAATCACTGTCAAGAAATTGAGTATTTCTTCACAGCTGTGCGCACACAGATACAAAAAAGCGAAAAGAAGTTGCCCACTAGGAAAGCGACGCATACCGACAATCTATCTCTGCTACAAGCTTTGCAGCTATATCTACATAAGATATGAAGATATGTTCTACAAAATCGCGGCGTTATCGTCCGTGCCGACGTCGGTGTTGTTGTCAAGGGCAAGGTGGTGAGGGTATGGACTTGAGAAATCAGATATGACAAAGAAGCATTTAAGGCAGAATAGGCAGTCAGTGTGTTGGTTTTTCACAGTCAGACAGTCAGAGTACAATTTACTTTCGCTTATGCGCCTGTCAGTGCTGTCAACAAAAGGCTTAGAAAGCGCACTGTAAGCTAGTTCGTAGAAAGGAAAGAAAACATGATGATGTAGAAAAGCCGCGCGACTGCTATAAAAAAGGACCAATGGGACCACGGTTCACTGGCGAAGGAACCACTCTATTACAGCGTATATCGACGCAACGTTTTAAAGCGTGTCTTGCGTGCTATAGTTGCAGAGATTTCAAAAGTGCTCTCTAAACTGACCAGGTTAAACACTAAATTTAGGAGTAAATAGCAGTCAGTCGAAAAAATACTTACGTTCTTCGGCAAGGTTCTTCGAGTCGAGGCTTGGAAACCTGTCGCTTGGTACATTCTGTGTGATCTTTATATCAATGGACCTGTTACGGCCGGCGTACAGCAGGTCTTGGTATATTTGTTCGCCCTGATTTTGGAAGAAACGAAAGAGATGTGTACCTTTAGAGTTATATCGATGTCGCCTCAGAATCCCTAATCTAGATTTTTATTACGGTATGTGTAAAGTTAGCCTATTTGAAGCCCAGGATGTACCCTAATCCGCTCTACGACACCCGGCTCTTCACAGCTCGAATAATTTGAAATTGGCTTACAGTAGAACCTTCGCGCACCTTACGACCATTACACCACCATGATTGCAAGGCGGTGCTCACCGCTTTTATCAATTACAGCTGCGCAACAGTGTTCTAATTTCTAATTTCTAATTTTTTTCAGGAAAACAGTTATCTACACTAGAAACCTTCGCGAACACCTGGCTACATGAGCTTTCATGCTGGCTCCGGATAAACCAAATGCAATTGAACGTTCGGAAGACAAAGTACGTAATGTTTAAGCCGCGAAATAAACCTGAAGATTTTAATATCCAGGTCAAGTACCAAGACTCAGCCCTTGAACGCGTTTCCATTTATAAGTTCTTAGGTGTCTTATTTGAGGAAAACTTAAGCTGGACTTCTCATATAAATAAGGTTCACACAAATATCTCTAGATCTCTAGGCATTTTGTATAAAGTGAGATATTTGGTTCCCAGCTCTATTAAACGTCAGTTGTATTTTGCTTTAGTACAGTCTCATTTGCATTACTGTCTGTTAATCTGGGGCACCACTACCAAGACAAACTTGCACAGGCTTGAGATATTGCAAAAACGAGCTCTGCGTTGCATAGAAGATGTAGGTCCGCTAGAACATACATACCCATTATTCTTAAAACATAATTTACTCAAGATAAACGAACTATTTCAACTAAAGCTTGCATATCATATTTATCATGAAGTCACCCGTGACCCAGTTTCCTTTTATGCTTTATACTTCCCTAACAATAAACCTTATGATTTCAGGTATAGTCATTTTCAAATGCCTCTGATGAGAACGAATTATGGTATGCAGCACATTGATTACTTAATTCCTGATTTACTTAATAAACACCCACGTATTATGGAACTTCTGCAGCAGCCTCGTTCCCCCCGTAACTTCAAGAACAATGTTAAAATGTACCTTCTGTCCCTATCGCCTCCATAAAATGTCCAGTTTCTAGTTTTTTTTTGTTTTTTTTTGTTTTTTTTTTACTCGCTGGGTGTATTGTCCAGGTTCGCTATTTTTGGTTTTGTTGTCCTAAAGACGTAGGAGGCATGCAATGCGGTTTTCATTGTTTTTGGTTTGCGTGCTATTTCTGCCCTTGCCTGTATGTTAATTCTATGCATCTCATTGTTTGCTATTTCAATTTTTTTGTTTTGTCCTAGCTACATTTCAGCTATGCGTTGTTTTTTCCTTTATTTTTTATTGCATCTGTGTTAATTATGTGTAAGTCATTGATCGTTACATATATTCATGTAGTACGTATGCGATGTTGTTACTTTTCTTGTTTTTGCTTTGTGTACTTTACTGTGTAATTTTCCACCCCCCTGAGCAATGTAACGGGTGACGGGGCCACGTCAGGCAAAAAATGAATTGCCTTTTGTCCCGTCACCTCTGACAAATCGATGTCGAAATAAACTTCACTTCACTTCACTTCAACTGCCTTTTATCTTTCAGCCTTCGCGACCCATAGTAGCATCCACCGTGCCATTTATAGCAGCTTCGAGAAACGCAGCTACTGCGCACCTTTCTTGTTCCAAATGATCGCGCATCCTCGAGGGCATTGATAAATTGAAGATAAAAAGGACTTCCCAGCAGCAATCAACAATACAATGTATTTCGACTAGCGGCACCAAGATTGAGGCGATGAGATGCCTTCGTTATCAATTCAGCCTTGCATTAACAGTGAATTAAAGTAAGGAATGCATGATGGCTCACCAGCTGCGCTGACGGATAAACCGAGAGGTTAGCTGATAGCGTCCAGTAGAATGACGCAATCGTTATATTTGACGTTGATACGCTTATTAATTGTCTCCACGCATCGTACGTTGACATATGCTTGGGGCTTCCCGGAGGAAAGGCCAGGCCCTCGGGTATCGTCTCTACAATCGTGTACCTGAAGAAAGAAAAATTGCTCATTAAGCATACATTTAGGTTGGAATTACTGAGATGCTCTAATCGGCAATGGACATTTGAAAAGCCGTTCAGAAACAGCTGGCATCATAGACAACAGTGTGTATCTGATTTGGACTGCCTCTGCGCATGTTTTTTTGCTCTGAACAGAAGCAATTTTAAGGCACTACGTTTTAACACCACTCTCAGCTTAAGCGCTCATGTAAGTATGCGATGTAGCCTATGCAGTCTAAAGTGAGTTTAATAGAGATTGTATGGACTGAACGTTTGTTGTTGATTTTGAATCTGCTATTGTACGAGGTGCGATGCATAGGAGTAAAATTTGAACAGTCTGCAAACTTGAAAATGTCAAGAACACAGTAAACAAGCTGGCATCTCCCTAGAAGGATTTTTAAGAAAGAGGTTATATTTGAATGCATATTCATACATGCCAGGCAGCGAGAAGAAGCTCTCTGAGGCGAAGGTTACTAGTCTGCAAAATTTGATCCCCATGGAAATAAAAAACTAGTGTAATGGTATCTGAAAAAGCTCACTGATACTTCGTGACAGCATTCAGTCATCGCAGTCGGGTACGATATCACAGTCTTAAGTTTTGTTGCAGGTCTTTCTTAAGTAACGAGATGCTAGGCTCGTAGTACGCAAGTTATTATAATGAGACATATCGTAGGGCTCATTGGTGGGTAATAGTTAGCCATTTTTACAAGTACTGCTAACGCAAATTGCCCGCAACACTTCTTTAGTGAAAATTAATAAAAATGAGGAACCTACTTTAGTATCACAGATGCACAAAAAAAAGGCCGGAAACTGAAGTAGTTTAAAAATAGGGATCCAGACAGGAGGACAGAAACAGTCGGAGGCAAGCAATGGCTCACGTCGAGATGTGAAAGCAGGTGTTTCGTAAAACTGGTACAAACCTGCAGATACCCTAGTTGTGGGAAGTAATGTACCCAGCAATTCCGGAAAAAAAGCATTTTAGAGGAGGAAACTGTTTCTGGACGGTATTGTTTCATACAATGAAAGATTCCACTGCAACAATCAATATATCCGCAGATCTTTCAACAACAGTCTTGAATTTTTTTTATATTAATGTTTTTGCTACCATCAAAAGCATTCTCCACTGGTTTTATATAGCAGTTTTAACTGTTCCGATGTGATCGATGGAAACACTTTAAAATAAATAATTTGCTACATATCACACCAATGGACCGTTACCGTGAATATTTCCATAAGAGTATATTACAATTTTCTAATTTTCAATCTTTTTTTCAGAATATTGGGCATGCATGGCTTTGTAGCATCATAAGCATTCTATCAATTTCCATATCCAAACTTAGCTGAAACCTCCAAACTCATGCCCACCGTCATTTCCCTGTAAACGTTCCCTTGACCAGCTGTTTAGCCTATGGCCGCAAGCTGAAGGCTTTAATAGGAGGAAAACAGGAATCCGCGCACACGTGCAGAGCGAGATTACCCAGCATTGCAGACGTCACTCACCTGCACGAATCGGCTGCATTTCGCCCGCCATCGGTGTTCACCGGGGCCGTTTTTTCAGCATTTGAGAGGACCTGGCAGGACAAGGCGCACGCAGCGAAAAGTACGACCCTGTACACGCCGAAAACAAGTAGCTGCTTGGAGGACATCGTGTTTAGTTGTCGCTTTCGCGGAGCTAGTCAGTCGGTGAACACGCGTCGTCCTCCACGTGGAGGTCGCTTTTTGCCCCCTTACTCCCTTTCTCTCTTACAGCGCGATTGTGGCAACACATACCACCGCCCACATTATTCAGCCAGTAGCAACGAAGCTACAGGGGGCGTGTCATGTCGCAACGTACTTGGGTGAGGGCGAGAACAGCGACGCTTCACATTCAAGTTGCTACCCGGGCAACTCGTTTGTAGACTCAGGTGCGGTGTGAACGAAGGGAAGGGGGGGCGAGGTCTGAAAACGAAGGGAGATATTGTTAAGCAGAAACCTAGTGTAGGAAAAACCAGCCGGAAGAATGGGCGCTTAAAGACTAGACAACAAGCAGGAATGTTGTTTGCTGGTATAGGTTTCAGGTGTGAGGAAATAAAATACATCTTTTGTTGTCTCCTTGCAGTCTTGCAGACCTTGCTTGCAAGGCACATTCTTCTTGGTGCACGGGAGCGTTTTTAGAATGTTTGGAACGCGATGTGTGTGTCAGATTTTTACACGCGTATTACGTTTTGAAGGAATAATATCTGCTCATTCAGTTGATACGACTTTGTTCGTCTCTGTACATCTTACTAATTTCGGTGAATTGATTGAAAGAACACCTGAAATTTTTTTTGTAAAATCTGTAACGGGGCTATAGAAGGCGCCGTTGTTGACAGCAAATAATCTTATTTAACTGGTACATTTTTGAACATTTGTCGCAAATTCAGTAAACAAGTGGTTTCGCATTCTACAGCTCCTCATTTGTGGCGGAGGTTGTATAGTTTGTTTACTTGTTAACGAGGTGACATATGTCGTGTTGAAGAGTGACCGGCCTTACCGTTGAGAAGCGTGGAACTACATCACAATGCCCAATCCGGATATAAAGGCTGCTGTGCTGTGCCCGTATTTAACTCATTCCCTACCGCGGAAACACAACCAATCTGATAATGGTGCGTACAAAGTATTTATTCACCCGTAAATTTATTCATTTTCGTTTATTGCAACATACAAATGTAGACGATAGGATATGTGTTGCTTACGAAGAAAAATAAATCTGATTCGCAAAATTTTATACTCGCTCAAGAACCATAGACATTAAATATATTCAGTAGGGAGATGGGAGCATAAAAATCTAGAATTTATGCTTTATGCGCTACTATCTCAGAAAACCTTTTTAAATGTTACAGATCTATTTATGCTCCGCTCAGTAAAAAAGATGGTAGGGTTTTAAAGTAGTAAAACCGACTATGACGTGCGAAAGCTTTTGCGCACAGATACAAATTGATGGAGACAATGACGTACAATGCAAGTATGTTTTTGCAGGCTAGTTGGTGCCTAAGCATTGTGGGTTTTTTGCGCAAAAGACACGACACAAAGAAATGAGGTAGACAGGACAAGCGCTTGTCCTGTCTACCTCGTTTCTTTGTGTCGTGTCTTTTGCGCAAAAAACCCACAACGTACAACGCACAGCGCGAGAGTGTATTTCTGTTTAACACGTGGCGTGATCGGCTGCCGCAATAGCATAGTTCTTTCGTGCAGTGGCCAGGAAAACTGCTCTGTCGTGCCAACGCGGGTTCGAAACCCAGTCGCGGCAATACTTATTTTATTTGTGCAGGTTGACCAAGTTCAACCGGATCATGCAAGCCACAAGATTATAGATTGGGTTGGACCGTGTTAAGCAGTGCTTTCGAACTAAGATAAACGACAACCTGGCGCGAAGCGCTTTCGTCTATACTCCGCAGCGAAGTGCCAAGGTCAACTTTGGGCCTCTCGGTGAAAACTCGATCCGCTGCACTGAGGGTGGCACAAAAGAGTCCAAACATGCCTGGTATCTTCAGGTGGGCTCGGAAAGCAGTGGATCTTCGTGACAACGACGAAAACGAAAGTTCCAGATGGGCACATATTGGTAGTGCTCTCCGCAAACTTTACTTGGAGATCCCCCTCGCTCTACTAGGGCTTCATCAATCTATTCTGATTCTCCTCTCCTTCGGAGTAAGCGCCAAGGGATATGCTCTGAAACCAGTGTGCGATTATATTCACTACTATGTAGTTACATCAGCGAGATTCCTCCGCTAGAGTGAGAATTCGCTGTTTTTCGTTTCATGGTTTCTTATCATTTATTTGTACAAATTTTAGTCTAAGACACAAAATTATCCAAATACTCCATCCCTTGTACATGAGTGATTTTGTATCCCCAATGCAGCCTGGCCAATTCCCCGCCGTGAGTATGTGCCATTAAGCCTGAGGAGATCATCATCATCATCATAATCAACCGGTATGTCGGAGAACTCATGTCGGCCCGAAAGAAAGTCAGACGAATGAACGAATGAATGGGAACGTTTCGTAAAAAGCTGTCACTTGCGTCTACAAAGTCGAGTCTCAACGCTGCAGGATCGCGGGCACACTGCTGTTTCTGAGTAGCGCCAGGGCCAGACGAGAGCGCCACCTGGGACGCCATGGTCGCTTTAATCGCTTCGCGTTGAAAGGCGTTGCTACGGGTTTTACGATATTTCCTCCTACGGCTGGCGAAAAAGATGAAGTTTGAATAGGAAGTACAGTTCTTTTCTAACATACTGCATGTTGTTACTTGTCCAGAAGCAGCCCGGATCATAGAGAATGGGCAATTTCGTACCATCGTTCAAAGTAAACGACTTAGGTAGGAATGGCAATGAAAGGTCAAAATGGTTCAAATTCCACGGTGTGAATATACAAAGCCAGGACTGCTCTTTTTCAGTAGAGCCCAATATGCGCTTTTAATCTTGTCGCTAAGCAAATAATATCTCCGCATTTGAGCTAGAAATGGACAGCTGAAGAATTACGTCTTATCATACAGTACGCTGCCGAGTTGGGCTGCTAGACAATGCATTCAGTCTATCCCGCCAAGTCTTGAGTACCGTTCTTGATAAGAACAGCCCTGATCACGGCGTGCGTGGGTCATGACTTTACACGTGACATGTCACTGAACGGCACACCCCCAAAGCAAGATAAGGCCTTCTAGGAAGTTACTCTTGACACAGGTACAAACGTCGCTGACCCGGCGCCGATAAAAGTGTCTTTTTTTCCGAATGTAACGGCGAGAACTATAAAACTAATGGGTTAGGCACAGTCTACATATTTAGGTTATAAAGTGCTTCTGAGGGGATAAGGTTGTCTTATCTGCGCCTGATAGGTACTGTAGACACAAAATCCCTGACCCGGATGTTTCCGAAAACAGTTAAGGTCAGCGATAAAGAAAAATCGGGTTAATTCTTATGGTTTCCACCAATAAGGGTGTTAGGTAATGTAGACACAAAAGCCCTGACCCAGATGCTTCCGAAAACGGTTAAGGTCAGCGATAAAGAAAAATTGGGTTAATTCTTATAGTTACCTCAAATAAGAGTGTTCTGGCAGCAAAAAAAAAAGACGCTAAGTTGAAACAACACTGAGAAAATCTGCACGAAATTTTGGTTGTATGTAAAAGGTATTCTATGGATTCTTGTGGATAGGTCGGAGTTTATTCAGCAAAAAGCCGGATTTATTGAAAAAAAAACGTGGTTTAAAAATAACAAATGTTCCTGCCACGGAATTCAAACTCATCATGTGATTAGCAAAAATGACTCTTTGGTCGCGAATGAAGGTGGAACCCAGCCGCACTGACTTGCTTTCACAAAAGTATATGTCATCGTAGTTTCCCTTAGAGAAGCCGGTGCAGGCGGTACCAATGTTTCATTCTTTGCGCTTTTTATGCGATGAAACGGTACCGTTTTCTGAGAAAATAACCTTTCTGCCATTAAAACGTGGCAATCTGCTAATATAAGCAAACTTAAATCCATCCTCAGTGTTCATATATAGAGCACTCAGTTGTACATTGCTCTGCAATGGCATCGCATTTATCACGGAAGAAACCGCCGCGGTGGCTCAGTGGTTTTGGTGCTTGGCTGCTGACCCGAAAGACGCGGGTTCGATCCTGGCCACGGTGGTTGAATTTCTTTGCAGGAGAAATTCTAGAGGCCCGTCTACTGTGCGATGTCAGTGCACGTTAAAGAACCCCAGGTGGTCGAAATTTCCGGAGCCCTCCACTACGGCGTCTCTCAAAGCTTTAGTCGCTTTGGGACGTTAAACCCCATAAACCTAAACCAAACCATTTATCAGGGAAGGTCCACATTCCTAAATGAAGAAATGATCGCAGCCAAAAAATAAAGGTTACAAATTCTACAATGGCTTTGATCTCATGCAAATTCTGCAACGTATTTTTAACGCCCGATGTTACGATAGTAAAGAAGAGCTTATTATCAAGCCAGTCTGTGAAAAGCAGCAAAACAGGATGCAGAAGTATTATGTTGGTGACATTTTTATCACAACTTTTTTGAATGGCTGCAACATTCAAAATTAGCCTTCAACTGCACGAATGTTCGTATATCGACAAACGATTGTCTACTTCGGGGAGGGAGACCTTCAATGGAGTGGCGACGAGGTCGATGGTGTTGGGTATCTTTCGCTGAGGCGCCGCCGCAGGACATTGTGGCGAGCACAAGTGGAGGCAATGTTTTTGGGCAATAGCGCTTGATCCACGAATACAGTTGCCGAGAGTGCATGCCGATGTTGCATAGCGATAGAATCGTGCTGGGTAATAAGGAAACTTTGGCTCTAGAGCAAAATTATTCATAAAGCGAGTCGTATGTAGTAAATGAATCTTGAAAGACAAACAAATTCAGAAGTAAACTTTGTAACTAAGGTCTGGGACTGTGATTAGTGGTGGTCATTGAAGTAGAAAGAAATATTGGGAGCTCCAAGAGCCTTATTAAGGTTGTTATTATTTTTTATATAATGCAGTGCAGTTCGTAGCACCTAGTTGGCATGCCTCTTGGTGAGACGCGTATTGCGTCTCATTGTGTGATGGCGTTTCTTTTTCTACGATTGTTAACGTCCCATGAACGGTTAGCACAAACTTGTACATAATCGGTTGACAGCTGTTCAATACGACTTCCAACCTAGCAAAAGCTGCAGAGTATGTTTTCTTCTCATCAGTTCATGCAGTACGGCACCTAATAAGGCGCGCTGACTAGGCACCTTGCATAACATCAAAGAGCGAAAAAATTCCTATTTATTTATTTATTTATTTATTTATTTACTTAGGCATTTGCGCTTGCAGAGTGCCTTTTGCAGCGGTCCCGTGGTATTAACGAGGCGTAAAGACATTGGAAAACTTCGGCCCGCAGAAAAACTGCCATTCGAGTCGAGCATAATAACAGGGGAAGGGGGGGGGGGAGAGTAATAATGGAACACTGCTGCATATTGTTGAAATACGCAGACTGGCTGACAAGAGAGATGTGTAAGTCGTGTCACATAAAGAAAGAAGCAAGATGGTGCGTCAGCAAGCCTTTTGTTTCACAACAGGACATTGATGTCGGGTACCTGGATCCGGCGCAGCAACACGTGCGTTTTGTTTTTGCTCGCTCGTTTCCAACGATTTCTATATATTGCACGTTTTCTGTGAGCGAACTTCAGGTGTGAGTCAGACCTCGTCCTGAACACCTCTCCCTTACTTGCACCTCTTTCGAGCTGTTTCTTAACGTTGTGTCTCCAACTCGCCCGTATAGCTGTTATTGAAGCAATATTACTGTTCTTCAATGTTCCACGAGGTTATTCGCCACATAATACAAATTTTTGATCAGAACTTCCACGTGCACACATGCAAGATTTACAAGAAAAGAGGTGAATCGACATGTTGATGACGAATTAGAAAGCGTTCGGGGATTTCTTGAATTTAGCTCATAGGTGGTCGCTTTTTGCAACATTTCTTCACAAACTAAAGTTTCAAGTTTATGGGTTTATGCTGATACGAATTCTTGGCGTG
Organism: Amblyomma mixtum; assembly: GCF_055824585.1. Lineage (NCBI taxonomy): Eukaryota > Metazoa > Arthropoda > Arachnida > Ixodida > Ixodidae > Amblyomma > Amblyomma mixtum. The sequence continues at coordinate 82,697,686 of NC_143020.1, read as the reverse complement.
CTGTTAAGTTTACAAGCAGCGCGAGAACAGCTCCATCGTTTTATCTTAGCAGAACACGCATAGTTTACTTTTTAGGTTAAATAAGCTGAGCGAAGTATGAACGGTAAAATCTTTTAACTTTACGAAAGCTATAGAAAAGCTTTCCGTCTTCCTCATCTTATATTTTTCTATGAACAAAGCTGTTTGTGGACTGCAGCTACTGGAATACTTGGTTCAGTTCACTTGGACTGAATCTAACAATACTAAAATGGGTCGTCCAACGACACTACGCAGCCATTGCGTGATATAGTAAGGCTGAGGTTAAATCAGTTTCCAAAGCTCCTTGATGAGGATCAATGGGCTCAGCAGATAGCTGTCTTTTATCGAACAAAAGAGTTTCAAGAGGTCTCGATGCTGAACGATATAACAAAAAAAGTACTTGTGTTTATCGACGGCTTCGAACAGGGTAGTGGTGTAAACACATCGTCGGGGTAATGGTATGGTTGGAAGCTTTGAATTTAAGAGTGGTCTTTTTTCCGAGCAGAGTAGGTGAAGGAGGGAAATAGCTTTTATTGTAATGCACATCTCTGCCTTATCAAGTGAATCGTTAGGACATGTAGCTCAAGGAAGTAGAGCATGCAATTGGGGTGGGGGGGGGGTGAAATCATAAAAGAAAAACTTACTGCGTTTATCCCAGTACCACGTCTCAGAGGCATTCGTAACTACCCTGTTCTCTCTAAAGTTTCCAGAGTAGACCCATATTTATACTAACTCTCTCTCTCTGGAACTTCGTTGAAATTAACAAAATATAGACGACAGTCCTATCGATTGCAAAATTGCGGGGTGGAACATGTGCGCTCATTGCACAGAAGCCTGCATGCAAGTCATCTAAAGGTGAACTTTGATGACTATGCTCAGGGATACTTTATTATTGTCACACAAAGGGAAAAGTTTGCCTGAGTTCTGTTGGCAAGAATCGATGAGAACCATCGAGGTCTTCACCTATACTTAACTTCAGTGTCGCTTGCTGAAAAGAGATCGCTTGAGGGGAAGAAACTTTTGCACGGATGTATTTATTATTTTTTTGCTGATACTAGCTTCTGAAAGGGTCCGGTGAAATCAAAAAGCCTGTGCTGATTATTCCTTCGTCGGTATTGGCCATGGAAGCCATTTGGAGGTCATAACTGCTAGAGCTCACAAGGAGCAGTACTCATTTTGAACAACTGTTTTTAATGTGCCATCAAGAAGTTCTAGTATAGGCAAAAAAAATCGTGGTGTGTAGGTTCAGCCTAGAAATTGTGGCATCGCAGCCTATCTTCTTCCACCACCCGAATCAGAAGCATTATGAGTCAGCATTCATTATTTAGAATATGTTACGAAAAAGAACGCTCAGGCGAGCCACTCAGCAGTGCGCTAGCATTTTTCAAATTCAACGTACTTGGAGTTTACTAACTCATCAGCGTCGACACATCGACCCCCCCTTAAGTAAGAAAGGACCACTGGGCTGCATCATTTAGCTTGCAGAGAAAGGCCACTTTATAAAAACACATCAAAACTGCCCAACCTGAAGAAAATCGCGCCATGGTTTACTGAACTGCAGTCACCTCTAGCCTGAAAAAAGAAAACATTCGACAGAAGTCTGTCTGGTTGGGAAATTTAATGTTAGGAGAAGGTAAGTGACGCCAACCAAGTAAAATACAGGAAAAAACACGACGTTTCGGGACCGGCTCGGCCCCTTCTTCACGGTGTGACTACGGGCGAGCGCAGCTTGGCTTTTTAAGCCCCTGTGTGGAGGACCTGCGGGTCAATGGCCGCAGCCCATGGACGTAGGATGAGGGGAGAGTCCCCAGGGAACGATTAACATTCTCTCGTGTTTGCTGTATGTGCCACGACTCGAGTAGAAGCCTCCTGCGTGGGTTAGCTTCCGTTTCCAATACAATGGTGCTGTCGAAGTCAATTGGGTGGTCACACCCTTCACAGTGTTCGGCCACGGCGCTGCGTTGACGATTCATGTGACGGACGTCCGCTTTGTGTTGGTTCATCCTTTCCGCGAAGTTCTTCGTTTCCCCTATGTACGACGCCGGGCAGACGGAACACGGAATTTTGTACACGACGCCCTGGGCCTTTTCTCTGGGCTGCCGGTTTTTTGGGCGGGGGAGAAGGCGACCGATAGTGCTGGTCGGTTTGTGCGTTGTCAGCACCCCTTCTTTTCCGAGAATGCGACCGAGCGTCTCGCTCACGCCTCTCACGTAGGGGATGCAAACACGTTTCCGCTTCTGGCATGCGTCTGAGGAAATAATAGACCGGATTTTGTTTTGCCTTTCTTGCTTCCTGATAATGCGCCGGATGAATGAGCTTGGGTAGCCGTTCTTTTGGAGGTCAGAAATGACTCGGTTCTTCTCCTTCCTTTTATCTTCACTTGAGGAACATATGGAGTCGGCTCTCTTCAGTAATGACGTCACGACAGATGCTTTGTGCGGGATGGGATGGTTCGAATCGAAATGTAGGTACCGTCCTGTGTGGGTTGGCTTCCTGTGCACCGAGGACTGCAGGCCTTTGTCGTGCCTTGTAAGTAGGACATCCAGAAAAGGCAGGCTGCCCTGCTGTTCATGTTCAACAGTAAATTGTATGGCCGGTTCAACTGAATTTAGATGACTCTGGAGGTTTTCTATCTCTGAGGTTTTCACCACACAAAAGCAGTCGTCTACATAACGGAGGAATAACTTTGGCTTGGGATTAAAGGAGGAGAGGGCCCGGCTTTCGACGTCTTCCATGGTTAGGTTAGCCACTGTGACTGAAATTGATGCCCCCATAGCAGTTCCGGTTGTTTGCTTGAAAAATTCTCCGTTGTAGGTGAAAAAGGTACTGCGCAGACAGAGGTCGAGAAGGCGACATACCTCATCGACGTTGAGTGGAGTTCTCTCGTGCAGCGTTTGGTCGTTTTCGAGTGCGCGGCGACCGACGGACACAGCAAGGGGAACCGGTACGCAGGTAAATAGCGACACCACGTCAAATGAGACTAGGCTTTCGTCTTCCTCCACGGTAAGGTTCGAGACAAGTTGGACGAAATGCCGCGAATTCTGTACATGCGTGGGTGTTCTGCCGGCGAGCGGCGCCAGTACCTTGTGCAGGTAGTCAGAGAGACGTCGCAGAGGAGACAGGGTGAAGTCTACAATTGGCCGAAGGGGGACGCCAGGTTTGTGAGTTTTAGGTAGCCCGTAAAAACCTGGAGCTGAGCCGTTTCTGGAGATGAGGCGGAGGTAAAGCCATTTGAAATCAGGATGCCGCTTGAACATCTCTGCCAGGGTTTTGTTGAGTGTTGCCTGAGTGTTTGAAGTCGGATCCTTGCGAACCTTCTCATACGCCCCACTGCTCAAAAGGGCTGACGCCTTCTCCTCGTAGTCGCGTCGGTCCATCACCACTGTAGAGTTGCCCTTGTCTGCCGGGAGTATGACGATGTCGGTGTCGTCCCTGAGACCGCGTAGGGCTTTTCGTTCCAGTTGAGACAGATTGCTCGGAAATTTGGGGGGTACCTTGGCGATGACACCAATCGCTTTCAGGCGGACCTCTTCCCTGACGTGCGGCTCCAGGTGCTGGATCGCATCTTCAACAGCCGCGACTAGTTTTGGGAGGGCGGGACCAGATGATATGTTGAATCCATGTCCTTTTGCGAGAACAGAGGATTCGGGCGGTGTTAAGCGACGGGAGGAGAGGTTCTTTACAAAGCCAGAGTTATGGGGGTCAGGCTGTTTCTTCTGCCGCTGCTGTAGGGCAAACAACTTCTTGTTTTGACACTCACGATGTTTGTTGGCTGCAGTGGAGGCCGCTTCCATGGCAAAGGCGTCCACCCGCGGGAAGAGCTCAGGCATCCTGTGTTCTAGTTGGCGGCGCGCGAAGAACCGGTCCAGCTCCTTTTTGCGGAGAACGGAATGGCACTCGTGTATCCGCGCACTTAATAACTGTTGCTCCGTTTTGGACACCAGCCGTAGGCCTTCTGCGGTGGTTACAGGGGAAACGAAGAACTTCGCGGAAAGGATGAACCAACACAAAGCGGACGTCCGTCACATGAATCGTCAACGCAGCGCCGTGGCCGAACACTGTGAAGGGTGTGACCACCCAATTGACTTCGACAGCACCATTGTATTGGAAACGGAAGCTAACCCACGCAGGAGGCTTCTACTCGAGTCGTGGCACATACAGCAAACACGAGAGAATGTTAATCGTTCCCTGGGGACTCTCCCCTCATCCTACGTCCATGGGCTGCGGCCATTGACCCGCAGGTCCTCCACACAGGGGCTTAAAAAGCCAAGCTGCGCTCGCCCGTAGTCACACCGTGAAGAAGGGGCCGAGCCGGTCCCGAAACGTCGTGTTTTTTCCTGTATTTTACTTGGTTGGCGTCACTTACCTTCTCCTAACATTAAATTTCCCAACCAGACAGACTTCTGTCGAATGTTTTCTTTTGAGTCTATACGCCAAGACTTCGGCATCGAGACCATGCAGCTAGTGAAGCGATACGTCAACATCACCAAGAGTATTGCTGTCTTCCGGACACATCTAAACTTCAACAAGACCTGCAAGGAAAAGGATGTGATACCCGTGAGCCTTCGCCTAAAGCGCCCTGTAACCACCGCAGAAGGCCTACGGCTGGTGTCCAAAACGGAGCAACAGTTATTAAGTGCGCGGATACACGAGTGCCATCCCGTTCTCCGCAAAAAGGAGCTGGACCGGTTCTTCGCGCGCCGCCAACTAGAACACAGGATGCCTGAGCTCTTCCCGCGGGTGGACGCCTTTGCCATGGAAGCGGCCTCCACTGCAGCCAACAAACATCGTGAGTGTCAAAACAAGAAGTTGTTTGCCCTACAGCAGCGGCAGAAGAAACAGCCTGACCCCCATAACTCTGGCTTTGTAAAGAACCTCTCCTCCCGTCGCTTAACACCGCCCGAATCCTCTGTTCTCGCAAAAGGACATGGATTCAACATATCATCTGGTCCCGCCCTCCCAAAACTAGTCGCGGCTGTTGAAGATGCGATCCAGCACCTGGAGCCGCACGTCAGGGAAGAGGTCCGCCTGAAAGCGATTGGTGTCATCGCCAAGGTACCCCCCAAATTTCCGAGCAATCTGTCTCAACTGGAACGAAAAGCCCTACGCGGTCTCAGGGACGACACCGACATCGTCATACTCCCGGCAGACAAGGGCAACTCTACAGTGGTGATGGACCGACGCGACTACGAGGAGAAGGCGTCAGCCCTTTTGAGCAGTGGGGCGTATGAGAAGGTTCGCAAGGATCCGACTTCAAACACTCAGGCAACACTCAACAAAACCCTGGCAGAGATGTTCAAGCGGCATCCTGATTTCAAATGGCTTTACCTCCGCCTCATCTCCAGAAACGGCTCAGCTCCAGGTTTTTACGGGCTACCTAAAACTCACAAACCTGGCGTCCCCCTTCGGCCAATTGTAGACTTCACCCTGTCTCCTCTGCGACGTCTCTCTGACTACCTGCACAAGGTACTGGCGCCGCTCGCCGGCAGAACACCCACGCATGTACAGAATTCGCGGCATTTCGTCCAACTTGTCTCGAACCTTACCGTGGAGGAAGACGAAAGCCTAGTCTCATTTGACGTGGTGTCGCTATTTACCTGCGTACCGGTTCCCCTTGCTGTGTCCGTCGGTCGCCGCGCACTCGAAAACGACCAAACGCTGCACGAGAGAACTCCACTCAACGTCGATGAGGTATGTCGCCTTCTCGACCTCTGTCTGCGCAGTACCTTTTTCACCTACAACGGAGAATTTTTCAAGCAAACAACCGGAACTGCTATGGGGGCATCAATTTCAGTCACAGTGGCTAACCTAACCATGGAAGACGTCGAAAGCCGGGCCCTCTCCTCCTTTAATCCCAAGCCAAAGTTATTCCTCCGTTATGTAGACGACTGCTTTTGTGTGGTGAAAACCTCAGAGATAGAAAACCTCCAGAGTCATCTAAATTCAGTTGAACCGGCCATACAATTTACTGTTGAACATGAACAGCAGGGCAGCCTGCCTTTTCTGGATGTCCTACTTACAAGGCACGACAAAGGCCTGCAGTCCTCGGTGCACAGGAAGCCAACCCACACAGGACGGTACCTACATTTCGATTCGAACCATCCCATCCCGCACAAAGCATCTGTCGTGACGTCATTACTGAAGAGAGCCGACTCCATATGTTCCTCAAGTGAAGATAAAAGGAAGGAGAAGAACCGAGTCATTTCTGACCTCCAAAAGAACGGCTACCCAAGCTCATTCATCCGGCGCATTATCAGGAAGCAAGAAAGGCAAAACAAAATCCGGTCTATTATTTCCTCAGACGCATGCCAGAAGCGGAAACGTGTTTGCATCCCCTACGTGAGAGGCGTGAGCGAGACGCTCGGTCGCATTCTCGGAAAAGAAGGGGTGCTGACAACGCACAAACCGACCAGCACTATCGGTCGCCTTCTCCCCCGCCCAAAAAACCGGCAGCCCAGAGAAAAGGCCCAGGGCGTCGTGTACAAAATTCCGTGTTCCGTCTGCCCGGCGTCGTACATAGGGGAAACGAAGAACTTCGCGGAAAGGATGAACCAACACAAAGCGGACGTCCGTCACATGAATCGTCAACGCAGCGCCGTGGCCGAACACTGTGAAGGGTGTGACCACCCAATTGACTTCGACAGCACCATTGTATTGGAAACGGAAGCTAACCCACGCAGGAGGCTTCTACTCGAGTCGTGGCACATACAGCAAACACGAGAGAATGTTAATCGTTCCCTGGGGACTCTCCCCTCATCCTACGTCCATGGGCTGCGGCCATTGACCCGCAGGTCCTCCACACAGGGGCTTAAAAAGCCAAGCTGCGCTCGCCCGTAGTCACACCGTGAAGAAGGGGCCGAGCCGGTCCCGAAACGTCGTGTTTTTTCCTGTATTTTACTTGGTTGGCGTCACTTACCTTCTCCTAACACCTCTAGCCTGGGACACACAGAACGTAATCATGGGGGCTTTAGTAGTTATTGTTTTGCTTTAGTCCAAAAGCCCAATGTTCAAGAGCCTCTATAACTGGCCATCATCCTCTTGCTGTCCTAATGTACTGCGTTAGCATTATAACCACTTTCGGGGAAAACCAATTGTCTGTCTGTGTGTGGGAAGCCTCCACTCTCAGGGCATCCTCCGGGATCGGACGAATACCGCCTCCGGGCAATCACCGGCGGTTGCACCTCCGGGCACTGACTGCTAAAACCGCATTTCACACCGACGACCCTCAGACCTCCATATTGTTCCACCAATCATAAATCCACAGCTGAAGCGGATTAAAATGCGCAATAAGAAGATAAAGAACTTAAAAGTGAAATGCAGAATGAATACCGCTGGCGGAGATTAGTCGCATTGCATCGAGTGACACTTAGTGCTTTTTTTTTTGCTTGTGGATAAGTTGTGTCCTGGTTTGCCGAAACGCCCATGGAGAGTGTAACGCTAGAAAAATCGACAGCGTTCCTTGTATATGTTTGGAACAACTGTCCTCCACTGAAATAAAGAGCAAGGTGGTTAAATGGCATCAAACACGGCAACGTACTGGGAATGGGGGGAATCAGCTGTAAGGGTTTTGGATGAAATCCTGGAAGACGGCTATGAGCGGGCGATGCTCCAATACGACGCAACCTTTCTAGCTGCTGCTCGCTCGTGGCAAGAAGAGTTCGTTTATACTCTTGCGTCTGTCCTGCGGCTGCTTGTTCATCCGCGGTTTGTTCAGCTGTGGTGACGACGCAGTCAAAGTGGTTTTTAAGAGCAGGTGCACGTTGTACAGCTGCACTTGAACGGCTTTCTTGGTGTGGCTGGATTTGGAAGCTCTCGTGGACAAAATAGACGAGTTGAATGCCAGCAGCAACCACAAAAACGGTGTTCTTACAGTCGTTTTGTACGACTACCCCTTGTTACTTATCACTCATTGCTTATTTACTTGCTTATTACTTATCACCTATTACTTATCACGCAAGTGTAATTTAGCCGAACATGCACTACCACTATCAAACGTTTGCTGGACGCTAATGAACGGAAGAAAATATATTTCAGTGCAGTCACGAAGTACAGTCGCCTGAAAGGTATCAATCACTCTGCTACTTTAAGGAGAGTTACTGATCACTGCGACCGGAAACTGCATTTTGCGCTGCCCCACTCTCGCTGAAACTGTCTGAAATGTCGCTGAAAATCACATTAAGGGAAGAGTAAAATACCAACAAATTTTCTAAAGCTGTAAGCTGCTGGATATCAGGAAGCCATAATGTTTCTTCAGAAAGCCATGAGGTAACGCTGAAATCAACTTCTACTGAGACCGCGGAATGCGCACTGTCCTCCACGCGAAGGTCACTTTTTGTATCCTTTGTCTATTTCAAAGAAATTTTAGCAACACCTCCACTCGCCACATCATATAGCTAAAAATAGGGAAGCAACAGACGGCTTGTGGCGTTGCAATCGGCTTTGAGAAGAGTGAGATCCGACCCCCTTCTCCTACAAGGTGCGACCCGGACGCGCCGTTTCTACACACAGGCGCGGCGTGAACAAAAAGAAGAAATACTTGAAAACGAAAATGTATCATAAGGCTAAATCCAAAGCCGGAAAAACCCACCATAAGAACCTGTGTTGAAAGGCGCTGTTATGCACTATAACCTTGAGTTCGCAAGAAACATAAAAGCTGGCGGTTCCGCGCCTGCCTTGGGACCGTAATTGTAGGCCATAAACTTCTTGGTAGAAAGAAGGTTTGATAGGAACCTACCCATACCAGAAGCTTATGATTTGTCGGAAATTAGTATCCCACATTTTTGGTTGTTAGGTAGTAGAACTGCATATTTACATGCCGGTTGTTTTGAACGAGTGCCATGTTTTCCCTCAGTAAATACCTGGTTGGTTGTTATCTAAGTGATCGGTTAAAAAAAGAACTGCAAAAAATTAATTGTCCTAAACTTTCAACGGGCCTACGCAGCAGACAGTGATTCAAGGCTGCGGATTTTTCTCGCCTGTCGAATTTCTTATTCTCATCGAAAGTTTACGACAGAAGTATTTTCGCATTTTATCGCTCTCCAGGTGTGGCAGTGGTCTTGAATTTTACTTGCACGCTCTCAAGGACCTCCATTCGGAGCTTTAGTGCGACTATTCGTACCGTTCTCCAGCGGAACGCCACTTCACAGTGACCCTTACAGAGGTAGAGACTTCTACTGCTCAGCAAATAGTCGTAGATGTCTCGTATCGCGGACTCTAACACATATGAAAGAAGCCGCCGCGGTGGCTCAGTGGTTATGGCGCTCGGCTGCTGGCCCGAAAGACGCGGGTTCGTTCCCTGCCCCGGCGGTGGGATTTCGATGGAGGCGAAATTCTGGAGGCTTGTGTACTGTGCGATGTCAGTGCTATGGATATGGATGACCACTATGGAAAACAATATGGATGATGTTGAAATGGATGCAGCGGAATAGTAGATGACCTCTTGGTTTCGAAGGTCACAAGGCATTGCGTATACAGAGTGGCTAGTTTTTCTAACACAATCTGTCCTCCGTCCTTCAACGAATCAGGTGTTACGGGATCCTCACCAGCTGCTTTCTCCCTTTGGATTGTTCCTAAATCTTTCTTTACTTCCGTCTTCTTTACTGGCGGGATGTCCCATTGCTGTGCTCTACGGCATCTCTCAGTAACTTGATGATTACGTTCGCTGCTGTATGGATTTGTGTAGAACTTTTCGGCCATATTGCAAATAACATAGCCCTCTTTGTCTTTTAGCGCAGACATCTGGTTTTTACCTATGCCCTGTTTTCTCTGCACTGATTTTAGGCTACCTCCGTTCCCTAGAGCACGCTCGATTTTCTCCAGATTAAACTTTCTTATGTCGACTACCTTACGCTTATGTATTGACTTCGACAGTTCTGCTAGTTCTATCTTGTCTGTGGAGTTTGACATCTTCATGCTTTGGCGTTTCTTAATCTGATCTTTGGTCTTCTGAGCTAGCTTGCTGGTATCCTGCCAAGCCATCCTACCACCTACTTCTGCGGTGCACTCTGTAACGATAGCTGTGAGATTATCATTCATTGTTTCAACACTACGGTCGTCTTCTTCAGTTAAAGCGGAAAATCTGTTTTGCAGCGACATTCTGAATTCCTCTACCTTCCCCCTTAATGCTAACTCGTTAATAGCCTTTCGCTTCACCAGTTTCCTCCGTTCCCTCTTCAAATCTAAGCTAACACGAGATCTTACCATTCTGTGATCGCTATAACGGACCTTACCGAGGACCTCCACATCTTCTACGATGCCAGGTTGAGCGCACAGTATGAAGTCTATGTATCTTGAATGTATCTTCATTTATGTATCTTATAAAATACCTCTTTCCTCCGAGTAAAATTCTTATGAGGTCCCGTACCCTCTCTGATGCACGAAAGCACCTTTTGTCTGGGACCTTCTAGTTTCTTGCACAAGAAAACTAGGAACACATGAGTAGAAGCCTGGCGCATTGCATTACCCAGAAGAAAATCCGACGCACTTTATGTTTTTGTAGGGTTTTACATTAAAAGTAATTAAAGCACCTCTTCTTGAACACAGGACATTTAGGGGCCCCATATCACAGAAAATCTGGCGTTACCGTCGTTCACCGCGAAAGATGAATCTACGGAAAGTCTCCAGAGAAGCAAACCAGGGGCACCTTGGTCAACTAGGTCACGGGACCTTGGGAAAATTCCGCTTTCATCTAAAGGCAGCATCCAGTGATTAAATTTACACTTTTGGCTTGTTAACGTGAGGCAGCGTAGGGATACAGTGTAAGAGAGACCGAATACTGTGTCCTGTCTGCCCCTGCTATGTCTCTTCGCCATTACTAAAGTGCGGCCCATGCATGGAGTGACATGTTAAAGCCGCTCTGAATGTTTATGGCTCTCAATGGCCAGCAAAAGTTGTGCTTTCTATTCCGTTAATAAAGAAACCAATGATTAGAGAACCAAACCACCTGCCCCAATAGCGCAAGAGAAAGGCCGGAATCTGTCTGTCGTTCAACGTGGTAATGTCAAGCAGATAAACTTGCATATCCTTCAGTTGGGAAAAGAAAATCCTATCTAGTAGCGCCTTCGATATTAATGACATGCGAATCGATGCTAGGACACAGTTCTGCTGTTGTCATATTTTCCCCGTCGGGGTGAGAGGGGAGGCAAAGGACAATTTTCACGAGGCTCCTTTCGATGCAGGCTAACTTTAAAGATTTTTCTCGTTATACAGCCCGAAGATTAGCGGGAACGTAGAATAAGCAACTAGTTTTAATACGGCACTATTATTTACGTTCACTCTAATAGGAAAAAGAACTTCAGCTACGGAAACCAGGCTGGCCACATTTCACTACCCAACAGCCCAGCCAATTGGCCCAATACATGCAATGTATTGGTAAAGGCCCGTCCTACAATAAACCAGAGAAAAACCATCCGTTTCCAATATTGGTCCCATTGCCTGTACTTTTTGGGTAACCTTTCCTTACTTTTGCCAAACTAAAAGCATTAAAAGAGAGTGCTTGGGTTCCGTGAATGAACACTCACCTGATAAATAGTACGATGCGCATGATGATTTCGAGATCGCTGTTCAGCTGTTTAACGCCACCTGCTTTGGCAGTGAGAGCCACAATGTCTACCCAGAGTAGGAAGGGCACACAAGCGCAGCTGTACAGGGTGTACCAGCTCTGCCACACTACCTTGGGAACCTTCTGGTCGTTTCCGCTAAATAAACAACGAATAAAGAAGCGGCCACTGAGGCGAGAGAGGCAACCTTGAAGACGGAATCCCCTTGCCATCAGAGAGCGGCAGCTCGGAGGCTTGCGTCGGGTGGCGACACCAGTCGTTTTAATGCCCATGCGGGAGAACTTCCGTTTCAAGCACTTGATGTTCACAGACTCCCTGTGCATCGCTCTTAGTGAGACGCTGGACTCGGTCTCTATTGATCACTGTATAGGATAGTTGTACGAAGGGGGCAACCTAATAACGACAGTGCAAACGACGAGCGTTTGCACTGTCGTAAGGATTTTTGTAAACCGAGAAAAACTGAAACACGCAACTCGACAGTAAGACATGTAATCCACGACAATAGTGGGTACTGCTATGAAGTCTCGAACGCGGCCTTTGTCAGCCTGAGGAAGTAAGCGGTTGCCTAGGTCCCAAAAATCCGGGTCAGTGCTTGCGTTCACCGAGATCACTGCCCCATAGTAAGCAGCACAGTAACTTTACTTCATTTAGCCGACACTCTCATGGAGGAAAATGGCCAACTGGACACGTCAGCTGAATAATGATCAACGAGAGTTCCCTGTTAATTGCGAAAAGAGGATAGATTCGGAACGCCTGTAAGCGCCAAACTCTCAAATGTAGAAGTGATAACTTGCATACGTTCGAGAACAGTTTGAGTGTCAGTTGATCACATTTGCAGACTTCATAGCAGCGCTTCTCGTGGTTCCTTTCGAAGAAAAGAGACTGTCTGACTTTCAAAGCCAGTCGCAATTAGTCCGCGTTCCTTCCGTAATCTAATAATGCCGTATGTGATAGCTATATAAACTTGGCAGAATGAGCGTTTCTTGAAAGGACAACAACTATTTGCGTTCAAAAAGTGCTTAAATTTGAGAGTGGTGTCAGTGCAATGTTTTTTAGTTCATTGCGGATGACTTTTTGGATAAATTTCACAACATGACGTCGCTAATGTTGGAAATTCTTCTCTGCAAAAGGATTACCTCTCAAGTTATTGATTTTCTGAAGGTGGAGCAAATGGCATGAATGTGCAGCAGGTGAAGGCTCCGGTCATCCTTGATATTTCATATATAGAATGGCTGGACCAAATTTTATGGTTTCAAAATAATAGGCCATACTCGTTCTCCTGTGATCACATTACATCATCAGCAATTCTCAGTATGAATATCTATGTGATTAAAGGTCCAAGAGTGCTCCGGCATACCGAAATCAATAAGAACATCGACATTACTTTTCTTGTGTATTGTTCGTTTGTTTTTATGTTTCTTTCAATTAAAAATCCCGAAAAATCACCTTTTAGACAACAGTTTTGCCGCAGTAAACTCAATGAAAACTTCTTTCTAGATGGATCTTTGCATTTCTGATTCCACAGATGTAAGTTAAAAAGCTTTTTTTTTATTTTGAACTTTAATCCCTATGCCGCACGACATTAATCTGAGCACCTTAGGCACAACGAGGCCCCCCAGAAAGAATATTCCACATTACCAGGAATGAAAGATTTCGTCTGCTGCCTCGAAAGGGGGAAAGTAATACATAAAATTACTCCATAACGAAACGGTTCATGACGAAATGATTCGCATAACGATGTAATACCTATTCCTCTTGTCAGCTGACATAGAAGAACGAATTTTTGATATCTCCTGTTTACGAACCAAGTTTTCTGAGATAGGTATGCAGCGAACTCCAAGGTCATCCAGGGGTCATTTCGCGTTGGGCGCGTTGGGTGCTACGGCAACTACGCTGTCTGAGAGGCGGATTTAAATATTCGCTTCGCAATTATTCGAACAAGATTACTATTCGTCACGATTTTGCTTCGAACCTAAAACCCACTATTCGCACATGCCCAGTAATGCCCTTTAGGGATGTAAGCGTAGAATGAATGAGGATGATAACTATACCGAAAGTGGAGAGGGGCCATGACCGGTCGAGTTTGGCTTTGCCAGTCTTGACTGTCGGCCCTCTATGGCACGAAGCCCCGGGAAGAGGCGGAAGAAATAACTACTTATGCGCAATAAACCACCCTGCTCACTATTTGTCCACCGTTCACTATGAGCATCGAAAGCGTCGGACATCTTGCAGGCGTGGAATTATGTTGGTTGTGTGGCCAACGTTACGGTTTAATTGCAAATAAATTTTTAATAACAAAGGAAAACAGTCAGCACAGACGTTTTTCAACAAAGCATACGTACTAAATTTTCACGCGCTCTCTAGCTTCTGATCTGATCTTGTAACTTGCTTGGTTATTGAAATCCTCTTAAGAAACTTATATAGCACCTAATTCTACCAGTAATCTCTGGCAATATGAAGTTTCAACGTTTTATTACATTTCCTGTATTCAAGGCAAAACGCGTGAACTAAACCGCAAAAGTGAATATTTAGATAAATGATTTAAATTCTTTATTCGTCACCCCTTTTTTGTGCACCACTTCAACACTGTGATTTCTCATCACGTTCATGTTAACATTTTATCTGTTTCAAAATCACCATATCAAATACAGAGCGCTGTAACTGCTTCCATCTTTACAGAAGCTCAGAACAATATGGAGGGATGATATCTTTATTCTCGTTTTATTTTTCTTTCCATAAACTAAAGTTGTGATGAACTGAAGATGTTTCGTTAAGCTTTGACTTGACGATTCTTTGGTTGGTCTGTACGAGGATAACGGTGTAGGTGATTACCGTCCCGGCCATCTGCAAGAAATACGGCACAGAAAACGACCTTCGTTTGATTCACTTCATTGAGAATTTGTTACTTTTTCCTCCATACTGGAAAAACAAAAAAAATCTTTTTAAACGAATCAAGGCAAAATATTTCCTATTATGTGCTCCTTAGCCCAATTTCACATTCACTATTACGACACAGATATGATAGCGCTTAAGGGAGAACTTCGAATAAAGGAGAGAAAAACGACCAAAACAAGACGAGACAGGCGCGCTATCTTGTCACAAATCGCAACACGCCGAATCGCTAAGACTGAACGGTCACTCTCATGGAAATGAAGAAGCGGGAAACTTTTTGTGCAATGGAAAGCATCAAAGCATGTCCCTTTCTTTGAGCCCCGTTCATCTCAGGAAGCATAAATTGACACTAAGGTTTTAGTTTTAAGTGAGAATTATTGGTTAGAATAAGAAGCAGCCCCGTCAGTCAAAATTTCTGAAACACGTTAAAAGTCTCGAAACTCTCAAAAAGCGAAATCACTTCATGTCTGTTCAAATATCAAATTTGCTAATCGAAAATGCATGCGAGAGAGTGTTAATATTAAGCTAGGATAATAAATCTACTGTTTCGCACACAAGTAAACCCACCCAGAGGAATATGGCGGGGAGGTCTGCATGTTAACTGGAAAAATACACTGCTGCTATTCAAGACACTGTGCTGGTGTTCACACTTCCTTGCTATCTCTAACTTCCACATCTTGAGTGCAGAAAGACAAGAAATATTATACCTAGAGGGCGCTTTTTCATCCAATTGTTTAGAAGAAGTTCTTCTTTGCACTCCTAAAGAAAAAAGGCTTTTTATGTCTCAAATAACCTACACAAACAGAAACAGTTTGACAAGTAATACCAGTAATAGTAAAATATTTATCGCTGGCATTACTGTACAGTACGAGAAAGGAGAGTTTTATGTTTCCGAAAGAATGAATCCAAGTGGTTGGTAACAACGTGTAACTAGGCTTTATTTTTAATGGCACCGCACTGATAAATACGCTTTTAAAATGAAAATAACATTATGGCTAACAATTAAACGAAGTAGATTGTTCATTGAAAAGCGTCACATATTACGAAACTGATTTTGATCACCGCTAGAGTTCTTTGTACTTAGCCTTACATGCACTAACGCGTGAAACATTACTGCCCGCCTCCCTCGGCCTAGCTTCGGGGGTTAACTTGATTATTATAGCTGCATGACTCGCTCAAACTGCCGATAGGGTGCAAGATATCTCACCGAGACCAGCAGAGGTATGTTGAGGTGGAAGAAGTTCCCTCCCTTCAGGCACATGTCTTCGGGCTGAATGGAGCCTTGAAGGGTTTCCATCTGTGCAAAGCGCAACGTGTTGCGTAACAGAAAGCCTTTGTAACAGAAAGCTTAGTTCAACCATAAGTCGCATATAAATGATTTTTGGCCTGCGTTACGAATGAGACGTTCTGTTCATGATCAATTGGTACCGAGTTTTTCATATCATAATTTCACTTACTTGTCGCAAAAAGTGCGTATCGTCGATCCCACTAACTCCTCTACAGAACTTCTTGATATCCTTCGCCTGAAAATATCGAAAATTTTTTAAGTTCGCAGCAACTCACAATTCGAAGTTTTTTTTATGTACCAGGCTATATACTGCACAGAACCAGGTAGTGTAAATTTTTTTGCAACACCACTCATACATGAACCTTTATGCAATTATATCGATTCTTCCAATTTTCGGGGCGTGTTCAGGCGGACAAATAATTTTAGTCTAAGTCCATAATACTTGTAGGCATTTACGGGCTCATTCACTCCTGGTTGCTGATCTGAAGTGCCAATTTGTTGTGAATCCCGTCGGCAAATCTATTCTCAATTTCCTCGTAACAAGCGTAGTGATCGAAAGATTCGAAGCACAATGTTTTCAATTTTATTTTATTTTTTGTCGTGAACTATTGTACGGTTATTTTACTTAAAAAAAACGTTATTCTTGTCAACGTTTCGCATTACCATTACTTCTTAGCTGCACTGTACTATTGCCCTCCACCTTCCTTTATATTTCACACTTTATTTCATTTTTGCAATAACTTGTGAATTCTGCGGGCTTAATATTGATACAGCTTAGAAGTGGACGAAGAAGTGCTCCGCCATCTCGCTTGTGACGAGGAAGAAGAAGTGTTTCGCCTGCTTGCTGGTGACCGCTCGGCAGACTGGAACAGTTCTTGTGTATCTAACGGTGTGCCGTGTAATATTCTTGACAAATCTGGTGGAGGTGCGGGGTACGCTTCCAGACCCGCGTAGGCTACCGACCAATACGGATCTCACCCCAGTTCACCAGCGCCGCGGCCGCCGCCTCCGTGGAGCGTCCCCTGAATTTGGACTCCTTCCGGCTGCAACCAGGGCGACGCAACCCCGGCCTTCGGAGGCACCAGCTGCCATGGCAACTGAGACCACGCTCCCGGCGCACATCCTCTGTCATCAGCCACGAACACCCCCGTCGTTTCATGGCGACGTGTTCGAGGACGCCGAGGATTGGCTCGAGATCTTCGAACGGGTTGCCCGTTACAACGGCTGGAGTGACAACCGTAAGCTCCACAATGTCTATTTTGCACTTGAAGAGTCGGCTCGGATATGGTTCGAAAACCATGAAGCTTCGTTTACATCCTGGGAAGCTTTCTGCCGCAATCTTAAAGCCACTTTTCCGAATGCAGACCGTCGAGAGCGAGCAGAAGCTGCGTTACACTCGCGCAACCAGCGCCACAACGAGAGTGTACGCATGTACTGCGAGGACATGACTCGCCTTTTTAAGCGCGCGGATCCCAACATGACAGAAGACAAGAAGCTTCGCCACCTCATGCGGGGTGTCAAGCAAGAGCTCTTCGCATGACTCGTGCGCAGCCCACCAAGCACTGTGGCAGAGTTCCTCACCGAGGCGGCAACTATGGAGAAGACGCTGGAACAGCGAGCCGGCCAGTACAATCGCGACGTCAACACCTTCGGGCCTGATCCCATCTCCATGCCTCCCGGAATCGACGCGGCCTTTCTACGCGAGCTGGTCCGATCTGTCGTCAGAGAGGAACTGCAGGCCTTCCGTACGCCGTCCGAGACGCCATCTTTCACGCCACTGAGCGAAGTCATCCGGGACGAGGTGCGCCTGGCAGCACAACAGCGCCAGATTTCTGAGGTTCCTCGCCAGCCTGATGCAAGGCCCACGTATGCGTCCGTCCTGCGCCAGGCCCCTGGGTACGACGTCACTGCCGCGACTCCAGCAGTGCTCTCGTCGAGCTCCCCTCGTGGTGACGCTCCGCCAGCCTATCAGCGACCGCGAAAGAGTGAAGTGTGGCGTGCCCCGGATCGTCGGCCCCTCTGCTATCACTGTGGCGAGGCGGGTCACCTCTACAGGGCGTGCCCATACCGCCGCGTGGGCCTGCGTGGTTTCGCGCCGGACGATCCGTGCCCTCAGAACGGGGAACGACCGCAGGAGATAGCATTCCATCTGTCGTCGCGCCAGAACCACATCACGTCAGGCCACCAGGAGGCTCGATCACCGTCGCCGAGACGCTACCGTTCTCCAAGCCCCCGTCAAGCCGCAGGCTACTACGGACGCCGTTCTCCCAGTCCACGCCGGGAAAACTGATTCCAGCGGCCTCTGGAGGCAAGGCCGCTGATGCCGGGACTTGTGAAGATCCTCCTGCGCCACTACCACGCGACGATGTTTCTCCGGGAGCGAGTAGCGACAGCATCCGACGCGCTACCTCTGATTTGTGCGTCAAAATTGACGGAATCGACGTGACCGCTTTGCTGGATACTGGTGCCGACTATTCTGTCATGCGGCTGGCCCTTGCCTTACAACTGAAGAAAGTATTGACGGGGTGGTCGGGGCCTAGCATTCGCACTGCTGGGGGTCACCTGATTATCCCCGCCGGCAGGTGCACAGCTCGTGTCGTTATCCGTGGTTTTGTGTACGTCGGCGAATTTGTAGTCCTCCGTGAGGGTTCGAGGGACTTGATCCTCGGTCTCGACTTTCTCCACACGAACGGTGCTGTCATTGACCAGCACGAAGCACGGGACACATTCTCGACTAAACGGGCCGTGGCGCGCACTGACACAGACGACTCACGCTTCACTGCTCTGCGACTTGTTGACGACGACGTAATGGTGCCACCCCGGTCCAGTGTGCTAGTTCTCGTAAGGAACGATTTATTGCACGACTACGAAGGTGTCGTTGATAGCCACGTACCCCTGCTGCTCGAGAAGGGAGTAGCCGTCGCTCGCGGGCTCGTCCAACTACAAGACGGTTGTGCTAGTGTGCTCCTTACAAATTTTGCCAACGAGTTGCAGCACCTCGCCAAGTGCACGGCTGTCGCCTTCCTGCATGACTTCGCCGTGGTGCCTCAAGTGTGCGCCCTGGAGACAAGCCCTCAATACCAGGCTCCACCATGTCCTGTCCTTCCGTCCGTCAGAATCAATCCGGATTTGGCGCCTGAGCAGAAGGCTCTCCTCTCGGCGCTTATAACCGACTTCGCGGATTGTTTTGCCACAAGCTCCAGGGTCGGTCGTACGCCTGTCGCAAAGCATCGCATCATCACCGACGAGACTACACCACCCGTATGCCAGCGTCCATACCGCGTTTCTTCGACGGAACGCGAAGCCATTAAAAGGCAAGTGGACGAAATGCTCGCCGACGATGTCATTCAACCGTCGACAAGCCCATGGGCATCACCGGTGGTCCTCGTGAAAAAGAAAGTCAACACCTTGAGATTTTGTGTTGATTACCGCAAACTGAACAACGTGACCAAAAAGGACGTTTACCCGCTCCCCAGGATTGATGATGCACTCGACAGACTACGTGATGCCAGGTTCTTTTCCTCTTTAGATCTCAAAAGCGGCTACTGGCAGACAGAGGTGGACGAGCGAGAAAACTGCTTTTGTGACGCCTGATGGTCTATACGAATTTAAGGTGCTCCCGTTTGGACTGTGCTCAGCGCCGGATACTTTCCAGCGCATGATGGACACTGTCTTATCTGGGCTCAAGTGGCAGACGTGCCTCGTATACCTGGACGATGTCGTCATTTTCTCGCCCACCTTCGAGCAACACTTGGAGCGGCTGCGCACAGTGCTCCGGGCGCTCCAATGTGCGCAACTTACGATCAAGCCTCAGAAATGCTATTTCGGTTTTGAGGAGCTTCGTTTCCTCGGCCATGTTGTCAGCGCGCGCCGTGTTCTCCCAGATCCCGACAAGACCGCTGCCGTCTCCAGTTTGCCGCGTCCCACTGACAAAAAGACTCTTCGACGTTTTTTGGGACTGTGCTCTTACTATCGACGATTCGTCCAAGATTGTTCCAAAATAGCTGAACCCTTAACAGCGCTGACCAGAGAAGACACACTCTTCTTGTGGGGAAGCGACCAAGAGGATGCTTTCGTGGAGCTCCGACAACGCCTGCAACGTCCACCGATACTCGCCCATTTCGATGACGCCGCAGCAACCGGCATACACACTGATGCTAGCAACGTAGGCCTTGGGGCGGTCCTGGTACAGTGGCAGGATGGCGCCGAACGAGTCATCGCTTACGCAAGCCGTACACTTTCGCGCTCGGAATGCAACTATTCAACGACTGAGAAAGAATGTCTTGCGGTAGTCTGGGCCATCAGTAAGTTCCGCCCATACCTTTACGGAAGACCCTTTCGCGTTGTCAGCGATCACCACTCGTTATGCTGGCTGGCCAGCCTAAAAGATCCATCTGGGCGGTTGGCGAGGTGAAGCCTCCGTTTGCAGGAGTACGACGTAACGGTCGTGTACAAGTCGGGGCGGAAGCACCAAGATGCGGATTGTTTATCACGCGCGCCAGTGGCCCTGGCTTCCCCGGAAATCACTGAAGACTTCTCTTTCCTTGCTGCTGTTAGCGCAACCGATATGGCGCAGCTTCAAAGGGAGGACCCAGAGTTAGCGCCGCTCATCGCGTACCTGGAAGGCTGCGATGGTCCCCGCGTTCCTCGTGTTTTTCTTCATGGGCTCAAATCTTTCACTCTGCAGAACGGCGTCCTGTACAAGCGCAACTTTAAGAGCAACACCGCAACATTTCTGCTCGTTGTCCCGTCCCAGTTGCGACCTGATATCTTGAGCGCTTGCCACGACGAACCATCTGCCGGCCACCTGGGGGCCAGTAGTACCTTAGCGAGGATGCGGCAGAGGTACTACTGGCCCAGATTACTTCCATCAGTGCGGACATACGTCAAAACCTGTCGCGACTGCCAGCGCCGTAAGTCTCCTCCCTAAAAACCCGCAGGATTTCTTCATCCCATAGCGCCTCCGAAGACGCCTTTCCAACAAGTGGGAATGGACCTACTCGACCCTTTCCCGAAGTCATCCACTGGAAAACGTTGGACTGCTGTCGCGACGGATTATTTGACGCGGTACGCTGAGACAACGGCGCTTGCAAACGGAACTGCTGTCGAAGAAGCTACGTTTTTTGTACACAACATCGTGCTGCGTCATGGGGCTCCGGCGGTTATCGTTACTGACCGTGGAGTTGCTTTCACGGCCCGCTTGACTCAAGCAGTCCTAGATCTGACCCACACCAGCCATAGGCGTACAACAGCGTACCACCCACAGACGAATGGTTTGGTGCAGCGCCTTAACAGAACCCTGGCCGACATGCTCTCCATGTATGTGGATGTGGAGCATAAAACGTGGGACCAAATTCTCCCATACGTAACGTTCGCTTACAATACGGCCCTGAAGGAGACAACGCGGCTCACGCCCTTCCAGCTTGTCTTCGGTCGTCCAGTTACTTCTTTGGATGCCATGTTGCCCGTCGACCCTCAGTGTGACCTAGAGCCAGATCTTGACGTCGCCACTTTCGTTCAGCGGGCTGAAGAAGCACGTCAACTGGCCAGGCAGCGAATACACCGTCAACAGCATGTCGACGCTGAACGCTACAATCTCGGACGGCGATTTGTTACGTACGAACCAGGCGACCATGTGTGGGTTTGGACACCAGTTCGTCGCCGTGGGTTGTCCGAAAAATTACTGCGCCGATACTTCGGACCCTACCGAGTTCTTCGCCGCATTAGCGACGTGACGTACGAAGTTTCACCGACAACCCCAGGCCGCCCATCGCGCAGACCACCGCATCCGGATGTTGTGCACGTCGTTCGTATGAAGCCGTACTACGACCGTCCTGCTGATTGTACTTTGAGTGCCACCGGTTCTGTGTCGTGATAGCTGTGTTTAACTTTCCGTGTCCAACCCATTTTCCCCTCTATGAAAGCGGCCCGCATCGAGGCGATGCTGCAGAGGAGGGAGCAATGATACAGATTAGAAGTGGACGAAGAAGAAGTGCTCCGCCATCTCGCTTGTGACGAGGAAGAAGAAGTGTTTCGCCTGCTTGCTGGTGACCGCTCGGCAGACTGGAACAGTTCTTGTGTATCTAACGGTGTGCCGTGTAATATTCTTGACAATATATCGCCGGTATTAAGGGCAACTAGTCATCATTACCATTTCTCTACTGAATACACTTGCTTTAGCTACCAAGAGTTTATGATAACAGGCTCGTGTTTACTACTTTATAGTGTTCCCGCGGCCCCCTGATGCACTAAAATCACCTCACCGTATTTAGAAATGAAATTACAAACTTAGCGGTATTTCGGTGCTAACGCAGTGGAGTGCAGAACAGTCCCTATTCTTTACAAAATTTTTGTTCAACACATTTGCAGCGACGCCATTGCATCAGGTTTTTGGCTAGATATTGAATTGCTCACTGTAATGGTTTTTCTCTTTGGCCAAAACTCACCGCATTTGTCAGCGACTGGCTGGTCGAAGCAAGTTTCACAAAGGAGTACAAAAGCCACAGCGTGTACACTATTAAGCTGGCCTGCTCGGTTATCGGCACCCCTGCCCGGCATACCTCGTACACGCCACCGCACACAACCAGCAGGAGGCAGAAGGTGGAATAGGTCAGAGGCAAGCCCAATATGTCGTTGATCTCCTCTTTCAGCCGCTGTATACAGGCGACATTCAACCTCACCCTTTCAACGCATCTCCCGGCACCGGGGAACTGCAAAGGCCGATCATCTGGCAAGGTGAGGCAAGCTTTCAGTATAAGCAGTTGCCTTCTCAAGTACTCTTCAAGGACTTCACAGGCACACCTCAAGGTGACTATGCAGGCACTATCATAAACAAAGTAGAAAATTACGGTAATTAGTGTCTTCAACCAGTAGTAAGCCTGTTTCAAGAAGCTTTCTTGCACACTGGACTGATTGTACGGAGGAAGCTTGGTCAAGTTCAAAGTGTAAGCCACGCAGTAGGCAACGCCTAGGCTGGCTTCTCGCAGGTCGGACCAGAAGAACCGGTTGCAGGCGGTGTTGTCCGAAAAAGTGATTCCTATACGTTTCTCGAAGGCTGATGCTCGTAAGTAGAAGTCGAGCAGCTTAGAAGACTTGAAGGATGCGTATAGGAAAGTGATGACCATCCTGAGAACAACGTGACAGTGTTCCGTTAGTGGTTATGATTACTAGACACAGAATTCATACCGCATACCAAACAATCTCTACTCCACTATACCTAAAAGAATCACCGATGGTTCAGAAGATTTCAAGAGAACTATAATTACCGTTCCGCCAACGGAAGATGAACAGCTTTTCAGTCGCCTCTATTCTTTGTGCTTTCTAAGTCAATTCCTAACCTTCACACTCTGCAAGATATGTGTTGCACACATTTTTCCGGCAAGAAGCTAAGAAAAAAATATCAGCTATATGACTACTGCGTGACACCCGGTAAAAACGATTCCACAGCGCCAACATACGGCTTCGTCGAAGCATATATCGGGCAAAATACGGCTTCTTGATAACCAGAGAGCGTAATCCTAAAACATTAAGTAGTTTTTTACCTCTGCGGCAATGCGCATTTCAGTGTCGGCAAGGGTAAGGAAAAACGCATATGGTAGTCAGAGTGTTGAGTAGGTGCAGGTGGCGGTGTATAGTACTAGCAGGGGCAGGATGGGGAGACAGATAAGGAGTCCTTCGCGCATTGTAATGATTGTTGTCTCATCCATTCATATAAGGCGGGCGTCTTGCATTGCAGAAAAGTGGCACAGTAATTTTGTAAAGTTCGCGTACACTTCGCTCTGCTCTCTGCCGTGACATTACTGGGTTCAGACCAATCTGTATGACGTGTTGCCATTAAGCCATGCATGTCGTCTCTAAGTTAGAAAGAAATAAGCTTGGAGCGTTGCGCCTGTTTTACACCTCTCGGATTTTCTCTTTGCGCTCATGCGAGTAACGCCGACATCGACAGCGCAGCGCAACCGATACACGCGATCTTAACAGTTATCGCTGTGAGAGGGCGCGGGTATTCTGCTGGCGACAACGATAAGAGCGCAGTTATTATTGCTACCTGCTTCCATCAACTGTTTGAAAAGATTTCGGGCCTACTCTTTTGAACAAACCGCGTATTCTAGGAACCGAGTTTCATATGCAATCTGCCGGGTGGATCTGCTTACCTCAGAGTCAGAATCAAGTGTACCACAAGCCGCACAGCGTGGTGAACCTGGTCGTCGTAGTAGATAAAGTTAATGGCCTTGGTGACGATACTATCCACGTCCAGCGAAAACACCAAGGCCATCAGTGCACCGCTGTACAGGGTGTACCAGCTCTTCCAACCTACACTGGCTGGTACCTGATTCACTCCGCCGAACATGCCATTGATGAAGAAGCAGCCACAAATGCGGTGGAGGCGTGCATAAATCCGGTAGTTCCGCACCATCAGCGAAGGATAGCTGGTGCGCTTGGGCCGTTTGAAATTCGTGGTGCTACAGCCAATCCTGCGCATTCTCCCAGCAAGAAAAGCCTTTCGCATGCCGGCACCCTAGATCTTACGGATCCTTCTAGCTCGGCGGTCGAATTCAGTCCGTCGGAGTGGTATGGAAGGCTGAAATAAAATTTATTTTTGTTTCAGATTAACACTGCTAACCTTGCTACCGGTTTTGTTTATCGGGCACTAACCGTTACCTTCAAAAGCGAAATCACGGGCTGTGATCGCTAAGAGTAATCATCCTGAGAGACCTAGAAAAAGGAGTAATAAGTGACTCCGCTATATTCCTCATTATTTTATTTCCTTCCTTGTCATTACTTATTTCCTTATTTTTACACTACACGCAATACAACCACTCGTTAATTGTACAAGATAGGTCGATATTTTTGACGCCTGGGAAAAACCTTATTTAGCGGAGGCCTTCGTATGTTCATTATAAACGGGAGCTTGCTCACAAAGCACTCAGTATTCAAGCCTGGCTGTACTCGTTTTGAAGAAAAAGCGACACTAACGTCTTAAACTTACGAAGGGAAGAATAGATTTGGTTCTCATAAAAGGGGCTATATACGAACACCGTGAGAATGGGAGACTTCCACTCGCCGGTTGTGTCACGACGACAGTAGAAGAATTTGCACAAGAGCGGTTTCCGATGCTAGGCATTTACGATCGAGGGAATATTGATGCCCACAAAAATGTTACCTTCATAAAATAATTATAGCGCGGATGTGCGCCGTAATTTGAGGTTCGCGGCATGCGTCTCGCGAGTTTAAGGGTAGTGTCCCTCACCTATTTATTACGGCAAGGAACCATACACAACACAATCAATATCTCTCAGCGCAGTGTAGAGGATATTACGACATTTCATGGGTGTAAACATTAGCCCTTGCGTTCATATTGCTGCCACAAAACAGAGCTGTCCAATTTCAGGCTGTTGTCTCTCAAACTTCGTCAGAAAGTAACAGCAATTTGTTTGGAGTCATGATAACCTTATCCCCATTGAGTGAACAAAATGGTTGGCAACGGCGCAGAGTAGAAAAAGTCTGTTGCTAGCATAACACCATTCATTTTTTATTGTATGGAGCCTTGCTACGAAAATTCCAGTCTGTGTGAGCGTTTTTATGTGTTGCTGGTTCCTTTACTCTGAGGCATGCTACGAAGGTAAAGGTTCTTGGACATCAGTCTTTAAACTCACGAAACTCTGAAATGTAATAGGGTACTGTTAAAAAACTATTCAAGGCAATGATATATTTTTCCTATGTATATCGAGACCTTCATTTTAAAATTTCTCCATCGTTCGTATCGAGTTGTCAAGATTAACATTGAAAAGCAACAGGGCGCGTTTTTGGCGATAGCAAAAGCGTTAATAGCGAAAAAAGGGAAACGCTGCCAATGGAAAATCTGCGTATGTATTTTTTTGTTGTAGCGGAATCTTACTATATAAGAAAAAATGCGCGCAAAAACAAATTCCAGCGGAAAAACATGCGCTTCTCCAGAATTTCTTGGTATGCACAATTTTGCTCCACCCTCAACAATCCGCCGAATTCAGATTGCAGCACATAAGCAGCACTGCAGTTTATCTAGGGTGAGATATAACTGGCCCAGTAATTACAAGACACACTCAGATTTCCCGGCAAAGGAACCATTTTCCTTCTATCCATACCCAACAATTCTGGACAAAAGTATTTTTGAGCGGGAAACTTTTTATGAACACAATGTAAAGACATAAGGAAGAGTCTAGTCAACATGAGCAGAGCTGTTGAAAATGTGGACATTCAGAATCTCTGAACGGCCATTATCTGCTAGTGTCAGTACGGTAGTATGGCTGCCGAATCGTTTCAAACCCTTTGTGCGAACTTTTCCACACGGGCCGTACCTTCTAGGAGCCGTTGTTGTCGTAGATCTTCTAGATCTTGCGGATCGGCCGAACGTGATTGTGAACGGCTTTGCTGAGCGTTGTCTGCCGTACCAGATTTATTGCGCGCGTTGGAAGAAGGGTTTCAGCGTGCGGTCTGGTTAGTATCAGCTAAAAGGACTTCAGAAGAGCTGCCTGAAAATCTTTGCGCCGTTCAGAAAAGCCTCGCGGATGTGTGGCCTCTTTGGTAAGCGCACTTTATAAGTCTTTTTGGCTTCCCTATCCGCCCTTTCAATTATTTTGCCAGCTGTCGAATGCTGAGGGCTTCACTTTGCTTGTGAAAAGCGATGGCCATGGTATGTTGGATGCGGCTATCGCTTTCGGGGTGGGTTACAAACTGAAATTACCTTTGGATCTCAGTGAAGACGTAGTATTTTCGTGACCGCGATCCGTGTATGCAGCGAAACTAACAGTGTTGCCATGGCAGAGTGAATGCAAGTAAATCGTTTTCTTGACATCCAAAGTGAACAAACGAAGGAGGAGCCTCATCCTGTTTACCAATGCTTCCACAAGAGGACTTGTGTTTGTCTCTGCAAGGCGTCTGTCATTGGTTCGGTTTAAATAGGGCCATCACTGCGGGGAGGAAGCCCTGGTAAGAGGTAGGATAAGGTGAAGTGTGGAAAGTGTTAGGACGAGGAGCATGAACTTGAAGATTTTCTTCAAGCAGGACGGCTGCTGAAGAGGATGAACTCGGTCGACCAGCAAAACTATGATAAAGAAGTGCGCCCCTTCAGTTTTGCCCTTCGGTTCAGCAACATGTTCAATGCTATTCGCATTTTTTGTTGAGGAAGCAATGATTTGAGCTAAACAGCGCAGACAACACTGTGCATTCTCGAGATCAACAATTTTCTTGTCCACTTACTGAAAATTTAATAGTTTTTCCTGGTGTGATCTTTAGTTTTCTGTATGTTTTTACTGGTGAAGTGATCATGACAAGCATGACCTAAGTAGGGCGTTGAACCGGGAAGTCACTGTCCCAAAGTCGGGGGCAGGGGTAGGATAGAGTTACTACGCTAAGTTTTTGTGATAGCAACGGTCAAAGGAGACTATTTGCAAAGCTGGCACCTAGCAAGAACTTCCTAATGATCAATTCATAAATGTACTTGCGCCGCTGTTACATCAGTTTCCAATAGACAAAGAGATAAGTTATGCCATATGCATTCCGGTAAAGGATTAGTTGAAGGCGAACACAGCCGCACAGAATTAATATAAAGAGCACAAGAATTTGTTTTCTTCCACAATACGTGACAGCTATGATTAGTAAAACAATCATAGTTCTAGCGAATGCGTAATGTCCCGCACATCATGTGCCACATCACAGGGGGCGCCTTATTCTCTTCGGTAGCGAAGCTCTCCTTCAACACTCACAACAGAAAAATAAAACATCTTCAGGCTGCTAAAAGGACCCATCCGATGATCGAGAATTTTCGATTTTCTTCTGTGCTTATATCGACCAAATTTGCCGTTTTTTTGGTACTTATTCCCAGTAAAGCCTGGGAAAAAGGCTCTAGCCAGGACTAAAACTTCACACAGCAAATCGAAACCGTCCATGCTTGCCAACGTCTCCTAAGCAAACAGCACAAGCGCGTCTAAAGTGAAACGAGCTGGGCCGCTGTGGGTCACTCACATTTTTTTTCTTGTGTGACAATGTTTTTCATGTGAGCGTGAAAACTTTGCGGGTTGTGTCAGGTGATGGAATGCACCGCTAGAGAGCGTCACTGAGGTGCAGTTACCAGATGGTCCATGTACTAAAATGCGCATAGAAGCAAGGCTACATCGGAAATTCTTAGAGGGCACCGGCCTTACAGGCCAGGGGTAGGAATGGATTTCTTTAGACTATGCAACGCCGTTGGAGCAAGTCCCGATTTTTTAAGAGCAAGTCTAATGCCGCCTGGCCTTGCAACAACCAACGTCACCACCTCCAAAAAGGTTACACGATTGCGTTTTGGTTACAACAGGAATCACTCTATTTTAATATTGTGCTCCTCCATCAGTCACCAATGGCAAAAAATCCTCTGGAAATCTCGCCATGCGATCTCCCGAGGCTTTCATCTGTTTGTACCAGAATAATGGCGTAAGTGATCACAGACGCTGCCATCTGAAAAAGAAAAATCCGAAGAAAAAAGTAAGGCATTTTCCCTCGTGTTTTTCATACGACGGGATTTAATGCAGTTAGAGTAAAATTCTATTTTATTTCTGTCCTATTTTCTGCACATCATGTGGCCCGCCAATCCGTTAACCACTGATGTAGAGATGACGTGTGGTGGAAGAAGCCAAGACAAAAGTGAAGAAAAACGTGATCCACTACAAATAGAACTGAGACACCATATTACTCAAGTTCTAGTATTCTACCATTTAGAAAGTAGTCCATCCTATTTTTCCTATTTTTTTCATCCAAGGTAATTATTTCGCTGAACTTGTCAAAGGGTGAATGTACGGCTGTGCTCATAAAATCTTACATTCCTGAAGTCGGCAGTATACTACGAGTGCAAAGTATAAAAGTTTGCCCAAAATTGGACGCACTTCTTACTTGAACGAGCAGAGACATGTTCACGTTGAAGAAGTTACCTCCTCTTATAGACATATCTTCCGGAACTATCCAGTCATGAAGTAACTTAACCTGCGCACAGAATACAAAAAAGCTAGCGCTCACGACATAAAATGCACTGCAGCAAGCACTTGAGTGCACTTGAAGCATATAGAAACAAAACTCAAGAAGCTGCCACTAATTGAACTGGATACAGTGGGAAGAGGAAGTAAAAGAACATCTCTCAGACAGTCCCCACTGATATGCCACCTGCAATCACCTATTGAACCTGTCACCAGAGACCATTAATTTAAATATTCTACTTGAATTAAGGCAATCCACTCGCCATAATATTGCTAGCCGGCCGGACCGCAGGTATTACTGCGGGTGAAGTACAAAAATATACATCCCTCGTGTACAAGTGTTTCGTAATACCGGTGAACTGTATTCTTGTGTCGTTCACTTTTGTCACAGTACAACTTGGTTGTCGTAGGGCTGCTGCTTCGTCCCTGACTGAAAGTTCGGAGTTTTCATCCCAGCCGCGGCGGCTTTCATAACATGGTTTGAAGCACTGAAATGTTCATGTATTGAGGATATCCTTAATGCTGAAAAAGGGCAAGCAGTGAAGGCTAATCCGCAGCACCTAATGTACTGCTTCATTGTCCGCGCATGATTTAGGGGGAAAATGTGCTTGCTTCTTATGGCTGCCATAGATACCCATAGGAGTGCTAAAGTTTCCAATTCCAGCAAAAGAAACTTAGAAATGCCACTTCTTGTTCTGTTGCTTTTTCTGATTGCCACATCCTGAGCAGTACGGCAGATCGTAGATTAGCAGGATTTCACTTGCGACGAAAAGGGCCAGTGCAGTCAACTACTTTCTGTGAGAAATTTGCGCAAGTTTTTTTTCAGTAGTGTCATAACAAATGGTCAATGTCATAAAAGGTTCTGCTTACTTGGCGCCTGAAGTTGGAGTCTTCTGTGTTTCTAACGGCCTTGCACAAGTCCTTCACCTTTTTAGCCTGAAAAAAAAAATACAATATCCTTTTGTACAAGAGGGGGAATGCAGGCTTTTATTAATTGATTATCAAACTGGAACATTTGTAAAATAGTATTTACCTCTGCATAAAATGCACCTTTATTGAAACCAAAATACGCTACACAGAAGAGCATGCCCCATCAATATCGGAGTCTCATCACAGCAAGCTTTCTACGGCTTCTCGGTTTACTCAAAATACTGGCTTGATTATTTGAGACCATAGGTGCACCAGTAACATAAAAAAACACGCCCTAATATTGACTAGTTAAAGGTTAATAGCTTAAAACTGGTACAGTTTATAAAAGGCACTGTAATATGCGATTATGCAACTGTGCTCTGCGTTGCTAATGTTCAAGGCCGCGCAGATCTCACGCACTAAATACATCATTTCCCGGCCTTGAACAACCAGAGCATCAGCTTGCCTTTAAAATATTATCATTTTGCACTTATACCTACGTATAATAGCTTGTAGTCTTCAGTTGCTGTACTCCGTAAGAACTAAGATGCCAACTTAGGGCTCTGCACAATTAATTCATTAAAACAAATTTGCTCGCGCAAGTTATGTCACATGAATCGCTGCATTTTACATTCTTTGACGTCGCATATGTAAACTTACATTGACTTAGTGCTGGAACTCGTTCTACTGCCAACTAACTCTTCTTCTGCAACAGCCCATTTTGGGAGAGTGATTGGACGCAAAAAGGCCCCACCTGTTATTTTCTATTAACGATTCTCTTCTTTTCTCGTGATAACACTCTCACATGAAACGTCCTTGTCTTGCGTATTGTTTCAATCATTGCCCCAAAATGCAAGGATAATATTTCTTCTAATGGCTTTATTGCTACTGGTCATCGTTTCTGTACGATCTCTATTTGTCTGTACAATTTCTGAGATATTTTGAAGCTGCTTTCAAGCTCGGCGACTACACCACAAAAAGAAATAGATTGTAACTTCAGTGTGTGCTTCAATACTTTTTCATTTAAAAGTAAACACTGTTTCCTTCCGGATGGCGCCTTATACTATGTCAACGTAGACCTGTGCTGCGGTCTGACATCCATCAGCCAGAAATATTTCACGAAAAAATATTCTCACATAAGCGCATCTAAATCCTCCAAAATATTTCACATTCTTCTTCACCGTCTTCATTAAAGCTCACCGTGTTTGCCAAGGACTGGCTGGCAGAAGCCAGAGCAGTAAAGTGGTAGGTTTCCGAAGCGGCATACAGGAAAGTGCTGAAGTGTTTCTCAATGCTGACACCATGTTCAGCGACGTCGTATATAGACCAGCATAGAACTGCCATCACACTAGCAGCAGTGACGACCAAAGCCGAGCACCAGATGTCGTTGACCTCATCCTTCAACTGCCGCACCGTGGAGAGGTTCCGTCTGACCTCCTCGATTTGCCCAGGAATATCAACCAAGCGATGGACTCCAGAACATCGATCCCTGACGCAGACACTTAGTACAGCTACTTGACTTTCAATGTATTCTCTTAGGGCGTGACAAGAACGCGTCAGGAATACAGTGCAAATATGGTTGGTAACAAAGTACAAGAATGAGAGGACCAACAGTCTCGACCAGAAGTAGGCCTCCATCGTTGCATTGAACCCGGCTCGGCCAGACGGTCGGTACGGTGGTGGATCAGGAAGAGTCAGTAAGAATCCCAGGATGTACAACACGCAGTGAATGGCATGTCGGACATCTATCCAGAAAAACTGGCTGAAGGTGGAGCGATCGGAGCGCTCCATCGCGGTCTGCCTCTCAAAGGAAGCCGTTCGA
The DNA here is from genome assembly GCF_055824585.1 of Amblyomma mixtum. Classification (NCBI taxonomy): domain Eukaryota; kingdom Metazoa; phylum Arthropoda; class Arachnida; order Ixodida; family Ixodidae; genus Amblyomma; species Amblyomma mixtum. Next base: position 82,666,213 of record NC_143020.1, on the reverse strand, counting down.
ATGTAGAAGGCCACAAGCTTGGGCGCCCCAAAGGTCATGCAGTGGAGTGTTAAGCCCGTCCTGAAAGCAGGAAGAAAAACAATGCATACAACTGTGAGGGATATCCTTGTCCATAGGGCCCAGGAACAGAAATTTCTATAACCTGCACATCTCTTTTTGAAACATATACAGTATACGTACACTCGTGTAAAGGCACCTTCCTCTCCGCTACTAGTAGCTGATAATGCGAAAACAAAAATTTACGAGATTATAGCATATGTAGTGCAACAATTTTCAGAAATTAGTTGGATGTACTGTCGATTATTTCTTTGATGCTTAGTTTGGTTTATTTACGTTTAACGTCACAAACAGACACCGGCTATCAGGGACGCCGTAGTGAAGGGCTCCGGAAACTTGTACCACCCTGGGGTTCCTTAACGTGCACTGACATCGCACAGTACATGGGCCTCTAGAACTTCGCATCCATCGAAATTCGGCAGCGGAGATGTTCGAACCTGCTTCTCTCCTGTAAGTAGCAGAGCACACCGCGGCGGAGCTATTTATTTGATACAGGTACCCTTCTGAATATTTTACACAAAGTCGAGGATTCACAAACGCGACGTATTTTTTTCTCAGGGGGACATAAGCTGACCCGAGAACTGCCTTGGATGCATGGCCTGACCGCATCTTGAGGGAGTGGATGGCATGGAAGTATAGCTGGAGGGTGGGGTTTATAGAAAGAAGCTGGCTTTCCCACTACGCTTTTAAATACGATTTCGCCGTAGTTCTTTCGCTCTACTGTCGCGTGGGCTGCTTGTGGGCGCCGCCTTCTGGAGGGCTAACGTAGGTGGCTTCGGGGCGGGTGCCGCTTTTAAGGGTAGAGTTTGCTGGATGATTCTTGAATGGCCTTCCTGGAGGATCTGGAGGGGTGGTGGGCGTGTGTTTTGGGAGGTAGGGGGTTGTGGAGGAGACAGCTTTTGCAATTCGAGTTTAACTTTTTTCTTGAGGCAAATTCTACGGGCACTCTCCTGAAGGTGACAGCTATCTGTTATACGCGTCACTGAGATGGCGAAGAGCCCTTTGTCAGGAACTTTTACCCTGGAGCCTGTTCGCACGGAGGTTCCGTGACTATTGAGCAAAGGTCAGCCCCGCCGAACTTTCCTTATGTGCTTTTAAAACGACCAAGAAGGGGTATTAGCCCGGTCTTCACTAGATGCGCAAAAGCCACAATGAGGTGCGCCCATACTAGTGGTCCGCATACTTTGTGTTACGCGCTCCCAGTGGGAACGAGAAGGAACTCGGAAGCTATTTGCCGCTAATTAAAAACGACCTAATCACGTTATCAGCTGTACAAACCATTATCATAATATCAAATGACGGTTTGAGTAATTCCAGCAGCGCCTTTAGCAGCGAATTAAAGCGGTAAAGCATGACAGGTGAGAGCCGCCTCGCACCGACGGACGTGGGTCGCACACGACAGAAGCGTTGAGAACCATCAGCCGAACTGCATTGCGGTCGGTAGCCAAATCGCATCGCTATAGGCACGACTACCAGGCGTTATTTCACTTGTCAGGAATAGGCAGTGGTGACGTGATAATTACGAGCAATGTGCCCTATCAGCATTTTAGTACACGCAGGTGTTCACATCAAGCAGATTTTGTATGCGTTATTGCTACAATCTCGTCGTCATCTGAACCCATCACCAGCTCTCAAACGAAGTGAGAGTCACTGTCGGAAACAAACTCTACATCGTCATCAACGCTACTATCAGACCTGATCCAAGAAGTAGCTTTTTTTCGCGGGACATCGCTGTCATTGACATTCCTCATGTGTGGAGGCTATCCTCAAAACTGTTGCCTGGCCTAAAACGTGCGCTAAAGGCACAAAACGCGTGTTTTCATTGACCGCCCTCTAGTGATCATAATTTGAAGCCATGCAACTGCCGGTCATAAATCGTCCTTGGTGGAGGGAGAAGCACAGCATCAGGCCGGAAGAGTGTGATTCGTCGTTGGCGATTATGGTACAATCTCCTGTGACCACTACAGTTCGGAATTGGTGATTCCCGTGTTTTATCCTATCCCACTGGGGCGTGGAAAGGAGAAGTGGGCTTTCAGTTCTGTTCATTTTGGTACAATGCATTTGAGATATTCCAATTTTAGACAATGCATTTAAGACATTCGCAGACAGATTAGCGGGAACGTAAAATGAGGAACTAGATTGAATATGGCACGAATATCTACCTGAACCGTAAGTAGCAGTTGAACTCTAAAAGCCATGTTGACGGTATATTTTTTTGCGGAAAATTCGGCGTTGAGGGACAAAAGACATTGGACGGGGGACAAAACAAACGGACAAAACAAGTCCCCCTTCCAGTTTCCCGCCAAAATGAACTACATCCCTCTTGCCCAACTCACCATACTTCTGTGACGGTATGTTACATAATACTTTTTACCTCCACAAAATATAAAACCTAAGAATGGGACACTTCCTGGGCTCTTGAGTTCACGAAATGAATACTCACTTGATAGATAGCAGGATGTGCATGATGACTTTGAGAACGCTGTTTAGCTGGTTGCCGATGCCATCTAGCTTGGCTACTTTTTTAGTGAACGTCTCAATGTCCACCCAGAGTAGGAACGCCACACAAGCGCAGCTGTACAGGGTGTACCAGCTCTTCCACGCTACCTTGGGGACTGCCGGGCCATTGCTGCTGAATAAACCACGGATGAAGAAAAAACCTCAGAGGCGACAGAGCCACGCTTCAAAACGGACTCCCCTTGCCATCAGCGAACGGAACCTCGGAGTATCGTGTCGAGTATCGTGTCGTGTTGAAGCAGCAGCCATTGTAACGGCGGTGCAGCCGTCTTCACGCCTCAGACATTTGCGGTTAGTAGCCATCCAGTGCATCGCCTTTACTCAGACCACTGACCACACGAGTCGCTGATTGTACGTCTCGCTAGAAGACAGTTTTGTGAAGCGTGTGGCCTCCTGTCGACTTTGCCAGGAAACGCTGTGTCAATGTTGTCAATGAAGATAAATGGAGACACATACCAACATTCCAGGAATTAGACGGAATTGTATTCGTGGGCTGTGCAGGGCCTTTTGTAAGCTGCCTGTGTCAGATGAAGCCAGATAGCACTTACCAAGGTCCTGTAAGTACGGGTTAGTACTTGCTTGAACGTAGAACACTTGAGCGTTCACTGAAAACACTTCAGCATATTTAGGTGCACAATGATCGGCCACCGTTTATCGGGCCCCAAGAATAGCTGAAAAGGCTATGGATACGTCATTCAAGTGATGCGCCAGGAGTATGTTACAGGACTTGCGAAATACAGAAGTAAAGAGCCTCTCACCGAAAACCATTCAAGTGTAATACTGACAATTTATGTTCTTCAAGGATCGTCCCAGAGGCCCATTCCGGAACACATTTCAATACTTGTGTTAAAAGGCCTTTTCTAGGAGTTATGGAAGGAAAGAGCAAGTAAGACTTCAGCACCAGGGGTGGCGGCCACGCATCTCTTGTTCCAGTATAGCAGAGCTCAGTGAGAGAGCGAGCAATATCGGTCAGAACGAGCACCTGTTCATGCTAGCTGCGCTTAAACTGAACCTAAACTTGAGCTTGGTGCGAGCACTATGCTTGCCAGTCTGTTGTGGGCATCTTTCCGGGGGATGCTGCGGAGAGAACGAGAGTGCATGTGCGCGCAAGTATGAACATCTTAACCCACCACTTTTCTGCAGGCGGCGAGAATGGTATCAAGCTACGTAAGCAGTAACCCTGGTGATCTTCAATTTTTGATTGGCGCAGTTGGTCGGCGAAAGACTTCTTCAGTTATGGAAATTATACTGCTGAAGTGCGCCCGGTGATCGCAGCAAACCGTTAATCATTCTGAGTGCTGGTAGCCATGAGATTAAGTTCAAGGGGTTTCTCTTCTTTTAAAATCAATACGGACATAGGCTCCACTGGAGTTTCGGGCATCTACTTTTCTCCTCTTCCTTAAGCTGAAAAAAACATAACGCAGAAATGTGGACTATAAATACAGGGTGTACTCTAATAAACAGTAAAAAAGTGGTGTCCTTGAGAATGGACTAAGCCACGGACCCTTGAGCAGAATTGAAGTTAAAATGTTTTTCTTTTTTTTAAGCTAGAACCTCCACCAAAGCGCCCGAGCGGCTTGAGCTTGACACCTGAGTAACCACAATCCGAAGACCGGGAAAAATAATAAACGTATTGTTACCGAACTTTAACATCTCCGCCACATGGCGATTCCTACACCGCCAAAACCTACGTGCCGGCGAAGGCCTTAAACGCAGAATGCTTTGTCATGGACTCGGAAGAACTCGATGCCTTCCTCACAAAAGGCAACGTAATAATGGCACCACGGGTGAATATCCTGGGACGCGTCACTTGAGGCGCCCGTGCCCACGGCTGGCCTGTCCAGTCTCGGAATGGCCTTAATTGGCTCATTCCGAGTCTGCCTCTATCCTGTTCAATTTATCGCTGGAGAATGCTTCAATCAACAAACTATATCTTCCGTAATTTCCTAGATAATCTTTTACTTGCCAATGTTCGTAAACTGGAACTTATGAAACTAGATCTTCTGTTAGTGGCTGAGAGCAGCTGCCTCCCAGGTCTGAAGAAAAAGTAGCGAGACTGCTCTGTTGCTTCTAGAATGTACCAATCTCTTGCGAAGTCTCAGAAAAGGCTTATTTTGAACGCAATTAACATGCAGCTTTTGCACCTTCTTAGATGACATTTGCTTGGAGACGCTGCAGTTCAAGCTGATTTCGGCGGAGAACTTATCATTGTCTCGTTCAACTTCTAATGCTCATCACACAGGAAGGAAAATGTACTATGTGCAACAAATCATCAGATTTGCAGAGCATTTTTTTTTCTAATAAAGACGCGTTCCGCCGCATAGGTCCCTCTCAGAGATCCAGAACATTGCACGTCGAGGCAGGACCTTAATGCAATTGGTTCGCAATTTGGTCCCCGAGGACAAGGTGCTAACGTGTCAGAAGTATAGCGCAGGTGACGCTGTAGACAAAGCTGGCGAACGCCTTAAGAATGGGTTTTCACCAAAAGCAGAGCTCCACACGGGTGCCTGAATGTCGTTTTGGGGCATTAAGTGTCTGTGTTTTGATCTGATTGGGGCCGTGGGTTTTGCCTGAATCGCATTCTTGTGAACAGAGAATTAGACTTGTGAATCCGCTGGATTACCGATGCCAAGACGAATACGTTTTGTTGCGCTGTAATAACATTAACACTTTCAAAGTGTCTCCATTTATGTATTTATTGCGTTGCCGCTCCATAGGATTCCTTCGGAGGGTTCCTCCTCTTTCATTCACTAGTAGCAGGAACTTCCTTTATATAGTTTGTAATAATTGAACCTTGCACATGCTGACTAAATAAATATTTTTTAGACCTTTTTTGTGTGTTTTTGTAGCTGATCTTCACAAAAGTACAGTAAACGGACGAAAGTTTGCTGGATGCGTATTTGCGGGGAAACAAAAATTATTTCCCTTTTGACTCGCAGTCCATTCAGGTGTTATGCGTTCCGGTGGATGGAGCCCGCATGCTTCCTCATGCTTCTGTGCTTTCCATTAGCCGGCTTTACCTGAGTGCGTAGCAATCTCTTTTTCCGCTCAGCGCGCAGCATGCCGGAAACTTTTTTCCATACCGTACATTTCGCTTTTGGAGATATGCGCATCGCTTCAGATGACAAGCACCAAGTGTCGATGCCTGGTAAGTGGATTAATGGTCGGGAGATAAACAGCCCGCATTACCAATTTAAAAAGGGATATGGGAAGAAAAGTAACTCGTGTTGATGCTCGGCGTTGTGTTATGCGATGTCAGTTACTTAAGAAGGCCACACCTTAGCTGCGAAAAGCTGTTATATTGGTCTTATTAGCGACGGACACAACGTCATTCGCCGAAGCATAATAAATGTAGCATGAGTCATCAACACGAAACTAATAGCTCTCTGTCTCCTTCGCGGCTGACCAAAGGGGTCACGCGGACCTAGGCTCTTCGTGGCTCGTTCGCCTGTTGAGCACTGTCTCTGACGGTGGTGCGGAATCAGGATACAGGAAATTTGACCACTCGCATCTTTAACACTCTTCCACTGACACAGAGTAACATGGATACCTTGGCCCGAAGACCCAGAAGGAAAGAAGTTAGCTACTAGGCTAGATTAAATAGGAAAACATTTCCTAACCTACACGTTTTCAAAAAGATTAGTCCAATAAACTACACAGGAAATATCCTTGGTGTGGAGCAAGCCCCACGCTCTATCATACCTCTTGGCGATGCCAGGGTAAACCAGAAGAGGCGTTAGCAGGTCGACACCAGACACACGAGGAGTGGGAGGCGGCACAGACAGCCGACAGCCTGGACAAGAGAGCATGGACCATCCAGCTAGTCCTCAAGTCAGCGGCCTCCAACGGTGCCCTGTACAAGGGTTATAGGCCACCCAGCTACCGAGAACTCTAACTTTGGCTAAATAAAAGTTTTCTCGCTCTGTCTCTAATACTAATAGACCACTTTGTTTTTTTTTTTTTGGTGGGAGAGAGTGAAAGTCTTGCGGGGAGCCCACTTCCAGGCTCGCGACCATCGCATCAGCCGCAGTCAGACGCCGAGGTTTTGCGGGCTCGTGATGCTGGGGATACACGTCGGCCAACGGCAAACTCGAGCCGTAGGTGAATTGGGATACCAAACTGGTAGGTTTCCCTGTCATCGTCTCATGGTGACCGCAGCATATGTTCGTCAGTTTCACAAGCGAAAGAGGGAAACATCTGGTCTAGGTGTCGTCTTGGACGTGCCTTCTAAATGTGCGCTGCCGCTTGCTAAATGTGAGCTATCCAACGAACAAAGTGCCATCGAAGTAAAGCAGCAGTGGGAACGCCGCCACACAGACTGGTATCGCTGAATTTTTCAGTTCAAGGAGTAAGTTGGCAGAGTTAGACATTTTACTCATGCTTCTGCGTCACTGTGGAGCTGCGTAGGTGACGTCTAGGCCTTGGGACGTGGGACAATGTTTTCGTGCTTCAGAGTTCCGGCCCGTAATATCCAGCCGTGTTTGGATTCCAACAGCTTCCCAACCTCCTCACATTTTGTCCAAAGGTCTACCGAAGGGCTTCATATATATTATGTGCTTTCTTTGTAACAGGGTTGTTGGGTCATAGAGCAGCGGTCGTTCAGGTTCTCTAAAGCTAACAGACCACCTTAGCATCTAAGTGAATAGCTTTCCTGAGCGCTGTCTACGATCCCAAACGTATTGTGGGGACTGGATGCAGTCTCCAAGTCTGCTGTCCCTTAAGTAGCAGAAGTGGCTTAAGAAGACCTCTGAGAAGTTTCTCGCCGCTTACATAGAGCCACGTGGAACTCCCGAACCCCAAAGAGCTCTTGTCTATCGCCTTCCTGGAATCTCTAACAACGCTATTAGTTATTCGACCAGCTTACTAGCTGCGCACTTGATTTGAATTGTGCAATAAAATAGGAATACCTTCAAGGAAGAAGCAGCAATTGTGATCGGTTGCCAGCTATAGATATCCTTAGCATCCCTGTCACGATTTATACTTGACGTCACCGTGAGTCGGGCAGTTCGCCCGAATAATACTGCGTGGGTTTTGTCTATAGGAACCCGTCCAACACTGAACCTATTTTTTTGTGTCTCTAACAATTAAACAGGCAACAGTAGATCAGTATAAACGTTCATCGTTCTGAAATATCGCATAAAAAATGTTTCTCATTAGCATACTGGACCCTTAAGCTCTCAAGAATGTTTTGTTGTGCTAGCCGCTGAGCTAGGTGTAGCCTTTCTAAGACGTGGAATAGAAACTCAGTTAAAAAAAGAAGTGGTGGATGGGTTGGACACATTTACTGCTTTCACTCATTGCGAAGGCTGCCGGAAGGAGTGAGAATGTTTGGCCCCCGGCGCCGGCCTCCAACGGACATTTTAGTTCGCATTTTCTCCTTCAAACCTCACTTCATGGTCGTGTGAATTTTGAAATACAAGAGCACATAAGCGATGGTAAAGGATTTGTGCGGCAGATACCTTCAGGGGTAAGAAAATATCCGTTCTGTGAGATTATGCTGCCCTTCTTGTGTTGGGTGTTGTGGAAGATATAAAGGCAGTAATTCAACTTCTCCCGTAGTCCGTCACTGGAATTTTAAGGACTGGCATCATAATTTACACGAGTATGTATTACTTAGGCTGCTTGAACTGCACCATTGAGAGCACCTTATTATTCGCTGCGACAAAGGTTTTCTGAACCATTTAAAAAAAAGTTCACAATAAGACTTCAACAAAGACACATCGGGGGTTGACACTTTTGTATTTTTTACATTCGTAGCTCCGCAAGAGTAGCAGTCATTCAAAAGTCGTTCCTAGTAACGCATTGTCAAAAAGGTTAAAGCCAACTGGGAACCGTAATGTAACAAGAAAAAAACTTTTATGTGTGTAACTTAAGTTCAACCCATCTTCATTCGTTACGGCTGCATGACTGTTGGTTATATACAACGTGTTGTACTAATGTGTCCTTGTTTTTTTTTTCATTAGCGAGATGCATTTCAGCGCAGTCTGAGCTGGTAGGATGCATCAATGGAACTTGTCACACATTTGGCGTTCCCTTTAGGCCCGCGAATAAAGTGACGCTTAATAGCAAGGCTACTTTTAAATTCTGATATAAAATAACTTTCTGGGGCACTGGTGGAACTTATATTTTGTACAGGATATGCCGCACAGGTGGAGCAATTGACAGCACGTTTGATGTAAGGCTGATCTCTCTTCCCCTCAAACATCACCGCCAGCATCATTTCCGAGAAGTTCCGACCATTACGGCTTGCTTACAGCAGTAATTACTGTGTGATAACAATTTAATTCGCCTTCAGCCGCCAACAGAAAAGAATCCTCTGGAAGTTTTATCCGAGCTCCCGGGGCTTTGATTTGTTTGCACAAGAATAACGGAGAAAGTGATGACGGACGCCGCCATCTGGAAAAGAACAAAGCAAGAAAAATTAAATGAAAATATGGCTTCTTCCCTCCCCATTCTTTCTTATGCGGGTATTAAACATAGTATGTCAAAAAGTCTCCTTCTTTTCAGCATTGTTTCAATCAAGTCATGTGCCCTTCCAAACGGTCGAACGCGAATGTCGTGTACCGAAATAACCACTGATGAAGCCGAAAAAAAAAACAGAATTGATGCGTGATATTAGAAGGTATATTGTACTTGGCAATGTGAAAAATGAAGCAATATGTACTGCCTGTTTTTCAGGCCTCATTAAAATTGCATGACACCCTTCGAACACTGCATGTTATGGTTTCTGTCACAGAACCTCGTATTCCTAAAGTTCTCTCTGTACACTATGGTAAAGTGTAAATGTGCGCGCCAAACAGGGCACATTCCTTACCTGAACAAGGAGGCACATGTTGACTTCAAAGAAATCTCCTCCCCTCAGGGACATATCTTCAGGATCAGAAAGTTGGCGTCTATGAAATACAACAAACAGAAGCATCGCCTCAGGAGGGAACTTTTTAACATAGAAATGATCAGAAACCACTGGTAATTGGATTGGTTTAGGCGGGCAGGAAAGTTAAGAAAAGCACTTCAAACGGACCCCAACGAGCTCTAAGCTAGGATGAGTGAATGAATCGGTTTCTCTCAATACTTCTATTTCAAAATATTTCGCTTGTTTTTAAACCCATGCACAGAGGAGAGTGTTCACAGTCGACTGGACCGAAGGTATTGGTCAAACTGTAAGAAACACAAGTTTAGAAACCATTCCAAAAAACACGAAATCGCCTAATATTGATCCTGCCTCCAAGGTTCTCAGGATACCACTTATTGGTGTAGTAGCTGCAGCCTGTTGGGAGCTGAGCCCAAGTCACTAGTTTATTGAACCGCATTCAAGAATTCCCTGATTCGATTGGTTAGAAACACAAAGCAGTGCAGTATATTTTGACTACATCTGGCATTGTTACTGAAGTCCTGATGGTCGAAGTTGATTCCGAGCGCCCAAAATGAGGTATCTCATTGTCCGGGTAAGATGGTTTATGAGGGTTTAACGTCCCAAAGCGACTCAGGCTGAGGGACGACGTAGTGAAGGGTTCCGAGAATTTCGACCGCTTGGGTTTCTTTAGCGTGCACTGACCTCGCGTAGTAAACGGGCCTCTAGAATTTCCTCTTTATCAGAACTCAGTCGCCATGGTCAGGGTCGAACTCGGCTTTTTTGGGTCAGCCGCCTAGCGCCATAATTACTGAGCCACCGAGGCGTGCATTCTCCGGGTGACATTTGGTGCGTAAAATGTACTTGCTTCTAATGCACGTCATTGACGCTCACCGAGTTTCTGAAATTTACAACTCTGGCCAAAAAATGCTAGATATGCTTATTTTAGCTCTCTGAATGCAACATAATGCACGCGGCCTGAGAATTAAACGTACTCCACCTTCTAAGCCCCTAAGTCGCTACGCAACTGGTCAGTGCAGCCAACTACTGTCAAAACGAAAAGTTCAAATATGTGTTCAGCACTGTTCTTATACGTGGCCGACGTGATGAAAGGCTTCGCTCACTTGCCGCCGCAAGTAAGGATCTTCAGTGTTTAGAACAGCCGTGCAGAAGTCCTTGATCTCTTTAGTCTGAAAAGAATGACAAATTACATTGGTGGAAACGCATGTAAGCACACGTTTTTAATTGGTCGCATATCTATCTAACTTGAGCTCTAGTTTTTTCCTGGTTTATTTGTGCAAAAAAGTGGTTGTTTATTAAAATCTGCGTAATCTATGAATTTCACCACGAGCCATCTATTTGCCAATCACATCACGCTGGTCTTTTAAGAGCTGTTGCTCTTGTTCATTATAATGCCTCATCCATAACTTAGCACTAATTATTTCTAATGAGTCTGCTAATGGAATCCAGTGTCGAATCAACTGAGCTGGTAGCAGCCTCTTATTTCTAACAACACCCGTTAACCGTCAAGTTAAATTGCCCATTGAAAAGATAGGCATGTGTACCTCGGGCAGAAAAGTACACAGCAGCTTCATTCGCGAAAATGATGTCAATCCTGCGAAGAGTGCTTAGAGCTTGCTAAATGGTCATGTTCCTTCTTCTATAAGGCGATGTAATGCATGACTACGCACATGTGACGTTCGCTACCATTGTTAAAGGCTTTGGAGATCTCAAGATCTAACTATATCCTTCACCTACCCGGAACACGTCTTCCATCAAATTTCTTTCACAATAATGTCATTAAGCAGTGCTTACTGCATAAAAATCACTTCACAGAAAGGCTTATAATCTTAAGTTCTAGCGCACTTTCATAATTTAAATGACTACACTCTATTGTGCGTAATTTCTCAATTAGAACAAAGCTGATCGCAAGTTGTTCCATTTTACTTCATGATCGCATGCTTTTTTCTTCGATTCATGCCACATATCTCTAGTTAAATTGCGTTCATATTGATATCTTCTCTGTCATAGTCACACTCGTGTGTTCATCTGTGGCTTCTTTTTTCTTGCTTTGTCATCATTTCACACTTGATATACGTTTTTTTTTCTATTAGAGCTGCTAATTTAGACTCATACCACCATCGTATGAATAGTCATCTTGTTGCACGTACTTCTATAAGCATTTCACCCGAGATATATATATATATAATAGATTTCCGCACATCTCCTACTTCTATTGTGTATGGTCTATTTATGAGTTTTTTCTATATACAGCTTTTTTTAATCACTTGCAAACATTGCCTTCCACATTCTGCAGAGATGAACGCCAGTGTATGAAATTTGAACTGCAGTGCTTGTGTAAATAGAACACATGGATTTTAATTTCGGAATCTTCGTCACCCACTCACCCTGTTCCTACAATTAGGAATAAAGCCCAACTACACAAAAACTAAGTTTTACCTTTAAAAAGAAAACACTGCACTCCTCTACGTAAAAGCTTTATTTTATTCCATCTTTTACCCGCAGTGCAACTTGTGACTAGTTAGTCAGAAATATTGTGCATTACAGTGTACTTATACAGCGCTTTGCATTCTCTCATCTCTCTTCGTATTCGTGCAGGTGCGCTGTTTTAGCCTTAATAATCTGGTATAACAGCGTCAAAATTCTCCACAGGTTTCTATATCCTTGTTCATCGTATTCAGTAAAATTACCTTTCTCTTTAAGCCGCCGCGGTGGCTCAGCGGTTATGGTGCTCGGCTGCTGACCCGAAAGACGCGGGTTCGATCCCGGCCGCGGCGGCTAGAATTTCTTTGGAGGAGAAATTCTTGAGGCCCGTGTACTGTGCGATGTCAGTGCACGTTAAAGAACCCCAGGTGGTCGAAATTTCCGGAGCCCTCCACTACGGCGTCTCTCATAGCCTTAGTCGCTTTGGGACGTTAAACCCCATAAACCAAACCAAACCAAACCTTTCTCTTTAAGGAATGGCTTGCAGAACCCAGCTCTGCAAATTCGTAGGTTACACACACGGCATAGTATGATGCTAGATTGTCCCCCAATTGCGATACCATTCTCTGCAATATTTTATACTGACCAGAACAGGACTACTATCACACAAGCCGTAGTGAAGACCAAAGGCAAGCGCCAGATGTCGTTGATCTCATCTTTCAAATGGCGCATCATAAACAGGTTGCGTCTAATTTCCTCGATACGTCCAGGGATATCAAACCTGCAATGGAGTCCAGGATACCGGATGCGGACGCAGGCACTCAAAACAATCAGTTGGCTCTCAATGTGTTCTCTGTGGGCCTGGCAGGAGCGTGTCAGGACTGCAGTGCAAACGCTGTCGAGGACAAAGTAGAAGAATGTCCCTAGAAGCCGTTTCAAAACAACGTAAGCCTCCATCGTGGCACTGATCTCATCCAAGCTGGACGTATGATACGGTGATGAATCAGAAAGAATCAGTAAGAATCCCACGCAGTAGAGGATGCAGTAAGTGGCTCGCTGGACGTCCAACCAGAGGAACTTATTGGAGCCGGTACAATCGGAGCTCTTCATCCCTATGTGCCGCTCAAAGGCACCCGCTCGAATGTAGAAGGCGACAAGCTTAGACGCGCCAAGGGTCAGGCAGCAAAGCGTTAAGCCCATCCTGAAAGTGAAAGTAAAAAGCATAGATTAGGCAAGTGTGTGAAACAATACATTTCTTCTTTCAACTGCGCTACGCACTACAAATTTATACCAACGGAACAACGCTATCGTAGAATCTACGTATACACACTAGCAAGGGCTACTCCTCAGCCCCTTTCTTGGAAGCCGATGACCTGAAAAGAAAAACAAGTCTGCTGAAAACTTCCTTTGCCAGTCCCTGAATTTAGCTGCATAGATTTCTTTTCTACAAAAACAGTTCTGGAAAGGAATGCCTCTGAGAAAAATGGTGCCTCTTGTGGGCGTCGCTCGCGCACTGTAGCGTACGGAAGTGTCGCATTGTTATGTTGGCGAAAGAAAGGCCTAGCGGGTTACTCCTGAGTTATGGAAGCCATGTGAGTCGGCGCAAGCGCATCGGACTGTTAATTATTTCTCTTACGCATTGGCGGTGCAAAGTGAAGGTGATTTTTCACAAGTTTCTTTTCAAAGCACTGGTTGTTGCAGACTGATCCAAGCGCGTAGCAGCCAGGTTCGAAGGAACGTAAGAAAAGAACACCTCGAAAGTAACAGGAATATTTTGATTTGCAGAAAATAGAATTATTTCTTAAGCTGCGAAATCCTGACTGACAGGATTTTGCTAAATGAAAAAAAAAAGTTAGGCATTACGTGTACGCTTGCGGTATGCCATAGAAAACTCACCTGATCATTAACAGGATATGCATGATGATTTTCGGCAAGATGTTTAGCTGGTTATCTGAGTCACCCAATTCATCGATTTCGTAGATCAGTGCCACAGTGTCCACCCAGAGAAGGAAGGCCAAACAAGCGCAGCTGTACAAGATGTACCAGCTCTTCCACACCACCTTGGGAAGCGCCCGGCGACTGCCGCCGAATAAGCCACGAATAAAGAAGCAGCCGCAAAAGCGACAGAACCACGCTTGAAGACGGACTCCCCTTGCCATAAGGGAGTGGCATCTCGGAGGCTTCTGTCGTGTGGAATCAGGAGCCGCTTTAGCGGCTATGCGGGTGACCTTCTCCCTGAGACACTTGAAGTTCATAGACGCCTTATGCGTTGCTATTAACTAGATCGCAGGATTCGCTGGCTGTTAGTATCTGTAGAGGACGCTTGTGAGAAAAGTACGGCCTTGTTTCGATCCTGGAAGTGTTTCTACACTCTTAAAGATTCGCATAACTCAAGGAAAAGGGAGACGCGCACTGACATTACAGTAAATGAAAGCCATGGCAATCGTAGGTAACGATAGGCACTCTTGAACCTTGAGGACTACTTTGTCAGCTGAAGCCGGGTGCCTTCAAAGCACGGGTAAGTACTAGCGTGCTAGCGTTTTTGGGGAACAGAACAACCTCAAAAGTGCGTTGTAATTTGCGTCCGCTTAGATGGTACTAACATGGGTGCAAACGAACATATGTACGCGTCAGCTAGATGCGGCTCCACGAATATTCGAGTGTAACCCGGGAACTGACCAACGACAGGAGAAGTGAAGCGTCTCTTGCAGCGAAACACTCAAATCCAGCGCTGACTGTTTCCGCGCGTCAAGGATCCCCTGGGTGTTCATTCTTTGACCACATTTGAAGACCTGTCGTAACACTGCCTGTCGCTGCCAATATGAAAGGGAAGAGACTGTAAGAATTCAATGACAGCCACAAAGTGAACGCATTTCTTGCACTAGCAAAGCACTGCTCAACGTTATACCGAAGAAAACCGGGAAGACTGAGCACCAGTCCAGGCGAGCCCTAGCAGTTATTCTTTTTCGAATAGGATCTAAAATTGATCACAGTACCTTTTACTCGGTTATGGACAGCTTTACCGGGTACGGTTCACTGCTGGACGTCGCAAACATTAAAAATTCATCCCGACGCGGCGAGAATGGAATTAAGCTACGGCTAGTGAAGAATAGGATGGTCCTTAACGATCGATAGACTAGACTGGTCTTTTTGCTTTGAACGTATTCGGACAAGACTCAAGGCCGGTCATCACAGCAAACCACTAGCAGTTCTGAGTGTGGTTATTGATGTTATTAGTTTGCCAAAAAGAGAGTCTACTACAAAATCAATAACAATCTTGCCATTATTCCTGCCTTGAGCTCCTCCGTTCATGCTTCAGTTTTTGTAACTGCAAAAAAAAAATAAATATGGAAGGCCGGCCTCTAAATAGAGTCCACTCCAATGAACTCAACAAAACATAACTGCCTTAAAAATGGGTCTTGCCATTGCCATTCCAAGGAAGTGTTTATAACATGATTCCTTCATCGATGTTCTCTACAGCAAAGCTGCACATCTTGAATTAAATACAATACCTAAATTAAGTATTCCACCACGTAAGGAAGGGAAGGTTCCCCTCCCTCGCTTCAAGCGTACCAAAACTGATACGTCAACAAGCAATTACGGAGACATCGTTCTGCAGCTGTTTTCGGATTTAGCTTTTGGTCGTTTTTAAGAAAAGAAGAGAGCACCTTGAGGCATATTCGAATTCTTCTCAACTTGCAAGCAGACAAAAAATCTTTCCTCTTATATTGTCACGTTGTAGTGACGGCAGTCCAGCGGTCAGGAAGACACCAACCAGTCTTGGAAACGAAGCTCTTTATTTGGGCTGACTTGCGCCCACAAAAGAACTGAATCACTCGGCGGCGGCGTAAGCAACAAACGTGCTCGTCGGTCGTCGAACTACGAATGTCCGCTGCTCGCGGCATCGTTCAATTTAAAGCCGGCAAGGAAACTTCCAGATAACAGGTCGAGATCATCTAGAGTAATCTGGAAACACGTAGATGCAGCTGTTCATGGCTGTGAACAATCGAGATTAGACCGGTCGCTTCTCGCGTCGTCACGAACAAAAGTGATAACAGCCCTTTCCTGCAGCCTTGAGCGTGAACGAACAAACACTACAATGATACGTGGCATTACCCCCCTTCCAAAGAAGCATCGTCTCGATGGTTTAAAATGAAATTAAACACGGAGAATGCTTCGATAGAGTCCTTTAGCATTCCTAATAAGGTGTAAGAGCAGCGGTAAAAGCTTCAAGTCTAGCCGTGTCGTCGTCGGTGTTGTCGTCGGTGTTGTCGTAGTAGTCGTCGTAGTAGTCGTCGTAGTAGTCGTCGTCGTCGTAGGGATCGTCGTCGTCGTAGGGGTCGTCGTCGTAGTAGGGGTCGTCGTCGTAGTAGGGGTCGTCGTCGTAGTAGGGGTCGTCGTCGTAGTAGGGGTCGTCGTCATCGTAGGGGTCGTCGTCATCGTAGGGGGTCGTCGTCATCGTAGGGGTCGTCGTCGTCGTAGGGGTCGTCGTCGTCGTAGGGGTCGTCGTCGTCGTAGGGGTCGTCGTCGTCGTAGGGGTCGTCGTTGTCGTAGGGTTCGTCGTTGTCGTAGGGTTCGTCGTTGTCGTAGGGTTCGTCGTCATCGTAGGGGGCATGGTTTTCTGTTTTCGTCGATGGAGGATCTTAGTTCTTGCGCTCAGAAGCAACCTCACCTCCAGAGGCTGCTTTATTCAGTTTAACCTTCGGGGGCCGGGGGAGCGTCCGCACACTGCGTAGCCTCGGCTAGGAGATACATGGCGCGGTGACATGGCGACGGAGAACGAGATGGGCGGCTCGGCGATAAGTATTCTTCCCGACGCAAGAACTCCTCGATTGCGGCTGGTCGCAGGCCAGGTCGGGGTCGTGACCGTCGTAAGAAAATCCTCGGATGTTCATTCTCCTGTATGGGCAGTACCGGAGAATGTCCCCGGCTTCTCCGCAGTGGAAGCATAGTTGGCGGTGCTGGTCGGGTGTTCTCCACTCGTCGCATTTTCTAGGCCGTGTGCGACGCTCGTAGGACGGACGAGTTGGGGTGAGAGGGCGGCGCTCCAGCGCAGCTGGCTAATGGCGATAGGGGCTTAGGTGCCGTCGTCGAGGCACAGGACGGCGCACTGCTGCTGCGTAAGTCATGGCTGGAGGCTCCAAGAGGCTGCGTGGTAGACTGGAGTCAAGTCCTCCGGTGAATGACTCGAAGGGCTGGCGTCGCGACTTGTTGGGGGTGTCCGGTACATGGAAGGCTACCCAGCACCTCCACCAGATGTCACGTTGTAGTGACGGCAGTCCAGCGGTCAGGAAGACACCAACCAGTCTTGGAAACGAAGCTCTTTATTTGGGCTGACTTGCGCCCACAAAAGAACTGAATCACTCGGCGGCGGCGTAAGCAACAAACGTGCTCGTCGGTCGTCGAACTACGAATGTCCGCTGCTCGCGGCATCGTTCAATTTAAAGCCGGCAAGGAAACTTCCAGATAACAGGTCGAGATCATCTAGAGTAATCTGGAAACACGTAGATGCAGCTGTTCATGGCTGTGAACAATCGAGAATAGACCGGTCGCTTCTCGCGTCACGAACAAAAGTGATAACAGCCCTTTCCTGCAGCCTTGAGCGTGAACGAACAAACACTACAATGATACGTGGCAATATGAAGGGCTTCTTTTTTAGAGCATTTTAGCGTTGCTTAATCTGTTGCTAGTATTTCATGGCAGCATATTTGAAAAAACGCGAGTTTCTTCGGGATTCATGAAAAATAGGAATACTTTCATGCTCTTAGAAGTTACAATCTAGGCGAAAGTATTCTTACTTCTCTTTATTCAAATATGTGCATTGAACACAGCAATAAAATTGTCCCATGATAGAGGCCTGAATCGGTTTTTTGCATTAAAACATGATCCCGAAGGTGTACCATTCCTCCCACACTACATTGGGAACTTCCTGGTCATTTACACTAAAAAAAAACCACGAATAAATAAGCAGCCACTAAGGCGACAAAGCCAAGCTTGAAAACGGAGGAATCAGCGAGCAATCAGCGAGGGGCAGCTGGAGGGCTTGTGTCGTGTGGCGACACCAGTTGTTTGAACACCCATGTGGGAGAACTTCCGCATGAAGCACTTGTTCACAGACTCCCTGTGCATCGTTGTTAGTGAGGCCGCTTTACTCGCTCACTGCTGATTGCTATATTGCATTGTTGTACGAACGGGGCTAAGCCACTCAGGACAAGAACTGCAAAGCATGATCAATCAGTTAGACAGGCAGAGCAGAACATTGGGGCTAAGAATTAACATGCAGAAAACCAAAGTAATGTGCAACAGCCTAGCAAGGGAACTGCAGTTCGCAATTGGTAGCGAGGTGCTGGAAGTAGTAAGAGAATATGTCTACTTAGGGCAGGTAGTGACCGCAGATCCGGATCATGAGAGGGAAATAACTAGAAGAATAAGAATGGGGTGGAGCGCATATGGCAGGTTCTCTCAGATCATGAATGGTAGCTTACCAATATCCCTGAAGAGAAAAGTATACAACAGCTGTATCCTACCGGTACTCACCTATGGGGCAGAAACGTGGAGGCTAAAAAAGAGCGTTCAGCTTAAGTTAAGAACAACGCAGCGAGCTATGGAAAGGAATATGATAGGTGTAACGTTAAGAGATCGGAAGAGGGCGGAGTGGGTGAGGGAACAAACGCGGGTTAATGACATCTTAGTTGAAATCAAGAGGAAGAAATGGGCTTGGGCAGGGCATGTAATACGAAGGCAAGATAACCGCTGGTCCTTAAGGGTAACGGAGTGGATTCCAAGAGAAAGCAAACGCAGCAGGGGACGGCAGAAAGTTAGGTGGGCGGATGAGATTAAAAAGTTTGCGGGGATACACTGGCGGCAACTGACAAAGGACAGGGTTAATTGGAGAGACGTGGGAGAGGCCTTTGCCCTGCAGTGGGTGTAGTCAGGCTGATGATGATGATGATGACGAACGGGGAAACCTGATATCGATCCGATGAACGTTTCCAGCGGAGTAAGGATTTGTGTAAACCAAGAAAAACTGAAACATGTATCCCCACCTCAAGATCTGCAATCCACGACAATCGTGGGCAGTGCTAGGCAGTCTCCAACACTACTTTTGTCAGCCTGAGCAAGTGAGCAATAACATAGGTCCTCAAAATCCGGATTAGTGCTTGCGTTTTTCGAGAGCACTGCTTCATAGCAAGCAACACGGTAATTTTACTCCGTTTAGATGCCACTCTCCTGGCGGCAGATGGCCAACTGGACACGTCCGCTGAATGATGATCCGCGAGAGCTCCCCGCTAATTGCGGAAAGACGACAGACTCCAATCGCCTCTACGCGCCAAACACCCAAATGTAACACTGACAACTTGCATGCGTTCAAGACCCGTTTTAGTGTCAATTAGTTGACCGCATTTGCAGTCTTCGTGGCAGCGCTTCTCGTGGTCCCTTTCGAAGAAAAGAGATTGTCTGACTTTGAAATCCAGTCGCGAACAGTACGCATTGCTTTCTTGGTCTAATGATGCCGTATGTGATAGCTATAAAAATTTGGCAGAATGAGCGCTTTTTATGAGAATGTAAAAACTATGTGCGTTCAAAAAGTACTTAAATTTGAGCGTGGCGCAAGCGCAATGTTTTTCAGTTCATTGTGGATGACGTTTACTGGAACTTTAACTTTCACAACATGACGTCGTGAATGTTGCAAATTCATATGTTCAAAAGTATTGTCCTCCCAAGCTGTCGATTTTCTGGAGGCAGCGTAAATGGCATGACGCTACAACAACTAAAGGCTCCTACCAGCCTTAATCATTCATAGATGCAATGGCTCGGCCAAAACTTTGTTTTCCAGTTTCAAAACAGTAGGCCGTACTTGCTCTCCTCAGATCACATTACATCATCAGCAATTCTCAGTGATTCATAGGTAATTAGGGACCAAGAGGTCTCCTGAACAATGAAATCAATAAAAAGATCGACATTACATTTCTTGTCAATTGTGCGTTTGTTTCATGTTTCTTTCAAATAAAAAATACGAAAAAATGGTATTTTAGATAACGGCTTTCCCTGCAGTAATCTCGATAAAAACATCTTTCCAGATGGATCTTTCCACTGCTGTTTCCACAGATGCAATTTACAAAGCGGTTTTTTATCTTCAACTTTTATTCCTATACCACACGACATTTACCTCAGCGCCTGGGGCAACACGACCCCCCCCCCCCTTCCAAAAAAAAAAAATATTCCACAGCACGAGGAATGGAAGTTTTGATCTGCTGCCTCGAAGGGGAGAAAGTAATACTCTGAGCTTTCGCTATAACGAAATGGTTGATAATGAAATGATTTGCAATAACGAAAGAATAGCTATTCTTCTTGTCAGCTAACCTAGAAGAACCAATTTTTGATATCTCCTGTTTAAGAACTAAATTTTCTGAGAAAGGTATATAACGAACTCCAAGGTCATCCAGGGGTCATTTCGTGTTGGACGTGCCGACTGCTATGGCAACTACGCTGGGTGACAGGCGTATTCAAATATTCGCTTCGCAATAATTCAATCAAGATAACTATTCGTTTCGAATTCATTTCGAACCGAGAACCCACTATTCGCAAATGCCAAGCAATGCCCTTAAGGAATGTAAGCGTAGAATGAATGAGGATGATAATTAAATCTAACCTGGAGAGGGACCATGACCGGTCGATTTTGGCTCTGCTAGTCTTGACTGTCGGCCGTCTTAGGACAAAGCCCCCGCAAGGGGCGGAAGAAATAACTACTCATTTATAAATAACTACTAACTTATGAACGTGAGTGGCGCTGATGAACACTCTCAAGGTTAGGTTACATGTAAACATAAATACCCCCGAAAGCAGATTTGACAGCCGTCGCCGTAGCTCAGAGGTAGAGCACCGGACGCGTAATTCGGAGGTCGTGGGTTCGGATCCCACCGGCGGCATGTGGTTGTTTTTTCTTCTGCTTTTCTAATCAATTAGCATTAAACGATAACATATTCAGTAATATTCTAAATTGATCAACACCACAAATTCAAGAAATAAATTTTAAAAAATCCCCTGTGCCCCTTGGTTTCTGTGGCTGTTGGCTTCTGTCATATTTATAACGAGCCCCTCATCCCCTTCCCTTGTTTGCTTAATTGCTTAGCGAGGGCCTCGGTTCTGGCAGCCTTGACGCCACAGGAAGCATAAGAGGGTTCTCACGCAGCTTCCACCCTCTTCGTTCGATGACGTTCTACGTCACACCTGCGGTAACTCAGGACGTTCCACGTCCGCCGCTTATGAACGTGAGTGGCGCTGATGAACACTCTCAAGGTTAGGTTACATGTAAACATAAATACCCCCGAAAGCAGAAGATTTGACAGCCGTCGCCGTAGCTCAGAGGTAGAGCACCGGACGCGTAATTCGGAGGTCGTGGGTTCGGATCCCATCGGCGGCATGTGGTTGTTTTTTCTTCTGCTTTTCTAATCAATTAGCATTAAACGATAACATATTCAGTAATATTCTAAATTGATCAACACCACAAATTCAAGAAATAAATTTTAAAAAATCCCCTGTGCCCCTTGGTTTCTGTGGCTGTTGGCTTCTGTCATATTTATAACGAGCCCCTCATCCCCTTCCCTTGTTTGCTTAATTACTAACTACTAAGAAATATATACTAACCACCCTGCTCAGTGTTTATCCACCATTCACTATCAGCATCGAAAGCGTCGGGCATCTTGCAGACGTGGAATTATGTTGGTTATGTGGTCAACGTTGCGGTTTAAGTGCCAATAAACTTTTGAATAACAAAGGAATACAGTCAGCACATACGGCTTTCAACGAAGCATACGTACTAAATTTTTATGTGGTGTCTTGCTTCTGATCTGAACTTCCTTGCTTTATTGAAATCGGCTTAAGAAACTTATATAGCATCTAACTGTACCAGTAACCTCTGGCAATATGAATTTTCAACGTTTTATTACATTTCCTGTATTCAAGGCAAAACGCGTGAACTAAACCGCAACCTTGAATATTTAGCTAAATGGTTTAAATTCTTAATGCTTTGCCCTTTTTTTGTGCATCACTTCAACACTGTGCTTTCTCATCGTGTTCAGGTTAACATTTAACTGTTTCAAAATTACCATATCAAAACAGAGTGTTGTAAGTGCTTCTATGTTTACAGAAGCTGAGAACAATACGCCGGGATGATATCTTTAGTCTTGTTTTATTTTTCTTTCTATGAGCTAAAGTTGTGATGAACTGAAGATGTTTCGTTCAGCTGTGACTTGGCGATTCTTTGGTTGGTCTGTACGAGGATAACGGTGTAGGTGATTACCGTCCCGGTCATCTGCAATAAACGCGGCACAGAAAACGACCTTCATTTCATTCACTTCACTGATCACTTGCTATTTCTAGCTCCGTACTGGAAAAACAAAGAAATCTTTTTAACCAAAAGAAGGCAAAACATTTTCTATTGTGGGCTCCCCAGCCCAATTTTACGCTATTATGATACAGATAAAATAGTGCTCAAGGGAGAACATCGGATCAAAGAAAAAAAAACAACGAAAAAAAGAGGATACAGGCGCGCTATCTTGCGAAAAATCGCATCACGCCGAATCGCTATGACCGAACTGTCGCTCTCACGGAAATGAAGAAGCGTGAAACTTTTTGTGCAATCTTTTGTGGAAAGCAGCAAAGCATGTTCCTTTCTTTGAGCCCCGTTCATCTCAGGAAGCATAAATTGACACTAAGGTTTTATTTTCAAGTGAGGATTATTGGTTAGAATAACAAGCAGCCCTGTCAGTCAAAATTCCTGAGACCGTTAGTAGTTTCGAAGTTCTCAAAAAGCTAAATTACTTCATGTCTGTTGAAATATCAAATTTGCTAATCGAAAATGCACGCAAGAGAAAGTGTGTTAATAGTAAACTAGGGTAATAAATCTACTGTTTCGCACACATGTAAACACACCCAGAGGAATATAGTGGGGACGTCTGCATGTTACACGGAAATATGTACTGCTATCTCAAGAAACTATGCTGGTGTTCACGTTTTTCTGCGATCTCTAACTTCCACATCATGAATGCAGCAAGACAAGAAATAGTATACTGAAAGGGCGTATTTTCATTCATTCGTTTATTAAAAGCTCCTCTTTGCACTCCTAAAGTAAAAAAGGCTATTTATGTCCCAAATAAGCAACACAAAGGGAAGCAGTTACAAAGCTAATACCAGTAATAGCAAAATAGAAATCACTGGCGCAACTATACAGTAATACAAATGAGAGTTTTATGTTGTTGCAGGAATGAATGCAAGCGGTTAGTAATAATGTGCAGCTAGGCTAGTTTTAAATGACACCATACTTATAAATATGTTATTAAGATGAAAATAAAATTATGTCGAAACAATTAAACTAAGCAGACCAAGGGGTCAAGTTCCTTGCCGGCTTTAGATTGAGCAATGGCGCCAACGGCTGGGAGTCGTAGTTCGTCGACTGACGAGCACATTTGTTGCTTAGGCCATTCGCGTGCTGTTTAGTTCTTTTGCGGGTGCAAGTCAGTAAAATAAAGAGCTTCGTTTGCAAGTCTTCTTGCTGTCTTCCTGACCGCTGGGCTGCCTTCACTACCACGTGTCAATATATTACGAAACTGCTTTTGATCCCAGCTGGAATTCATTGCACTTCGCATTACAGACACCAAGACGCGAAACAATGCTGCCCTCCACCCGCCCCCACGCACCCCTTCAATCTTGTCCCGGGGTTAACTTGATTAATATAGCTATGTGACTCGTTCAAACTGCAGACAGGGTGCAAGCTATCTCACCGAAACCAGCAGAGGTATGTTGAGGTGGAAGAAGTTCCCTCCCTTCAGGCACATGTCTTCGGGCTTAATGGAACCTTCAAGAGCTTCCATCTGTGCAAAGCGCGACATGTTGTGTAACAGAAAGCTTATGTCTAGCATAAGTCGCATATAAACGATTTATGGCCCACGCTAAGAATGCGACATTCTCTTCATCTTAAATTGGTGCCTAAGAGCTTCATCTCGTGATTTCACTTACCTGGCGCAAAAAGTGCGTATCGTCAATCCCACCAACTCCTCTACAGAACTTCATGATATCCTTTGCCTGAAAATATAGAGGATTTTCTTAAAGTTCGCAGCAGCAGAACACAACCAACACGGCACAAACACGATGAAACAATTGCAGTGCCCAAATGCAAAACCACTGCATACAACCTATCATTCTTCCCAAGAACGACAGCCGATTGGAATGCGTTACCTCGTGAAGTGGTCACCTTATCGTCATTTGAAGCATTTGCATCTGCAATCAGCCCCAGCCGGTCAAGTTCAGGTATTTGGTTCAATTGTGGAGCGTTGCCCTTCTCGCGTTTTCTTTTTGACTGTAATGTAACGTGTTTGTTACTCGTCTATTTGAGTTGTTCCGCAGAAATATTGCTGCCTGCCTGCAGACCTTCTTTTTCCCTTTTTTCCTTCCTTTGCTATTGACAAAGCACTGTGCAATTGCATCCCCACTCCTTCCTTGGCCACCAAACGGCACCTCGCAGTACTGAATAAATAAATAAATAAAGATAAATAATACTAGCACTTTCAAATCTTGCTTTTTTTCTAGAGGCCAGGCTTTGCAACTGCGCAGTAGCAAGTAGCGTAACTTTTTTTGCACAACCACACGTAAATGATCCTTCATGCAAATTATATCCATTCCTATCATTTAGGGTATGTTCAGGCGGAACGTACTTATTCTAATTCTATAATACTTCTCGGAATTTATTGGCTCCTTCACATGTGATTGCTGATACCAAGTGCGCAATTCGTTGTGAATCCCATCGGCGAGGCTTTTCTCGATTCCCCCGTAGCAAGCGTAGCGTTCGAAACATTCGCAGCAGAATGTTTCCAGTTTTAATTCAGTCATTGTCGTTAACCGTTTTACGGTTATTGTGCTTGGGAAAACACTATTCTTGTAAAAGTTTCGCAGTACCATTTCTTCTTAGCGGCATTGTATTATTGCGCGCCATTTTCTTCTGTATTTAGACTTTATTTGATTGTTCCTTGCAACTTGTTAATTCTGCACGTTTAATATATCGCCGGTGTCAAGAACAACTCGTCATCATTACTATTTCTCTGTTGAATACACTTGATTTAGTTACCTGGAGTTTCTGATGACAGGCTCGTCTTTAGAACTTTACAGTGTTCCCTTTGCTCCCTGCTTCGCTAAATTCGCCTCACCCGATTTAAAAATGAAATTACAAACATAGCCGTATTTCAGCGCTAACGCTATGAGTGCAGAAAAGTTGGTATTCTTCACAAAATTTTCTTCAACACATATGCAGCGACATCATTGCTTCAGCTTTTTGCTTAGTTAGCGTATTTCGCATTGTAATGTTTTTCTTTTTGGCCGCAACTCACCGCATTTGTCAGCGACTGGCTGGCCGAAGCAAGCTTCACAAAGCAGTACAAAAGCCACAGCGTGTACACTATTAAGCTGGACTGTTCGGTTATCGGGATCCCTGTCCGGCATACCTCGTATACGCCACCGCACACAACGAACAGGAGGCAGAAGGTGGAATAGGTCAGAGGCAAGCCCCATGTGTCGTTGATCTCCTCTTTGAGCCGCCGTATATAGGCCACATTCAACCTCACCCTTTCAACGCATCTCTCTGCTCCAGGCCACTGCAAATGTCGATCATCTGGCAAGGTGAGGCAAGCTTTCAGTATAAGCAGTTGCCTTCTCAAGTACTCTTCAAGGACTTCACAGGCGCACCTCAAGGTGACTATGCAGGCACTATCATAAACAAAGTAGAAAATTACGGTAATTAAAATCCGCAACCAGTAGTAAGCCTGTTTCAAGAAGCTTTCTTCCACGTCACTCGACTGATTGTACGGAGGAAGCTTGGTCAAGGTCAATGTGTAAGCCACGCAGTAGGCAACGCCAAGGCTGGCTTCTCGCACATCGGACCAGAAGAACCGGTTGTAGGCGGTGTTGTCGCAAAACCTCATTCCTATACGCCTCTCGAAGGCTGACGCTCGTAAGTAGAAGTCGAGCAGCTTAGAAGACTTGAAGGATGCGTATAGGAAAGTGATGACCATCCTGAGAAGAGACGTGACAGTGCTCCGTTAGTGGGTATGATTAATAGACACAGAATTCATACCGCATTCCAAACAATCTCTACTCCACTATAACTAAAATAATCGCCTATGGTTCAGAAGATTTCAAGAAAGCGATGATTACTTTTGTTCCAACGGAAAATGAAGAACAGCTTTTCAGTCGCCCCTATTCTTTTTGCCTTTTAAGTAAATCCTTAACCGTCAGACTCTGCAAGTTATGTGCTGCACACAGTTTTCCGGCAAGAAGCAAATATATAAATATCAGCAATATGTCTACGGCGTGGCAACAGGTAGAAACGATTTCACAGTGCAAACATACGGTTTCACCGAAGCATATATCAGGCAAAATATGGCTTCTTGACAGGCAGAGAGCGTAATCCTAAAACATTAAGTAGTTCTTTACCTTTGCGGCAATGCGCATATCAACGTCAGCAAGGGTATGGCAAAACGCATATGGTAGTTACAGTGTTCAGTCGGTGCAGATATCGGTGTATAGCACTAGCATGGGCAGGATGGGGAGGCAGATAAGGAGTCCGTCGCGGATTGTAAAGCTCGTAGTCTTATTCATTCATATAAGGCGGGCGGCTTGCATTGCAGGCAAGTAGCACAGTAATTTTATAAAGTGCGCGTACACTTCGCTCTGCTGTCTGCCGTGGCATCATTGGGTTCAGACCAACCTGTAGGATGCGTTGCCATGAAGCCATGCATGTCGCCACTAAGTTACATAGAAATCAGCTTGGAGCGTTGCACCTGCTTTTACACCTCTCTCATTTTCTTTTTGCACTCATGCGAGTAACGCCGACGTCGACAGCGCAGCGCAAACGGTACACGTGATCTTAACAGCTATCACTATGAGAGGGCCTGGGTATGCTGGCCCGGGCACGACGGTAAGAGCGCAGTTATTATTGCTACGTCCCTCGACCTCTTCCCTCGACTGCTCGAAAAGTTTTCGACCTTACGCACCTCAACAAGCCGCGTTTGCACAAAACCGAGCTCCAGATTCAATCTCCCGGGTGGACTTGCTTACCTTAGAAACAGAACCGAGTGTACCACAAGCCGCACAGCGTGGTGAACGTGGTCGTCGTAGTAGAGAAAATTAATGGCCTTGATGACGATAACATCCACGTCCAGCGAGAACACCAAGCCCATCAGTGCGCAGCTGTACAGGGTGTACAAGCTCTTCCAACCTACACTGGCTGGTACCTGCTTCACTCCGCCGAACATGCCATTGATGAAGAAGCAGCCACAAATGCGATGCAGGCGTGCATGAATCCGGTAGTTCCGCGCCATAAGCGAAGGGCCGCTGGCGCGCTTGGGCCGTTTGAAATTCGTGGTGCTACAGCCAATCCTGCGCATTCTCCCAGCAAGAAAAGCCTTTCGCATGCCGGCACCCGTAGATCTTACTGATCGTTCTAGCTCAGCTGTCGAATTGAGTTCGTCGGAGTGATATGGAAGGCTAAAACAAAATTTATTTTTGTTTCAGATTAACACTGCTAACCTTGCTACCGGTTTTGTTTATCGGGCACTAATCATTACCTTCAAAAGCGAAATCACGCGCTGTCATCGCTAAGAGTAATCATCCTGAGAGACCTAGAAAAAGGAGTAATAAGTGACTCCGCTATTTGCCTTATTATTTTATTTCCTTCCTTGTCATTTCTTATTGCCTCATTTTTACACTACACGCAATACAACCGCTCGTTAATTGTACAAGATAACTTGATATTTTTCACGCCTGGGCAAAACCTTATTCAGCGGAGGCCTTCGTATGTCCATTATAAACGCGAGCTGGCTCACAAAGCACTCAGTATTGAAGCCTGCCTGGACTCATTTTGAAGAGAAAGTGAGACTAACGTCTGAAACTTACGAAGGGAAGAATAGATTAGCTTCTCAAAAAAGGGGCTATATACGAACACCATGCGAACGGGTGATCCGCTCGCCGGTTGTGCCACGACGACAGTAGAAGAATTTGCACAAGAGCGGTTTTCGATGCTAGGCATTTACGATCGAGGCAATATATATGCCCACAAAACTGTTACCTTCATAAAATAATGATAGCGCGGATGTCTGCCACAATATGAGGTTCGCAGGATGCGTCTCGCGAATTTAAGCGTAGTGTCCCTTACCTGATTATTACGGCAGAGAACCACACAGAAAACAATCAATATCTCTCAGCGCAGTGTAGAGAATATTACGACATTTCATGGCTGTAAACATTAGCATTTGCGTTCATGGTGTTGCCACAAAACAGAGCTGTGCAATTTCAGGCTGTTGTCTTTCAAAGTTGGCAAGAAAGTATAAGCAGTTTGCTCTGAGTCATCATAACCTTATCTTCATTGCGTGAACAAAATGGCTGGCAACGGCGCAGAGTACGACAAAGTCTGTTGCTAGCGTACCATCCATTTTTCATTTTATGGAGCCTTGCTTCAAAAATGCCAGTGTGTGTGAGTGTTTTCATGTGTTGCTGGTTCCTTTACTCCGAGGCATTCCACGACGGCATGCATTCTTGTAC
This sequence comes from Amblyomma mixtum, assembly GCF_055824585.1. Lineage (NCBI taxonomy): Eukaryota > Metazoa > Arthropoda > Arachnida > Ixodida > Ixodidae > Amblyomma > Amblyomma mixtum. The sequence continues at coordinate 82,637,754 of NC_143020.1, read as the reverse complement.
ATCAATGACTATTGTCAGGAAACTATGAAATATTATAAGGTGCTCTTATAGGTATATTGAAGGCAGTGATCGACTCCTACTCTGCGTAACAAAACAAAAGCGCTGGTCCTGTGTCTTGTGCCTCTCTCGTCCCTGTCTTTTTTCGCGAAATCGAAGCTCCTAGTTGGTATGCCACTAGGTGAGACGCGTATTTTGTCTCATTGTGTGATGGCGTTTCTTTTTCTACGATTGTTCGCGTCCCATGAACGACTAGCACAAACTTCGACACAGTCGGCTCACAGCTGTTAAATACGACTTCCAACCTAGCACAGGCTGCAGAGTATGTTTTACTCTCATCAGTTCATGCAATACGGCACTTAATAAGGCGCGCTGACTGGGCAGCTTGTGTAGTATCAAAATGCGAAAAAAAATTCCTATTTATTTATTTATTTATTTATTTACTTAGGCATTTGCACTTTCAGAGTGCGTTTTGCAGCTGCCCCGTTCTCAAATACCGGAACAGAAACATCTGGTTGGGGTAGTGAAGGCTATGTTCTTTTCAATGTTCATGTTGACGCGACAGAAGTATATGACTTCATAGGCGTCTGTGCATTTTCACTCTGTCCACAGTATGTTTTCGTATTAACGAGGCGTAAAGAAATTGGAAAAGTTCGGCCCGCAGAAAAACTGCCATTCGAGACATGCATAATAACGGGGGAGGGGGGTAATAATGGAACACTGCTGCATATTGTTGAAATACACAGACTGGCTGACAAGAGAGACATGTAAGTCGTGTCACATACAGAAAGATGCAAGATGGTGCGTCAGCAAGCCTTTTGTTTTGTAACAGGATATTGATGTCGGGTACCTGGATCCGGCGCAGCAACACATGCGTTTTGTTTTTGCTCGCTCGTTTCCAACAATTTCTATATACTGCACGTTTCCTGTGAGTGAACTTCAGGTGTGAGTCAGAGCTCGTCCAGTACACCTCTTCCTTACTTGCACCTCTTTCGAGCTGTTTCTTAACATTGTGTGTCCAACTCGCCCGTATAGCTGTTATTGAAGCAATATTACTGTTCTCAAATATTCCACGAGGTTATTCGCCACATAATACAAATTTTAGATCAGAACTTCCACGTGCACACATGCAAGATTTACAAGCGAAGAGGTGAATCGACATGTTGATGAGGAATTAGAAAGCGTTGGGGGATTTCTTGAATTTAGCTCATAGGTGGTCGCTTTTTCCAACATTTCTTCACAAACTAAAGTTTCAAGTTTATGGGTTTATGCTGATATGAGTTCTTGGCTTGCTGTTAAGTTTACAAGCAGCGCGAGAAAAACTCATTCGTTTTATCTTAGCACAACACGCGTAGTTTACTTTTTAGGTTAGATATGCTGAGCGAAGTACGGACGGTAAAATCTTTTAACTTCACGAAAGGCATAGAAAAGCTTTCCGTCTTCCTCATCCTATATTTTGCTATGAACAAAGTTGTTTGTGGACTGCAGCTACTGGAATACTTGGTTCAGTTCACTTGGACTGAATCTAACAATAATAAAATGGGTCGTCCAACGACACTACGCAGCCATTGCGTGATATAAGTAAGGCTGAGGTTAAATCAGTTTCCAAAGCTCCTTGATGAGGATCAATGGGCTCAGCAGATAGCTGTCTTTTATCGAACAAAAGAGTTTCAAGGGGTCTCGATGCTGAACGATATAACAAAAAAAGTACTTGTGTTTATCGACGGCTTCGAACAGGGTAGTGGTGTGAACACATCGTCGGGGTAATGGGATGGTTGGAAGCTTTGAATTTAAGAGTGGTCTTTTTTCCGAGCAGAATAGGTGAAGGAGGGAAATAGCTTTTTTTGTAATGCACATCTCTGCCTTATCAAGTTAATCGTTAGGACATGTAGCTCAAGGAAGTAGAGCATGCAATTGGGGGGGGGGGGGGTGAAATCATAAAAGAAAAACTTACTGCGTTTATCCCAGTACCACGTCTCAGAGGCATTGGTAACTACCCTGTTCTCTCTAAAGTTTCCAGAGTAGACCCATATTTATACTAACTCTCTCTCTCTGAAACTTCGTTGAAATTAACAAACTATAGACGACAGTCCTATCGATTGCAAAATTGTGGGGTGCTACATGTGCGCTCATTGCACAGAAGCCTGCATGCAAGTCATCGAAAGGTGAACTTTGATGACTGTGCTAAGGGTTGCTTTATTATTTTCAGACAGAGGGAAAAGTTTGCCTGAGTTCTGAAGGCAAGAATCGATAGGAGCCGTCGAGGCCTTCACCTATTTTTAACTTCAGTGTCGCTTGCTGAAAAGAGATCACTTGAGAGGAAGAAACTTTGGAACCTATGTATTTGATTTTTTTTGCTGATATTAGCTTCTGAAAGGGTCCGGTGAAATCAAAAAGCCTGTGCTGATTATTCCTTTGTTCGTGTTGCGGTAATGGTCATGGAGGCAATTTGGAGGTCATAATTGCTAGAGCTCGCGAGGAGCAGTACTCATTCTGAAAAGCTATTTTTAATGTGCCATCCAAAACTTGTAGTACGGGCAAGAAAAAAAATTCGTGGTGTGCACGTTCAGCCTAGAAATTGCGGCGTCACAGCCTATTTTCTTCCACAACCCGAATCAGAACCATTATGAGTCAGCATTCGTTATTAAGAATATGTTACGAGAAAGTACGCTCAGGCGAGCCACTCAGCAGTGCGCTAGCATTTTTCAAATTCAACGCACTTGGAGTTTACTAGCTCATCAGCGTCGACGTATCGACCCCCCTTAAGTAACGAAGGACCTCTGGGCTGCATCATTTAACTTGCAGAGACAGGTGACCTTAAAAAAAACACATCAAAACTGCCTAACCTGAAGAAACTCGCTGCATGATTCACTGAACTGCAGTCACCTCTAGCATGGAACACACACAACGAACCATGGCGGGTTTAGTAGCTATTGTTTTGCTTTAGTCCAAAAACCCAGTGTTCAAAAGCCTCTATCACTGGCCATCATCCTCTTGCTGTCCTGCAGTACTGCGTTAGCATTATAGCCACTTTCCGGGGAAACCAATTGTCTGTCTGTGTGTGGGAAGGCTACACTCTCAGGGCATCCTCCAGGCAACCTCCGGTGGTTGCCGACCGACCGCTAAAACTGCATTTCGCATCGACGACCCTCAGACCTCCATATGGTTCCGCCAATCATAACTCCACAGCGGAAGCGGATTCAAATACGCAATGAGATAAATAACCTAAAAGTGAAACGCACAATTAATACCGCTGGCGCAGATTAGTCGCATTGCATCGAGTGACACCTAGTGCACCTTTTTTGAAGCGAAAAGCTTCATTAGGCTAGTCAACACCGGGTCAGGCGTGCGCCGTGAACAATTTTAGCCACAGCTGCGCATGCGCGAGTTCGTCGCGTGACGTCACTGGAGAGGCGCAGGTGGTCGGCGGAGCCGCCGCCGAGTACGGTTCCGCCGGTGGTCGACCTTCGCCGTCGTTCGCGCGCTCTGCGCGTGTTTACCGAATGTGCATCGGCGCGCGCTCGGCTTCCTCGTATGACGCCACTTGCAGCCGCGTGTTTACCATAGTTATTACGCATGCGGAAAGAGGGTTATATAAAGCGCTTGCCTACACCGTTATCGTGGTGCTCCCAGTGCATTGTGCGCGAACGGCGACAGCCATGACGTGAAACAAAGCATAACTGCAGCTTTTCGCTTGTATATCAAGGCTTAACCAGAGCTAAGCCACTGCCAATTTTTTTTTTGCTTGTGGATAAGTTGTGTCCTTGTTTCCTGTAACGCTCATGGAGAGTGTAACGCTGAAAAATCGACAGCGTTCCTTGTATATGTTTGGAACAACTGTCCTCCACTGAAAGAAAGAGCAAGGTGATTAAATGGCATCAAACGCGGCAACGGGCTGGGAATAGGGAGAATCAGCTGCAAGGGTTTGGAATGAAAGTCTGGAAGACGGCTATTAGAGCGGGCGATGCTCCAATACGACGCAATCTTTCTAGCTGCTGCTCGCTCGTGGCAAGAAGAGTTCGTTTATACTCTTGCGTCTGTCCTGCGACTGCTTCTCCATCCGCGGTTTGTTCAGCTGTGGCGACGGCGCAGTGAAAGTGGTTTTTAAAAGCAGGTGCACGTTGTACAGCTGCGCTTGAACGGCTTTGTTGTGCGGCTGGATTTGGCAGCTCTCGTGGACAAAATAGACGAGTTAAATGCCAGCAACGACCACCAAAACGGAGTTCGTAAAGTCGTTTGGCACGACTACCACTTGTTACTTATCCCTCATTACTTATTTACTTGCTTATTACTTTTGTAATAGCCCACTTTTGTGGGATAGTTGGTTCATGCTTAATAAGCAGATTCACAACAGCGCTACGGAACGAGGACAGAAGGAACACGAAAAACACAGGACGGGCGCTGACTACCAACTCTTTATTGCGTGAAAAAACCTGCACAGATTTATACTATTTCCTGTACCACGTGATACACTGTCAGCCACGGGACACAGCGAAGGAAGGCCTCACACGTTTGGCGAGTCATAACACAGCTCGAATAGAACTCATGAAAAGTGCACGCACTATCAAACTATAGCATTACAAAACTAATGATAAAAGGACTTACAGATACAAAGATGTGCATGAGCCAGCTACAGCCTTTGACAGCTACAGCTCAGAGAGGCAAGAAAATGAGTACCTCAAAGCAAAGCGGAATCTTTGGGCTACATAAAAACATTTAAGAGAGCGCGAAGGCGTAAAGGCATGAGAAAATGGCGATGAAAAAAGGGGCTTGAAAAATAAAAGTTGCTAGGCAATAGGCACAGTCAGCAGAATAAAAGCGACAACAAGAAACCGACACCAACAAATAACATGGTAAAAGTAACAATCGTTAAAAAGAGAAACTAAAAGAAAAAAAAAACAGAAAAACATGAACCACCACCTGCCAAGCAATAAAGACGGTAAAACCACTAAAAGTCTTTAAAAGACAGAGGAGCACAGTTCCACATAAGGTCAACAAACAAAACAACGCAAAATAAAACACAATAAGGTGAGGTGCGGGGAAAACCGCTTGTCTGGATGTCTAGCAGTTAAAACGAAAGAATCGCGTCCGTTCCAGAAAAGACCTTTCTTTCTCTTGTAAACAGATTGAAGAGCTGCTGATGCACGCGTCCCCAGCCTTTTCAATCAAAAAACCTTCAATAACCTCCCTTTCTATTCTACTCCTCGCGGTCGCCAGAAACTTGGTGTCTGAAAACATAGGTCGACAATCGTGACGGGGTTGGTTACAGTGCAGCGCCATTTGGCTCCCAGACTTGTGTTTTGCGTTGAGGAAGTGTTCGCTTGCTCTGTCATTGAAGCAGCGTCCGGTCTGGCCGATGTATACTTTACCACAAGTGAGAGGAATCTGGTAGACAACTGCGGATCGACATTCGGTGTACTGACGGGAATGTTTTACTGTGCAAGTCGCCCGCTTCTTCCGGTTTACCATCGGACACACTCTTGCCAACTTACATGGGGCAGAAAATACAACATTCACATCGTACCGGGCTGCAACCTTTTTAACGTTGTGCGATAGCTTATGGATATAAGGAATTACGGCATTACGTTTCCTTTCCCTAGGCTCTCTCCCTCGTTCTCCTAGCTTCATTTTCTGGAGTAAGGCTTTGCACAGGTCTGCTATGAGGGAGTAGCCAGCTAAAAGAAGGCGTTCAACCTGGTTAGCAAAGCTGTAATCAGCCATGTGTTCGCAACTTTTTGTTAGTGACGCATGAAGTGCGCTAGTTGCGACTGCCCGCTTGACAAGTTTGGAATGCGCACTGTCGAAGGGCAGTAAACCTTTCTTCGATTTAACGTTGTACTACCAACACACTCGCTCACCACTAAAAACCAGCAACAGATCTAAAAACTGGATCCTGTTCTCTTTTGGCATTTCCCACGTGAAGTTCATTCTACCAGAAGAGTCCTTGAACACCCCGATGATGTCCTTGACGGCTTGTGGCATGTCAATAGCCGCTGCACTGTCGAACACGATGAGGAAATTGTCCACGTAACGATAGATCTTGACGATGTGCTTGTCATGTAAATGTTCTTGAACTGCCCTGTCCATGGTGGACAAGAAAATATCCGAGAGCACCGGGGCAACGGTTCGTCCGGTTCGTCCGTAGTATAGTATAAATCTGTGCTGGTTTTTTTCACGCAATAAAGAGTTGGTAGTCAGCGCCCGTCCTGCGTTTTTCGTGTTCCTTCTGTCCTCGTTCCGTAGCGCTGTTGTGAATTTGTTTATTAAGCTTATTACTTATCACTCATTACTTAATTACTTGCTTATTACTTTTCACTTATCACTTATTAGGCAAATGTGATTTAGCCGAACATGCACTACCACTATCAAATGTTTACGGGACGCGAATGAACGGAAGAAAATATATTTCGGCGTAGTCACGAAGTACAGTCGCCTGAAATGTATCACTATACACCTTTAATAAGAGTTACTGATCACTGCGACCGGAAACTACATTTTGCGCGGCGCCACTCTCGCTGAAACTGTCTGAAATGTCGCTGAAAATCGCATTACGGGAAGAGTAAAAGACCAACAAATTTTTTAAAGCTCCAAGTTGCTGGATATCAGGAAGACATAATGTTTCTTCAGAAAGCCATAAGGTAACGCTGGAATCAACTACTACTGAGACCGCGGAATGCGCACTGTCCTCCACGCGAAGGTAACTTTTTGTATCCTTTCTCTATTTCAGAGCAACTGTAGCAACACCTCCACTCGCCACATCATATAGCTAAAAAGAGGGAAGCAACAGACGGCGTGTGGCGTTGCAATCGGCTTTGGGAAGGGTACGATCCGATCCCCTTCTCCTACAAGGTGCGACCCGGACGCGCCGTTCCTACGCAAGGGCGCGGCGTGAACAAAAAGAAGATATACTTGAAAGCGAGAATGTAATATTAGGCTAAATCTAAAGCCGGAAAAATTCACCATAAGAACCTGTGTCGAAAGGCGCTTTTATGCACTATAATCTTGAGCTCGCAAGAAACATAAATGTTGGCGCTTCCGCGCCTGCCTTCAGATTGTACTAGTAGGCCAAAAACTTCTTGGTAAAAAGAAGAGAAGCTTCTGTTTTGTTGGTAATTTGTATTCCACGTTTTTGTTGTTAGGTGACAGAAATTCATAACTACATGCCGATTGTTTTCAACGAGTGCCATGTTTTCCGTCAGTAAATACCTGGCTGGTTGTTAGATATCTAAGTGATGGGTTAACAAAAAGAATTGCAAAATATTTATTTCCCTAAATTTTCACCGGGCCTACGCGGCAGACAGTGATTCAAGGCTACGGATTTTTTTCACCTGTCGATGTTCTCATTCTTATCGAAAGTTTAGGACAGAAGCATTTTCGCATTTTATCACTGACCTGGTCTGGCAGTGGTCTTGAATTCTACTTGTACGCTCTCAAGGACCTCCATTCGGAGCTTTAGTACGACTATTCGTACCATTGCCCAGCCGAACACTACTTCACAGTGACCAATAGAGATGTAAAGACATCTACTGCTCAGCAAATAGCCTTAGATGTTTCGTATCGCGCACTCTAACACATATGGGAGAAGCCGCCACGGTGGCTCAGTGGTTATGGCGCTAGGCTGCTGACCTGAAAGACGCCGGTTCGATCCCGGCCTCGACGGTGAAATTTCGATAGAGGCGGAATTCTAGAGGCCCGTGTAGTGTGCGATGTCAGTGCACGATAAACAACCCCCCAGGTGGTCGAAATTTCCGGAGTCCTTCAGTGCAGTGTCCCTCATAGCCTGAGTCACATTGGGACGTTAAACCCCCATCAACAATAAAACAAACACAGGGCAACGAAAGATTAATTCTTTCAGCCCAGTCTAACATGAGCCATAGATCTTGTCACAAAGCCCCGAATACCTCCCGTTTAACCATGATATGGCAGCTACAAAACATTTATCTCATCATACTGTACTTTGGCGATCTCTACTGCAAGGATAATGCAGCCAGCGGAGCTCAGCAAGCCATGAGTGGTGTTAAGATAAGAACTGCCTCGATCATGGCCTCCATGGATTTCAACATTACATGTGCCGTGTTACACAGAAACGCATACAAAGGTGACAGGAACCTGAGTGGATGGTCTTTTTTGCACGGGCAATGCACACGGATAAGGCGTTCAATGGAGCTATTTAGAACCGGCCTCGATAAATGGGATTTCTTCTGGAATCGTCTATGATAACTACAGTACTTTTGGAGTCAGGTAATCAAATTCTATTTAGGTTAGGAGGCCTTTAAGAGGGCCAGATTTTGCTCTCCTTCGCCTAACAGGTGCGGCAGACCGAAGAACCTCTACACAGCTTGGAAAATTGTGCAACTCGCAGATCAACTGAAACTACGTTAATAGTTATGCTTATCTCACTTAACAAAATGGTTGTAATAACAAAAACAAAAACTCCGAGGGCAACTCCGACCAGATTTCGTAAACGCTAAAAAACTATTCTTTCGTTTCCTGAGGCGATGTTGATATTTGGACACCAGAAAAGGAGGCATTTATTGGTGACGAAATTCATATTAAGAAATTCATATTTTTTCCCGCCACTGATTTCAGCCTGGTGACACTATTATAAACGAAACTGCGTTATCACCGATTCGAAGCGAATGACGACGATGTCTAGTCATAAGAAATCGCACCCAGAAACTGTTTTAACGTCATCGGTGTTCGTGTGTGCAGATGGCCGGCGGCGGTGACGCTTGTATTTAATAGCTCTGGTCGTTTATAGCTGGTAAAACAGGGTGCCTTTTAAAGCGGTCTTTTTTATGCAAAGGTGGGAATATATCGATGCAAAGTAAACTTCAATTTGTTCGCTGTGTCTCTTCTAAGAGCTCCTGAGTCTCTGATCGCTGGAAGACAGCAGCGTCGTTAATGGTGAGCCTTCCCGTTGACAAACGAGAAAATTATCGCAGCCTAGATGAACGCTTAGAAATTGCACAACGACTTCGTCACCAGGCAAAGTTTGTTGCGTACCTATTAACTCATTTTTCTGAAGGTTCACAGATTATCATTAGGTAAAGCTGTCAACAGGAACAGAGCAGGATGCCGATGTCGTTTACACTATTACTTATTGCCCGATGGTTCCTGCACTCAAAACCTTACTTCATATAGGCTGGTGAAATGTACAGGTATTTAAACAGGAGTACCTCCATGTGGGCGGCCAGTTTTATATTGGCCGTCTCTATAGGGACCGTCACAGCCGATAGTAACGGGCCACCTGCCATTAGGCATGGCAGTAGTTGAGTAAGGTGAGAAGGAGTGGCAACCGCTTTGCCTTCCTAGGGTATTCAAGTAGTTTGTGGGCAGCCTAAAAAATTTTATAAATTTCTGGGGCAAAGAGGGAAGATTACAAGGAAAGCTTAGTTGAAATTTTGGTATTTTGTTCGAAAACGCTGGCTCATTTTAAGTTATGACTGCAAAGGAGTGCTGAAGATAGATTGTAGTAGGCCTTTAACGGCAGCATTCTAACCACAAAAAACGCTGCTCTAACTGCAAACAGGGTTTTAATAGGCTAAAAGGGCAAAAAAACGGTATACAGCGGTCGTCATCACCGGGTGTTTGCGGAAGGTATCTGCGGTGTTGCAAGAGAGTGCTTTAGGAACGGTTCCCGGAGGCCATGCTACACCGCCATTCACTTTGAAATGGTGACCATGGAGTCCCTTTCATTGTAGACGTGCCGATTTTTAATCAACTGAAGGGAAATTTTCTGAATACAATTTTGTAAGAAATAATTTCTCCTTTCTCTGGCGGAAATATATCCATTCACAGAAGTAGCCGTACTATTGATTTTTCACAGGAAAAAAACGGGGTAGAAGTAGCTTTAGCGTCTTGCTAATAAGTCGTAATAAATCGTAAACTTTTCGAAATTTGTCGCCTCAGTTTTAGACAAATATAAGCTACTATTGGATGACCAAGTTCATGTTATACAGGTTCCTGGGTAGCAACTACGTTAAATGCAAGTAATTGAGGTGCAAATAAAACAAATTTGTTTCACCAACGGATAAATTTCGTAGGTATATTGGGGTATAAGAAATTTCTTTGGTTACCAACTGTAACGTTTGCAAATGTTACGCAAGTCTGGCATATGACGAAAAACCTCGTCTGTTTCGGCAAAAATTCGCGTCTGAGTAGAGCAGTCAATCTAATAGAGCTATTTTATTGTATAGCCTCGATGGTACAGATAAAATCAACGCCACCAGAATCCCTCTTAAAGCCGCGGAACATTTTCTGCGATAAATGTGACGGTACAGTCAAATCAGTATCGAAATTTGCTTCATGTCTTAACGCAATTCACAGACACTCTTTTTTCGACGAAAAGGCGTTCAAAATGCTGTCGCATACTTCTAGGAAATAAGAAACAAGGCTTATGTTTTAATCGGCGCTTTTAAACAGGGCATCAAGGTCACAACATCTAAGGGCTGACGCCGTCTGTGCAAGTTCAAAGTTTAGGTTTGTTTTTATTGTTTAGCATATTTGTTTCTTTCTAATACCGGCTACTTTCCCTGTCGTGTCAACCGAGTGGCCTAAGTGCGCAGTTCAAGGAAAATTCCCTCCATGATGGAGGCTTTCGAGTTGCAAAACTCGAGAACTGCTGTTCATTACTTATATGACAACAGCCAATGTTCGATCTACACAAGGTTACATCTGCTTCTTGGTCGCTTGCTGGCGCGGACCCCTCATTACGACTCTTTTTGTGTGAGTTTTGTTCAGTAAAGAAGCTAGAGCTCGAAAGCATGAAGGCCTTATTGATTATACAATTCAGAGGATAGTCACATGGGGTAATCACATAAACACCAGCATATAGAAAGTATACTGCTGTTCTTGATGACAGAGCAGAGGGATGTGTTTAGAAAAGCTGGAGAACTTTGCCTCAGTTATATTGGAAAGAACCACGCGGGGGTTCACCTTAATTTTACTTAAATGCCGCTTGCTGAAACTTTGCAGTTAGGAAGAATGTCGACTTCTGCTCTGGGATGTTTTTCATTTTCGGACATGCGGTGTGGAAAGTTTCCCTTGAAGCGTTTGCTGCTGCAGAATTAGTTTGAGTCACACTTGATCGTAAGACCCATTTGGGTGCTTTAATTATAGGGCTTACATCGAGCTTTGCTCATTCAGAAGAATTATTTGGGTACCCTAATTGAAACTTAAAGACCTAGGAGAGGTGACGCGCGACATGGGCGATTGGTTTAGAAAGAGGCGTAGCAGCCTGCAATTTCCACCAATCAAAGTACACATATTTTGAGCGTCGTTCGGCTTTCGTCATTCAAGATTTTATATCTAGAAGTGTTGTTGAGGCAAGCCAGTCGACAGAGCACTGATGTATTTTTCGAATCTACGTATTAGAACCTTATTATTGCGCGTACGTTGATGTGATGTGCCATCTTAATCGAAACACGCTAAGCTGTGCAATTCAGCTGATAGGAAAGTGGGACTTTGATCAAAATTCTGGAAACTACCGAACCTGCGGAAAATAGCAGCATGGATAACTGAATTCCAGTGTCCTCAGTTACCGTGAACACTAAATTTGATCATGGACACCTTAGAAATTGTTGCTTTGCTTCAACAGCGACACCCTCTGTCCATGCCGTCTAGAAGTGCCTGCCATCCATTTCCCTCCCTGCTAATGACATATCGATAAGAGTGATTATATCTCTAGAAGTTTCGTAACCCTCTGAGTGAGGACCTAACTCGAAGAATAGGCAGTAAGCATTAAGGTTCTACAGCTTTCCTCAAATACCACAAACAGGTATCAATTGAAAAGTGAAATGGGGCGCTGGGAGATGAACTGTGTGTGTTTCAGGCGGGAGACGTGCAGATGGCTGCTCAAACGGCGGATGCATTTTCACGACACAAGCCTCCGAGATGCCCTTCCCTCATGGCGAGAGGTGTTCGTTTCCACGCTTGGCTATGCCGCATTTGTGGATGCTTTTTCATCCAGGGCCTGTGCAGTGGCAATGATATGGCATCCGCTAAGGTGATTTGGAAGAGCTGGTACACCTTATACAGCTGCGCTTGTGTGACCTTCCTGCTCTGGGTAGATTTGGAGGCGCTTGTGGCCAAAGTACACGAGTTGAGTACGAGTAGCAACTACTTAAACAGTGTTCTCAATGTCATCGTGCACGTCATGTTATTGATCAGGTAAGTGCAAATTTTTTGAACCCAAGAGTTCATGTAATAATTGTGCCTGTTTGAAATGCTTAGCGTTTTAGGGTCTTTTATTACAACTTCTTTGATGGAGTCTGACACGATGTACAGAATTGAGAATTAAGGCTGGTTTTCTTATTCAATTATTTAAGTTTATCGCGTTGTGTTTTTTCCTACGTATTCGCCCAATGAAGTTGCTGCTATGCCATGTGTTTGAAGATTAAACGAAACTGAGTGATAATTTTCCCACCCATTCAGAAGGAGGCTTTGGCAGTGGCACAGGAGCGGCGACCATTATACTAAACAGGCGACGCACTACATAGCGGCTATGTTGTGTCGCTTTCGCGAATCTTGCAAGGGGAGACCGTGTTGATCTGTGACAACTAGACTCTGTGGTACAGGTTTGGCTTTCGACAAGATAAAATGGGTGCAAAGTACTACTGCCCTCATGTTTCTTGTTTATAGGCACTGCAAAGTGCATTGGGCACAGGCGATGTCAGTACTCTTGTCGCCAACGCTTCTCTCTGCCACTACATCAATCGAAGCGCACGGGGTGTGCAGTTTTTCGCAGCTTTGCAGTTCTGCTTGCGTCCCTTTCTTATGTAAACGCGCGTGTGGTTTGCGCAGGAATGTGATGTTGTGCGACACCACTGACTCGAGAGTACCATACATAGTCTTTCACGTGTGCCTTCTTTTCCAGAGCATGTGAAATGCCCTTCGGAGTCAACAAACAGCAGCACCCAGTTTTTTTTTCTTCCGTGCGTCCTCCTTCCTTTGTGAATCTAAATAACCACCCCAAAGCTTACCTTTAAAATGCGCTTACATGTAAGCAAAGAACCTTAGGCTGCTTAAAACCTGTATGAGAGCTACCACAGAGCAACTTCGTCACCGACAGCAAAAGGCGAAGGCAGTAAAAACATTTCAAAGCTGCTTTTAGACTTGTACTACTAATGTTTCTCCGTAAAACATGAAGATATCCGCATCGAACCTGAATGTCTCGCCTAATAACGGACATATTTACCCCGGGTCCTGCCTCTTGTAAAATTCTTGATGTGAGAAACAATTATTACCACTTCCAGCTCGGGGCACTGGGTAATAATCTTCGAAGCATTATCTTGGTCTTCAATCTTTGTTCGGAAAAGGTGCCGCTGTTTGGAGCTGAATGAGGTGTTATTCTGTGTCAGCTTGGACACAGAACACTGCCACATATCTGTATCAAAAAGGTAATTAACGGCACGGCGTTAAGAGCTCGTGATTGTTTCGACATTGGGGAGTCGTCCGTCATAAGATACAGAGAATGCTCATCGGTCGTGCGTAAAGCGGCCGTTGGAGACGATAAACACATAAATGCCGTTTATGAACTGAAAAACGTGCTGAGAAGATATAGTCGATGTTTTGACAGAATGCTCTTACAATGTTTAATCTAATGTTTTTTTTTCTTATTTCTGCTTTCAGGATGACCCTGAACTTCCTCTGCGTCTCTGTTGGAGCGTCCTAGCTTGTTGCCTTTTATGGTCGAGCGGCTACTTTTGAAAAGCGCATCAAGATAAAGAATTGCGAATGCTGTGCCTCCACACAGTTCTGGTCGGATGTGCGGCGAGCAATTTACTGCATCTTATATTGTCTTGGCTTCTTATTGACTCTTCCGAGTCCGCCGCCGTACCAGCCATCCAGTCGAACCGGTCTAAATGTCTCGACGGAGGTCTGTTTTCGGTCAAAGATCTTCCTAATGACATTCTTTTACTTTTCTTACGATAGCATTTACGTCACAGTCTTGACTCGCTCTCGTCAGGTGCTCGCAGAGTACATAAAAAGCCAACTAGTCGTATTAAAGTCGTGCGTCCACGCCCACTCTACTGGACGCCATTGCACAGCTGATGTACCGGGACGCATAGAAGCTGTTAGACTCAACCTCGCGATGGTGCGACAGCTGAAAGACGACCTCAACGACATCTGGCGCTGGCCTTTGGTCGTCACTGTGGCGTGCGTTATAGCAGTTCTGTGCACCGTAATATACGACATTTTTGAGCGACGTATCATTACAGAGGAACACTCTCCCGTCCTACTGTACGCCGTTTGCTTAACCTGCGAATTCACGGCACTGGCATCTGCCAGCCAGTCCTTGACGAACACGGTAAGGTTAAGGGCAACAGAATATAAACGAAATAAAAGTTCTCATAGGATCCAGTAATAGATATTCATAAAAAGTTGTCACTATGCAAAATTTCTTGTTAAAAGTGTGGAGACGGGGAAAAAACGCTGAAATATGATAAGACCTCAGTTGGCCTCTTCGTAACGGCTTTCGCCAGTATGACCATTTATTTTGGTTACGCTGTTTTCGCGTTAAAACACATCGGTGATGACAGTTCCTAAAGTCGAAGATTACGCACTGCGGCTAACTACGCCGGTGCTGTGGGTAAAGATTGTCCAGAGGTATGAGCACATGAAAACCTTGGATTTTTTTCAGGCTATGATAGTCAAGGACTTGTGCAAGGAAGCTGGAAGCATTGAAGATACATATATCAGACGCCAAGTAAGCATGCTCTTTCTTCATATTCTCCCAGTGCCCTTATTACTCTGAGCAAATATGTGTGCCTTCCATGACTGCTTGTGAAGTCACAGTGGAGAGGATATAGAGGTATGACTTGCACAACAAGTGGTCGAATATAAAACGGCATCATTCAAGCTGGACCCTTCTATTAAAACCGCCTGTCGCTGTGATTGCGATTATTAAGACCATTGCGAGTGTATCTGAAGGCTTCAGCAGTAGGGATGGCAGGGGCAGAATTGATAAGCATTATAATTGATGACAAAGGGAAATTATTAGTTTTCATCCTCTTTAAAACAGCTTAAATACTCTATGCAATCCAATTTGCTGTTACTTTTTTCACTATAATAAGCGTCAGTTGAATGAATGCGCCTTTGATGTGTCTGTATCAGCAGTTTTCATTCTTTACTAGAGTTTGCGAAGGAAGGCCGATCGTATACTACTGAGAAGAGACAGGAACAATGGAAATCAAAACGCTGAAGCATCGTACTGATAGTTTAAAATTATATGGCACAAACTGGGATTGATTCTGGTAGCGGTGTGGGTTAGTTTGTGGCCCATGAATAAGTTACTACATTGTAACGCTGAAACTTACGAGCCCGCTAGAGTATTTTTTTTGTGTACTCTTCCGCTCAGGGAGAAATGTGCAGTGTGTTCTGCACGTTTGGATTCAGCGATGTGCAGAGCGAGGTGTGCTGCGGTCCTGTCCGTTCTCCCTGTGTTTTCCGTGTTTTTCTGGGCGCCGTTTTTTGATGGGACAAGACACAGGCGCTGGCTTCTTAATGAAATTTATTCCAAAGAACTACGATATATAAGCTGCTTCAGGCAGCGAAAGGCGGTGCGCACCGACTTCGTCAGCTGTTCACTGGTCAGCAGACACCCTGGCCAGCTGAGGCAGACTGCGGAGACGGCGAAGATATCTAATCTGTGCGATTATTGTAGTAGTTCCTGTCAGGTTTCTGTGACGAAAGGAGATTAGCGATTTATGACCCTTTTTATGATTTATGCACCTTCTTTTGTTACCATCCCCTAAATCAACTCGTAATTTTGTAGTTCTTTAAATAAATTCAGTTCGAGGTGATTTGCGTCCTGTGTTTGTGCCCTTTCCTTCAATTTTGCACTGTGGAATGTAGCAACAGCGATTGGTGGCCTATAAATTGTGTCCGCATTTTATTTTCGCAGCCCGCTTTTTTGAAGTGAATACTTTTCATATTTCATGAACGCACGTATGCAAACGAATTTAATAGTACTATTCACAGCGGCTCTATGATATAAAAAATGACTGTCTTGCTAATGAGAATATCTCATACTTGATACATTCTGTGAAACCAGCCCTATTTGGATGAATGTCCCAATCTAGAATGAACTCAAAGGCACAGAGAAAGTAGAAATTTTTTTTATTCTAGAAATGTCCTCCTGTCTACACCGCAGAATTTTGAAGAAAATGAGATATGAAATGTTAAACTATAACTGGTAGTCACACATTTACACGCCCTTCTTTACACATCTTGTTCAGAGCGATGCCAAATATTTTGACCGTAGAGCGCTGGGTTTTGGGATATCTTGACATTAAAAATTGTATGTGAGGTTCATATACTGATATGTATTAGGAGACCATACGGTACATCTTGAATTTACGATACTGCATGCAGCTCGTTATCGGAAAGTATAATCCGTGAGAGAAACCCTGAGTGTGCTGTCTTCGCAGGTGAAGCTGCTCCATAATTGGCTAGATCCTGAAGATATGAGCCTAAGAGCTGGCTACTTTTTCAAGATGAACATGGCTGTGCTCGGTCCGGTAAGAAATGCACGCAGTTTGGCTCTATCTCTGTAATTTAGAGGCATGTTTAGAAAATATAGAGCCTGAGACGATTTTTGCTTTCAATCCCCGAAATGAGGGCGCATTCTTAAACCTATTTCCACATTGCTGACCACTGTACTGTTTGCGTTTGTGGCGTCATATACAGTCCTTTTAGGCTTTCCCCTACCTTGATAACATAAAAAGAGGTCAGGACCGGGGAGGTACAGTCCCCGTCAAAAGTATGCAGCCCAAGGAGTTTGCTTACCGGGCCTGCAACGTACCTAGTTATGCATACTAAGCGACCGTAATCTCTCGAATCATAAATTGCTTCGAGTCCTCAATCCTGCCAAGCTTTGGACTCCTAAAGGTGCTAGGGAGCCGCGCAAAAAGTTTAGAAGCAAACCCGTTGGGCTGTGTACGTTTGACGGGGACTGTACCTTTTTAGAATGAAGCTGAGCAACTGTACAGGCTGCAGTTATAGCAGTGTCAGGCTAAACGCGATAGGAATTTGCGAAATTATCGTCTTCCTTTCCTTACTCGCTGATATCATCAAAGAAATATTAAAGGTATATTCTGTACTGCCCAGGCATCACGCTGAGTAATTATGAAATGTAAGCTTGCGCGCTACTGAGGAAATTTTACAGAACTGCAATATTTCGAATAACGCATGCGGCATCAGTCGGCCAGATAAATTGCAAGAGTGTCGCCAGTAAAATGAGGCGCCTTTCAAGAATTAATTACTGCTTCATAATATCTGCACAATCTTTGTCCGTCTTTCAGCTCGACATGAACTGCACACCGACAGCACCTGGCGCTTTTTGGTTGTCATGACCCGCTATTGACAAAGCTGCTACTTTGCCAAGTTAGCGTTTTGCCAAAGATAGCGTGTCTGCGCTATCTTTCTAAATTTCCTATCTTCTTATTGACTTCCTCCATCTAAGTGCCCCTGCTGTTGCTTGTTGAATTTTGAAAGCACTGTTAAAGACAAAGGTGCGACGCTGGACCAGTCCTGTTCTCTTGTCCGTTGGATTTACGTGTGCTTTCAAAGTTCGGCATGTTTTAACAACGTGCAGAGCACCCAGAATTGCCCTTGCTCTTCCGCTTCTTTGACATAGCATGTGTTATGCCAAATTGAAATATCATGTGGTTCATTTCGCAGTATTAGAGTACGAGCTTTTGAATGTGATTTTAGGTAAGTGAACAGAGTTTCCCCCATTGTAGAAACGTGTTGAGCAAGTAACCGTTCTAGTTCATCGAAAAAAGCTATGCCAAACTATGAGAGAGGCTTTGTGCAATCGCTGCCCTTGACGTTTCCTCATTTTAATATAGCGGTTAGCTTGCCACTTTGCACAAACAACTCGGTTTCTCCATAACTAAATTCCCGATTTTGTGGAGAGGGTCGCGCCATAATCAGCACCGCCAACATGATAAATTGAGGAGTGGTGTTCGAGTACCTTCCTTGGAATTATCACTCCGACCCGACCCACTAACCTCCTTTGGTACACTCCCTAATACCTCGCTAATCCACCTCATCTATCGACTAATCTTCTTTATTCAATACTGCAAACCTTGTACAGGTCCAAGAAGGGTGGGTGAAATGACAAACAAAACAATAATAACAAAGTTAGTAAACATCAAAGTGTGGCGAAAGGCAATAAAGAATCATTCCAGTCGGTTACAGTGCGAGGAAAAAAATGAAAACTTGAATAAATCTGTTCGTGCAAAATACGTCGTCAGAGAATTAGGATGATGGTGGCGTGTATACCTCGACGTTGAAAGCGACAGATATGGGGCAGGTTTAATAGTTAATTCTTGTTTCCAAAGCAAGTAAAGAAATTCCAAACGTAAATTTTTTCTTCGTTGTGCAAGGCATTGAATACCATTAACCCGCATTATTTCAGAGGGCGAGTCATACGGGGAAAATTTAGAGTAAATAAACCTTACAGCTTTTCTCTGCACGTTTTCTAGGCGGGTGATATTGTGTTTAGTAACCTAATCCTGATGCACCTTAACATATTATTCGAGGTGTTAAAGCGGATGCTTGGGCGAGTTGGTACGACATTTTCCTGATTAACAGCAAGAACTTGGACGAGAATTTCAAAAATTTTGGAGGTCCTTTGGAATTTTCTGGTTCGAGCTCACATACAAACGCTGTCGCATTTTCTTTTTTAGGAATGTGATTGAGAACACTCCCAAGATCTGTTTTTTTTTTGGCGGCAGTACTTGGGAAAGAAAACACGTGGTGGAGCCGGCTCTGCCTAATGCTGTCTACAACTTTCTCTGTCTCTTCTTCCCGACATTTGTCAGTCCGTGATTCCCTCGTGTAAGTTAAGATCATCAAAAAGAGCCATAAAATCAGGGCAAAGCTTTTGAGCCATTAATGAAACTATATAAGTTAGGTGGTGGAAATCACCATGGTGTGGTATTTAGGCCCACGTTTAGCATTGTGTTAAGGCGTACGACAATATCAGTCATGCTGCTATCCTGGAATCACTTGACATGCTGCATTTCCCCGTTAGAGTGCGCAATTTTGTAAAATCCTTTCTGGAAGGCCGACACTTTGCCGTACGCCTCAGTGGTGAGGCCGTCGGATCCTTTGTGCCTCTTCGCGGCGTGCCCCAGGAATCGGTATTATCGCCCACATTATTTAATATTACTTTTATTCCCCTTGCTTGGCGCTTACATGAAGTGACTGATATTAAGTTTTTATTGTACGCTGATGACATCACTGTGTGGAGCACCCACCACGACCTGTTGACTCAAGCCTCCGCCCTACAGTCAGCCCTAGATATAACGTCGACTTATGCCTCTTCAATTGGTCTTCAGCTTTCAGTGAGCAAAACTACGTATGTGTCAGTTGCCAACCGCTGGGAACGCCGTAAACTGGCTGCGACACCAATTCGTCTCCATCTATCCGGAACTCCACTTCAAGAAAGTTCGATAGTCAAAATATTGGGCTTGACGATTCACGATTCACGAGTCAGGAACAGGGACTGCTTGGCTTTCTCGAGCTAAAAAGCAAGCGATTCAGGCGTTAGGTCTGATTAGACGAATTGCTCCTAAAACAGGCGGAGCCCGCTCTCATGTTGCAAGGCAGTTGGTGCGGGCGGTTGTGCAACCGCGCCTCGTGTACCAAGCCCAATTCCAGCATTTTACGAGGGCTCAGTGGGATCGCCTTGAAGCCGTTAATCGAGAGGCAATGAGGGTCATCACTTGCCTTCCCCGCATCACCCCGATCGTGGCGCTCCAAGAACATGCGCAGCTGAATACTCTAGATGAGCTGGTGCAGCAAAGACGTGATGCTCGCCGGCTTAAGTCTAACCTTACACACGCAACGTGTGCACTCAGGGCGTATGCTTCCTCGCACTCCATTCGACAGCCGCCTCCACCAGTTCTCCCTCCCTGGCATTTTGTGCAGCTAAGCGATAACAAACCAACTGATCTACGTCGGCCATCATCTACCATCGCGGCGGCGTCGTTTCGCGAACGAATTACACAAGAAGACGCCCATCTGCCGCATGGCTCCATCGTTTTATACGTTGACGCAGGCATCCATGCTTGCGAAACCACTACTGCAATTTACTGCCCCTGCAAGCCTGCCCTCAACAAAACGTCCAGGTTTCGCTTCCCAGAACCACCTTCCTCCTTCTGTGCGGAGATGCTTGCCGTTCAAGAGGCACTGTGCTCAGTGGCCGCCGTTCCCCTACTACCTACGGCTCGCATTGTCATCCGCACCGACGCTCTTCAAGTCATACGCCTACTACGACGCGTCAGTCGCACCCCAGGCATTTGCCAGGACATCCATCGTCTCGCGGCACGCATCCCGCAGCCAATCCGAATTCAGTGGGTCCCACGAGACCTCCTGAGTTCGCAAAGCCGTGCAGATTCTGCAACCCACCTTGTGACCCCAACTTCGTCTTCGCCTCGAGTCCTAACACTGGATGACACCACCATACTTTTAACAAAAAAGCAACACCTCCGGCGCCGCACACGTGCTCTAATCGCTCCGTGTGCGGTAACCCTCCCCCGTGGTCTTACCCGTGCAGAGGAGGTTGCGCTTCGGAGGATCCGGGTCGGGGTTGCCCTAACTCCGGCCGTTACACGAAAGTGGCCGCAATTCGAAGGTGTATTTCCCCGCTCCGGGTGTCCAGTCTGCAAGAACAGAAATCTTGAGGCCGACATTCACCACCTGCTGTAGGTTTGCCCGGCGCTGAAGCCGACAAGAATACGGCACCTGGCGGCAGCGGGTCTTTCGCCCGATAAAAGTGCTTCATACACCGCTTGGACACAAGGACCTCATCATCGTTCACTGCTCGATTTCATTAGATCAGCGAACCTTTACTCATTTATTTAGGCATCCTCATTTATCATTACATGCCGTTTTATGCCCTGAGGCAATCAACATCGTAATAAAAAAAAACAAACTTGAACTTACCAAAGGATAAAAAAAAATGAAGTGTAGTACGTGAAATGAAAACTTGTTTTTGTACTGTGAACTTAGATGTGTGAGCTGCACAGAGGCAAAAAAAAAAAAAATTCCATGCAGAATTTCGCACATTTTCGACCGTTTTAGGAACAGTTATGGATCAGTTGAGAGTTCCTTTTCTGGATGGAAAAGATGAATCTAGCCAGCCGTGATATGACTCGCTGCAGACACATAGTGGGTCATGCCAGATACCTACTAATTGAATAGCAGTTAAAAAAAAAACATCGCACTAAGTAAATGAATGTCGATATTCGCACTGTGTTATGTGCTAAAAGCCTCCAAGGACGGAGGAAAAGGGGGCACCGAAATATAGATTTGCAGTTCAATCAACCCCAGAAATCTAATTCATCAGCGCAAACAAACAGAAAAGACTCTTCCGTTCTGACTATTGCCGAATACGAATCCGAATACAAAGGCCTCATTTATTCTAGAGTACTTCTCTTCATTTTTATGTGTTATTGGCACACGTGACGCGTACCGACACGTACGCGATCGATGGTTGCTGGCGGGGAATAATGAAAAAGAAAAAGAATAAAAAACTGTCCCTGATTGACCAACTTTACTTTTCTCCAGCCGCATTTAGCAACAAAGCGTGATGAGGACTTATTTCTTTTCCTTGCAACATTTCTTTGCAGATGGCAGCAATCTTGATAACTTACACTATTATTGTAGTCCTGACGAATGACATATCATTGGGAGCTCGCACAACGAGACATCCACAAGATATTTTTACTTTGTTGCCTGAGTGATATCAAGAGGATTTTAACAGGCTGACAGCCACTTTAAATAAAATGTTACTGTGACTAAGTTTTGTCTCAGTTTCTGCAAAGGCTGAGAACACAAACGCTACCTGTTTGCTTTGTTACTTTCTTCAAAATAGACGACACGGCCTCAGGTATGGCTTCTTAAAAAAAAAGAAAAAAATCAGCTAATTTGAGTGAGCGCTTGAAAAAAGAAAGAAGAAATATACGCTCGACCGCAAGATGTGTAATAGTTTTCTGAATACATATATTTTTTTTTTGATGCAGCCAAATAATCCAAGACCTCCGCAGGTTACGACTTACTAGCGCGCTAGGCAGACGAACTGGTTACAATTATGGTTCTGACCAATTACGGTTAAGACCAGTTAACGGTTCTGACCAATTATGGTTTTGCGGTTGGGATGCATATTAGTGTTCGGTACATTACTTGTGCCCGCGGGCAATCATCATCGCTCACGCTGATCACTGTTTCAAGCATGGTGATCCAATAAAAATGGGTGCATCGACTGATGGAAAAATTTTCCTTAGAAATCTTCAGAGTGTGCAAACAAAGGCGTTTCTAGCAAGAGCATCTTAGATGATAAGTTTTCGATTCTGCAGAAAAGTATTCCTTGCCTTAAAATTGAGTTGTCGGTCCCTTTAGAAAGAGCTCTCCACTCTAAGCGTATCCGAAGGACATTGGAAGAGGGAGTGCAACTATCTGAGTTGCTACATCAGGGAGAGGGCTGTTAGGTCGCTGCTAAATCTATACAGTACAAGCACAATATGTCACCTTCTCATGACTAGGGATGTCCATTTACGAGCTTGGCTCTGCTGTCTCTCGAGCTGCTTATTAAACCACTATTTGTTCAGCGCCAATGAAAAAGAATTTCCTAGGCTCAATGCAAGAGCTTGTCCACTTTGAGTGGCTTTGCTTGTGGTGCCTTCTTGTTTTGGATGTACTTTGTAAGCAGCTAAAAGCCGCTCTAAAAGCCTCCATGCACGACCTATTGCATGTCAGATAAGTGACAATCAGGAGATTTTAAATGCTGTTCAGTGCATTTTTTACCTAACCGTATATTTAAAAAAAACCTGGAAGAATCAGAGAGGTCATGCTTCCAAAGCTCCGCTGGTATGTCTTGCTTCTGTAAGAAGAACTAATCGAACCAGTTTCAAACCGCGTGTAAAAGCTTTCAAAAATTCACCCATACTTCGATGTAGGAAAACAAAAGGGACGGTTAGGTTTGACGGTCCCGTATCTATCAGATTCCACCTCCTCTTCCACCTTCCCTGCTCCGCGCCGTAACTGCATAATATTACGAAGCAGTTACGTCTTCATATACAATCTACAGATCACCAATCTCACGAATTCACATTTTCATAGCTGTGAACAAACTGGTGACATCTGTTCAGTCAGCACTAAAGCAGGAAAGGTCTCGGTTACAGCAGCGAGTGTATGAATATTCTGTACTGCATGATATCCCCAGTATAAAAAGTTCTGCTGTCTACTCAGGACTTATTTACTCTGTTTGAAACATCAACTCAGTGACATATTTATGTCCGAAGTAGTGGCCGCCTGTTCACAAAAATGCGGGCTTTAGCGCATCAACTTTCGAGGAACAATAGCGTATACCTGTTTTTTACTTTGACACGATATCGATTTTTTCTGCTGTGTTTTTTATATACTACACATTTTTTAACAAGCAGAGTTAGTGCATCTCTTCTGCCCTGTTTTAACGATCTTCTTAAGCTTCCACTTGATGGTCATTGGGTATCGTGGTTAACATTCTGCGCTTGAGCGGCTGTCTTTAAGTGACGCATCAATATAGGCTGGGATTGCTAAGCCACCACATTATTCTTCCGGTTAGACGTTTGGCGAAGCATTTTCTGCACCTTCTATTAGTTTTGATTTTAGATTGCTCTTGCGAGTCCAACCACGGGGCCGACATTGCTGCTGAACGACATTCAGGCACCCGTATGCAGCTCTACTTTTGGTGAAAACTCATGCTTGTGGCGTTCGCCAACTTTGTCTAGGACGTCACCTGCGCTGTATTTCTGACACGTTGGCACCTGCTCGTCAGAGACAAAATTGCGAATCAATTGTATTAAGCTCCTGCCTGGGCGTGCAGTGTTGTTGATCTCTCAGAGGGACCTATGCGGCGGAACGCGTCTTTATTTTAATAAAAATGCTACAAAAGTGGTATCGTTTGCTGCACGTAGAAGATTTTCTTTCATGTGGGGTAAGCATTAGAAGTTGTACCCGACAAGGATAAGCTTGCCATATAAGCTTGCCATAGAAGAAAGTGGGTTTCCAGAAGGCGGATAATAGAGTATAAGGCACTCATTCTCTGTGGTTTTTGATCTCAGAAAAATGAAGTGGACTGTTTTCGGTGCTGTCCGATGGAATAGGAAATAGGGCAGAAGCACGAAAATTAGCATAGATTAGCTGGTTCGCGGAGCAGTTATGCAAGCTATCAAAGAAGGTGCAAAAGGTGCACATTAATAGCGCTCAAAATAAACATTTTCTCGG
This sequence comes from Amblyomma mixtum, assembly GCF_055824585.1. Classification (NCBI taxonomy): domain Eukaryota; kingdom Metazoa; phylum Arthropoda; class Arachnida; order Ixodida; family Ixodidae; genus Amblyomma; species Amblyomma mixtum. Next base: position 82,613,475 of record NC_143020.1, on the reverse strand, counting down.
ATTTTGGAAGAGATTGGTACATTCTAGAAATAACTCTTGCTCCTTTTTTTTTTCAGAACTAGGAGGCAGCCGCTCTCAGCCACTCAAAAAAATCGAGTTTCATATGTGACAGTTGTAGGACATTTTCAAGTAAAAGGTTGTCTAGAAAATGCACGAAAACATAGTTTATTGGTTGAAGCACTCTCCAGCGATAAATTGTGCAGTTGGCTAACGGCAGACTTGCCATTCCGAGTGTCTGGGCAGGCGAGCGGTGAGCATGGCCTCCTCATGTGACGCGTCCTAGGGCAATGGCTCATGATCCCGTTATGGCGTTGCAAATGGTGGGGAAGGCATCGAGGTCCTCCGGGTCCATGACTAGGCCTTCTGGGTTTAGGTCCTTCGCTGGCACGTAGTTTGAGGCGGTGTAGGAATTGGCACGTGGCGTAAACGTGGATGTTCGGTAACAATACGTTTATTATTTTTCTTGGTCTTCGGATTGTGGTTACTCAAGTGTCCTGCTCAAGCCGATCAGCCCCTCGATGGAGGTTCAAACTTTCAAAAAAAAAGAAAGAGTTTCTAACTTCAATTCTGCTCATGGGCCTGTGGCTAGGCCCATTCTCAAGGACACAGCTTTTTTACTGTTTATTAGAGCACACCCTGTATTTATTGTGCACATTTTTGCGTCATATCTTTTTTTTTAGCTTAAGGAAGAGGAGAAAAGTAGATGCTCGAAGCTGCAGTGGAGCCGATGTCCTTATTGATTTTAAATGAAGAGAAACCCCTTGAACTTAAATTCATGGTTACCAGCACTCAGAATGATTAACGGTTTTCTGCGATCACCGGGCGCACTTCAGCCCTATAATTTCCATAACCGAAGAAGTCTTTCGCCGACCAACTGCGCCAATCAAAAATTGAAGATCACCAGGCCCACTGCTTACGTAGCTTGATACCATTCTTGCCGCCTGCAGAAAAGTGGTGTGTTAAGATGTTCATACTTGCGCACCTGCACTCTTCCCCTTTGTATCCTTCTCTCGGCAGCGTCCCCCGGTAAGAAGCCGACAACAGACTGGCAAGCATAGTGCTCGCACCAAGCTCAAGTTTAGGTTCTGTTTAAGCTCAGTTAGCTTGAACAGGTGCTCGTTTTGACCGATATTGCTCGCTCTCTCACTGAGCTCTGCTATACTGGAACAAGAGATGCGTGGCCGCCACCCTGGTGCTGAAGCCTTACTTGCTCTTTCCTTCCATAACTCCTGGAAAAGGCCCTTTAACACAAGTATTGAAATGTGTTCCGGAATGGGCCTCTGCAAAGATCCTTGAAGAACATAAATTGTCAGTATTAGACTTGAATGGTTTTCGGTGAGAGGCTCTTTACTTCTGTAGTTCGCAAGTCCTGTGACATACTCCTGGTGCATCACTTGAATGACGTTTCCAAAGCCTTTTCTGCTATTCTTAGGGCCCGATAAACGGTGGCCGAGCATTGTGCACCTAACTATGCTGAAGTGTTTTCAGTGAACGCTCGAGTGTTCTACGTTCAAGCAAGTACTAACCCGTACTTTCAGGACCTTGGTAAGTGCTATCTGGCTTCATCTGACACAGGCAGCTTACAAAAGGCCCTGCACAACCCACGAATACAATTCCTTCTAGTTCCTGGAATGTTGGTATGCGTCTGCATTTATCTTCATTGACACAACTTTGACACAGCGTTTCCTGGCAAAGTCGACAGTAGGCCACACGCTTCACAAAACTGTCTTCTAGCGAGACGTACAATCAGTGACTCGTGTGGTCAGTGGTCTGAGTAAAAGCGATGCACTGGATGGCTACTAACCGCAAATGTCTGAGGTGTGAAGACGGCTGCACCGCCGTTACAATGGTTGCTGCTTCAACAGGACACGATACTCGACACGATACTCCGAGGTTCCGTTCGCTGATGGCAAGGGGAGTCCGTTTCGAAGCGTGGCTCTGTCGCCTCTGCGGTTTTTTCTTCATCGGTGGTTTATTCAGCAGCAATGGCCAGGCAGTCCCCAAGGTAGCGTGGAAGAGCTGGTACACCCTGTACAGCTGCGCTTGTGTGGCGTTCCTACTCTGGGTAGACATTGAGACGTTCACTAAAAAAGTAGCCAAGCTAGATGGCATCGGCAACCAGCTAAACAGCGTTCTCAAAGTCATCATGCACATCCTGCTGTTTATCAAGTGAGTATGCATTTGGTGAACTCAAGCGCCCAAGTAGTGTCTCATTCTTAGGTTTTATATTTTGTGGAGGTAAAAAAGTATTATGTAACATACCGTCCCAGAAGTATGGTGAGTTGGTCAAGTGGGATATGTAGTTCAATTTGGCGGAAAACTGGAAGGGGGACTTGTTTTGTCCGTTTGTTTTGTCCCCCGTCCAATGTCTTTCGACCCTCAGCGCCGAATTTTCCGCTAAAAAAAATTCCGTCAACATGGCTTTGAGTTCAACTGCTACTTACGGTTCAGGTAGATATTCGTGCCATATTCAATCTAGTTCCTCATTTTACGTTCCCGCTAATCTGTCTGCGAATGTCTTAAATGCATTGTCTAAAATTGGAATATCTGAAATGCATTGTACCAGAATGAACAGAATTGAAAGCCCACTTCTCCTTTCCACGCCCCAGTAGGATAGGATAAAACGCTGGAATCACCAATTCCGAGCTGTAGTCGTCACAGGAGATTGTACCATAATCGCCAACGACGGACCACACTCTTGCGGCCTGATGCTGTGTTGCTCCCTCAGCCAAGGACGATTTATGACCGGCAGTTGCATGGCTTCAAATTATGATCACTACAGGGCGGTCTATGAAAACGCGCGTTTTGTGCCTTTAGCGCATGTTTTAGGCCTGGCAACAGTTTTGAGGATAGCCTCCACACATCAGGAATGTCAATGACGGTGATGTCCCGCGAAAAAAAGCTACTTCTTGGATCAGGCCTGATAGTAGCGTTGCTAAACAATGTAGATTTTGTTTGCGACCAAATATTTAGGGGAATCCCCCACGGTGGAGTAGATTTGTAATAAGGGAGTAATTACTCATTGACGTCCACCCGAGCGCAGCCATACGGCAACAAAGGAAAGCTATACAGCTTTCACAGAAACTTCGTAGTTAAAGTGACAGTGACTCTTACTTCGTTTGAGAGCTGGAGACGCGTTCAGATGACGACGAGATTGTAGCGATAACGCATACAAAATCTGCTTGATGTCCACACCTGCGTGTAGTAAAATGCTGATAGGGCACATTGCTCTTAATTATCACGTCACCACTGGCTATTCCTGACAAGTGAAATAACGCCTGGTAGTCGTGCCTATAGCGATGCGATTTGGCTACCGACCGCAATGCAGTTCGGCTGATGGTTCTCAACGCTTCTTTCGTGTGCGACCCACGTCTGTCCGTGCCAGGCGGCATTCACCTGTCATGCTTACCGCTTTAATTCGCTGCTAAAGGAGCTGCTGGAATTACTCAAACCGTCATTTTATATTATGATAATGGTTTGTACAGCTGATAACGCGATTGGGTCGTTTTTGATTAGCGGCAAATAGCTTCCGAGTTCCTACTCCTCCCCACTGGGAGCGCGTAACTCAAAGGATGCGGACCACTAGCATGGGCGCACCTCATTGTGGCTTTTGCGCATCTAGTGAAGACCGGGCTAATACCCCTTCTTGGTCATTTTAAAAGCACATAAGGGAAGTTCGGCGGGGCTGATGTTTGTTCAATAGCCACGGAACCTCCGTGCGAACAGGCTCCAGGGTAAAAGGGCCTGACACAGGGCTCTTCGCCATCTCAGCGACCCGTATAAAAGATAGCTGTCACCTTCAGGAGAGTGCCCGTAGATTTTGCCTCAAGAAGAAAGTTAAACTCGAAATGCAAAAGCTGTCTCCTCCACAACCCGCTACCTCCCAAAACACACGCCCACCACCCCTCCAGACCCCTGAAGAAAGGCCATTCAAGAGTCATCGAGCTAACTCTACCCTTCAAAAGCGGCACCCGCCCCGAACCCACCTACGTTAGCCCTCCAGAAGGCGTCGCCCACAAGCAGCCCACGCGACAGTGGAGTGAAACAGCTACGGCGAAATCGTATTTAAAAGTGCAGTGGGAAAGCCAGCTTCTTTGTAGAAACCTAACCCTCCAGCTATACTTCCATGCCATCCACTCCCTCAAGATGTGGTCTGGCCATGCACCCAAGGCCATTCTCGGCTCAGCTTATGTGCCCGTGAGCAGAAAATATGTCGGGTTTGTGAATCCTCGGCTTTGTGTAAAATATTCAGAAGGGTACCTGTATCAAAGAAATAGCTCCGCCGCGGTGCGCTTTGCTGCTTACACGAGAGAAGTAGGTTCGAACATCTCCGATGCCGAATTTCGATGGATGCGAAGTTCTAGAGGCCCGTGTACTGTGCGATGTCAGTGCACGTTAAGGAACCCCAGGGTGGTATAAGTTTCCGGAGCCCTTCACTACGCCGTCCCTGATAGCCGGTGTCTGTTTGTGACGTTAAACGCCAATAAACCAAACTAAGCATCAAATAAATAATCGACAGTACATCCAACTAATTTCTGAAAATTATTGCACTACATATGATATAATCTCGTGAATTTTTGTTTTCGCATTATCAGCTACAAGTAGCGGAGAGGAAGGTGCCTTTACACGAGTGTACGTATACTGTATCTGTTTCAAAAAGAGATGTGCAGGTTATAGATATTTCTGTTCCTGGGCCCTATGGACAAGGATATCCCTCACTGTTGTATGCATTGTTTTTCTTCCTGGTTTCAGGACGGGCTTAACGTTCCACTGCATGAGCTTTGGGGCGCCCAAGCTTGTGGCCTTCTACATTCGAACGGCTTCCTTTGAGAGGCAGACCGCGATGGAGCGGTCCGATCGCTCCGCCTTCAGGCTGTTTTTCTGGATAGATGTCCGACATGCCATTCACTGCCTGTTGTACATCCTGGGATTCCTACTGACTCTTCCTGATCCACCACCGTACCGACCGTCTGGCCGAGCCGGGTTCAATGCAACGATGGAGGCCTACTTCTGGTCGAGACTGTTGGTCCTCTCATTCTTGTACTTTGTTACCAACCATATTTGCACTGTATTCCTGACGCGTTCTTGTCACGCCCTAAGAGCATACATTGAAAGTCAAGTAGCTGTACTAAGTGTCTGCGTCAGGGATCGATGTTCTGGAGTCCATCGCTTGGTTGATATTCCTAGGCAAATCGAGGAGGTTAGACGGAACCTCTCCACCGTGCAGCAGTTGAAGGATGAGGTCAATGACATCTGGTGCTCGGCTTTGGTCGTCACTGCTGCTAGTGCGATGGCAGTTCTCTGCTGGTCTATATACGACGTCGCTGAACACGGTGTCAGCATTGAGAAACACTTCAGCACTTTCCTGTATGCCGCTTCGGAAACCTACCACTTTACTGCTCTCGCTTCTGCCAGTCAGTCCTTGGAAAACACGGTGAGCTTATAATGAAGACGGTGAAGAAGAATGTGAAATATTTTGGAGAATTTAGATGCGCTTATGTGAGAATATTTTTTCCTGAGATATTTCTGGCTGATGGATGTCAGACCGCAGCACAGGTCTACGTTGAGATAGTATAAGGCGACATCCAGCAGGAAACAGTGTTTACTTTTAAATGAAAAAGTATTGAAGCACACACTGCAGTTACAATCTATTTCTTTTTGTGGTGTAGTCGCCGAGCTTGAAAACAGCTTCAAAATATGTCAGAAATTGTACAGGCAATTAGAGATCGTACAGAAGAGATGACCAGTAGCAATAAAGCCATTAGAAGAAATATTATCCTTGCATTTTGGGGCAATGATGGAAACAATACGCAAGGTAAGGACGTTTCATGTGAGGGTGTTATCACGAGAAAAGAAGAGAATCGTTAATAGAAAATAACAGGTGGAGCCTTTTTGCGTCCGATCACTCTCCCAACATGGGCTGTTGCAGAAGAAGAGTTAGTTGGCAGTAGAACGAGTTCCGGCTCTAAGTCAATGTAAGTTTACATATGCGACGTCAAAGAATGTAAAATTCAGCGATTCATGTGACAGAACTTGCGCGACCAAATTTGTTTTAATGAATTAATTGTGCAGAGCCCTAAGTTGGCATCTTAGTTCTTACGGAGTACAGATAACTGAAGACTACAAGCTATTATACGTAGGTATAAGTGCAAAATGACAATATTTTAAAGGCAAGCTGATGCTCTGGTTGTCACAAGTCCAGGAAATGATGTACTCGTATTTAGTGCGTGAGATCTGCGGGGCCTTGAACATTATCAACGCAGAGCACAGGTGCATAATCACATATTACAGTGCCTTTTATAAACTGTACCAGTTTTAATCTATTAGCCTTTAACTAGTCAATATTTGGCTGTGTTTCTTTATGTTACTGGTGCACCTATGGTCTCAAATAATCAAGCCAATATTTTGAGTAAACCAAGAAGCCGTAGAAAGCTTCCTGTGATGAGGCTCCGATATTGAAGGGGCATGCTCTTCTGTGTAGCGTATTTTGGTTCCAATAAAGGTGCATTTTATGCAGAGGTAAATACTAATTTACAAGTGTTCCAGTTTGATAATCAATTAATAAAAGCCTGCATTCCCCCTCTTGTACAAAAGGATATTGTATCTTTTTCAGGCTAAAAAGGTGAAGGACTTCTGCAAGGCCGTTCGAAACACAGAAGACTCCAACTTCAGGCGCCAAGTAAGCAGAGCCTGTGATGACATTAACCATTTGTTATGACAGTACTGAAAAAACTTGCGCAAATTTCTCACAGAAAGTAGTTGACTGCACTCGCCATTTCCGTCGCAAGTGAAATCCTGCGAATCTACAATCTGCCGTACTGCTCAGGATGTGGCAATCAGAAAAACCAATAGAACAAGAAGTAACAATTCTAAGTTTCTTTTGCTGGAACTGGAAACTTTAGCACTCCTATAGGTATCTATGGCAGCCGTAAGAAGCAAGCACATTTTGCCCCATAAATCATGCGCGGACAATGAAGCAGTACATTAAGAGCTGCGGATTAGCTTTGACTGCTTGCCCTTTTTCAGCATAAAGGATATCCTGAATACATGAACATTTCATTGTTTCAAACCATGTAATGAAAGCCGCCGCGGCTGGGATGAAAACTCTGAACTTTGAGTCAGGGACGAAGTAGCAGCCATATGACCACCAAGTTGTGCTGTGACAAAATGAACGACACAAGAATACAGTTCACCGGTATTAAGAAGCACTTGTACATGAGGGATGTATTTTTTTTGTACTTCGCCCGCAGTAATACCTGCGGTCCGACCGGCTAGCAATATTATGGCGAGTGGATTGCGTTAATTCAAGTAGAATATTTAAATAAATGGTGTCTGGTGAGAGAGTGAATAGGTGATTGCAGGTGGCATATCAGTGGGGCCTGTCTGAGAGATGTCTTTTTCTTTCCTGTTCCCACTATCAATTAGTGGCAGCTTCTTGAGTTTTGTTTCTATATATTTAAAGTGCACTCAAGTGCTTGCTGCAGTGCTTTTTATGTCGTGAACGCTAGATTTTTATATTCTGTGCACAGGTGAAGTTACTTCATGACTGGATAGTTCCGGAAGATATGTCTCTAAGAGGAGGTAACTTCTTCAACGTGAACATGTCTCTTCTCGTTCAAGTAAGAAGCGTGTTTTTATACTTTGCACTCGTAGTATACTGCCGGCTTCAGGAATGTAAGATTTTTTGAGCCCACCCGTACATTCAGCGTTTGACAAGTTCAGCGAAATAATAACCGTGGATGAAAAAAAACTAGGAAATATAGGATGCACTGCTTTCTAAATGGTAGAATACTAGAATTTGAGTAATATGGTGTCTCAGTTCTATATGTATAGTGGTTCACATTTTTCTTCGCCTTTGTCTTGGTTTCTTCCACCACACGTCATCTCTACATCAGTGGTTAACGGATTGGCGGGCCACATGATGTGCAGAAAATAGGACAGAAAGAAAATAGAATTTTACTCCAACTGTATTAACTGCCGTCGTATGAAAAACACGAGGGAAAATGCCTAACTTTTTTCTTCGCATTTTTCTTTTTCAGATGGCAGCGTCTGTGATCACTTACTCCGTTATTCTGGTACAAACAGATGAAAGCCTCGGGAGATCGCATGGCGAGACTTCCAGAGGGTTTTTTGCCATTGGTGACTGATGGAGGAGCACAATAATAAAATTGAGTGATTCCTGTTGTAACCAAAACGCAATCGCGCAACCTTTTTGGAGGTTGTGACTGTGGTTTTTGCAAGGCCAGGCGGCATTAGACTTGCTCTTAAAAAATCGGCACTTGCTCCAACGGCGTTGCATAGTTTAAAGAAATCCACTCCTACCCCTGGCCCGTAAGGCCGGTGGCCTCTAAGAATTTCCGATGTAGCCTTGCTTCTATGCGTATTTTAGTGCATGGACCATCTGGTAACTGCACCTCAGTGACGCTCTCTAGCGGCGCATTCCATCACCTGACACAACCCGTAAAGTTTTCACGCTCACATGAAAAACATTGTCACACAAGAAAAAAAATGTGAGTGGCCCACAGCGGCCCAGCTCGTTTCACTTTAGACGCGCTTGTGCTGTTTGCTTAGGAGACGTTGGCAAACATGGACGCTTTCGATTTGCTGTGTTAAGCTTTAGTCCTGGCTAGAGCCTTTTTTCCAGGCTTTACTGGGAATAAGTACCAAAAAACGGCAAATTTGTTCGATATAAGCACAGAAGAAAATCGAAAATGCTCGATCATCGGATGCGTCCTTGCAGCAGCCTGAAGATGTTTTTTTCTGTTGTGAATGTTGAAGGACAGCTTCGCTACCGAAGAGATTAAGGCGCTCCCTGTGATGTGGCCCATGTTGTGCAGGGTATTACGCATTCGCTAGAACTACGATAGTTTTACTAATGGTAGATGTCACGTATTGTGGAAGAAAACAAATTCTTGTGCTCTTTATATCAATTCTGTGCGGATGTGTTCCCCTGCAACTAATCCTTTACCGAAATGCATATGACATAACTTATTTCTTTGTCTATTGGAATCCAAAAGGCCATAAACTGATGTTACAGCGGGGCAAGTACATTTAAGAATTGATCATTAGGAAGTTGTTGCTAGGTACCAGCTTTGCAAATAGTCTCCTTTGACCGTTGCTATCACAAAAACTTAGCGTAGTAACTCTTTCCTACCCCTGCCCCTGACTTTGAGACGATGTCTTCTCGGTACAACGCCCTACTTAGGTCAGGCTTGTCATGATCACTTCACCGCAAAAAAAAACATTCAGAAAACTATAGATCACACCAGACTAAAATGCTAATTTTTCAGTAAGTGGAGAAGAAAATTGTTGATCTCGAGAATGTACAGTGGTGCCTGCTCTGTTTAGCTCAAATCATTGCTTCCTGTGCCAGAGGTTGTGTAACAAAAAATTCGAATAGCATTGAACATGTTGGTAAACCGCAGAGAAAACTCAGGGGACGCATTTCTTTATCACAGTTTTGCTGGTCGACCGGGTTAATACTCTTTAGCAGCCGTCCTGCTTGAAGAAGATCTTCAATTTCATGCTCGCCGTCGTAACAATTTCCACATTTCACATTATCCTACCTCTTACCAGGGCTTCCTCCCCGCAGTGAAGGCCCTATTTAAACCGAACCAATGACAGACGCTTTGCATAGACAAATACAAGTCCTCTTGTCGAAACATTGGTAAACAGGATGAGTCTCCTGCTTCCTTTGTTCACTTTGGTTGCCAATAAAACGATTTACTTGCATGCACTCTGCCATGGCAACACTGTGTTAGTTTCGCTGCATACACGGATCGCTGTCACGAGAATACTACGTCTTCACTGAGATCCAAAGGTATTTTCAGTTTGTAACACGCCTTGCAAGCTATAGCCGCCTCAAACATACCATGGCCATCGCTTTTCCCAAGAAAAGTGAAGCCCTCAGCATTCGATAGCTGGCAGAATAATTGAGAGGGCGGATAGGGAAGCCAAAAAGACCCATAAAGTGTGCTTTTCGATGAGGCCACACATCCGCGAGGCTTTCTTGAACGGCGCAAAGATTTTCAGGCTGCTCTTCTGAAGTCCTTTTAGCTTAGACTAACCAAACTGCACGCTGAAACCCTTCTTCCAACGGGCGCAATAAATCTGGTACGGCAGACAACGCTCGCCAAAACCGTTCACAATCACGTTCAGCCGATCCGCAAGATCTATAGGATCTACCATAACAACGGCTCCTAGAAGGTACGGCCCGTGTCGAAAAGATCACACACACGGTTTGAAACGATTCGGCAGCCATACTGCCGTACTGACGCTAGCAGATAATGGCCGTTCAGTGATTCTGAAAGTCCATATTTTCAACAGCTCTGCTCACGTTGAGTAGACTCTTCCTTATCTCTTTACATTGTGTTCATAAAAGTTTTTCCGCTCAAAAATGCATTTGTCCAGAATTGTTGGGTATGTATATAGGGACAATTGTTTCTTTGCTGGGAAATTGAATGTGTCTTGGAATTACTGGGCCAGTTATATCTCACCCTAGATAAACTGTGGTGCTGCTTATGTGCGGCAATCTGAATGCGGCGGTTAGTTGAGGGTGCAGGAAAATTGTACATACCAAGAAATTGTGGAGAAGCGCATTTTTCAGCTGTAATTTCTTTTTGCACGCATTTTTTCCTAAATAGTAAGATTCCGCTGCAACAAACAATACATACGAATATCTTCCCTTGGCAGGTTTTCCCTTTTTTCGCTATTAACGCTTTAGCTATCGCCAAAAACGTTCCCTGTTGGTTTTCAATGTTAATCTTGACAACTCGATACGAACAATGGAGAAATTTTAAAATGAAGGTTTTGATATACATAGGAAGAATATATCATTGCCTTGAATATTTCTTTAACAGTACCGTATTACATTTCAGAGTTTCGTGAGTTTAAAGGCTGATGTACAAGAGTCTTTACCTTCGTAGCATGCCTCGAAGTAAAGAAACCAGCAACACACAAAAACGCTCCCACAGACTGGAATTTTTGTAGCAAGGCTCCATACAATGAAAAATGAATGGTGTTGTGCTAGCAACAGACTTTATCGTACTCTGCACCGTTGCCAACGATTTTGTTCACGCAATGGGGATAAGGTTATGATTACTCCGAGCAAACTGTTTATACTTTCTTTGCAAGTTTGAAAGGCAATAGCCTGAAATTGCACAGCTCTGTTTTGTGGCAGCAATATGAACGCAAGGGCTAATGTTTCCACCCATGAAGTGTCGTAATATCCTCTACACTGCGGTGAGAGATATTGATTGTGTTGTGTGTGGTTCCTTGCCGTAATAAATAGGTGAGGGACACTAAATTTGCGAGACGCCAGCTGCGAACCTCATATTACGGCAGACATCCGCGCTATTGATATTTTATGAAGGTAACATTATTGTGGGCATCGATATTCGCTAGATCGTAAATGCCTAGCATCGGAAACCGCTCTTGTGTGAATTCTCCTACTGTCGTCGTGACACAACCGGCGAGTGGAAGGCTCCCATTCTCATGGTGTTCGTATATAGTCCCTTTTATGAGAAGCAAATCTATTCTTCCCTTGGTAAGCTTAAGACGTTAGTCTCGCTTTTTCTTCAATACGAGTACAGGCAGGCTTCAATACTGAGTGCTTTGTGAGCCAGCTCCCGTTTATAATGATCATACGAAGGCCTCTGCTAAATAAGGTTTTTCCCAGGCGTGAAAAATATCGAGCTATCTTGGACAATAACGAGCGGTTGTTTTGGCTGTACTGTAAAAACGAGGAAATAAGTAATGACAAGGAAGAAAATAAAATAATGAAAAAAATAGCGGAGTCACTTGTTACTCCTTTTGCTAGATGCCACAGGATGTCTTAGCGATGACAGCGCGTGATTTCGCTTTTGAAGGTCACGGTTAGTACCCGATAAATAGAACCGGTAGCAAAGTTAACAGTGTTAATCTGAAACAAAAATAAACTTTATTTCAGCCTTCCATACCACTCTGACGAACTGAATTCGACAGCCGAGCTACAAGGATCCGTAAGGTGCCGGCATGCGAAAGGCTTTTTTTGCCGGGAGAAAGCGCAGGATTGGCTGTAGCACCACGAATTTCAAACGGCCCAAGCGTACCAGCTATCCTTCGCTGATGGTGCGGAACTACCGGATTTATGCACGCCTCCACCGCATTTGTGGCTGCTTCTTCATCAAAGGCATGTTCGGCGGAGTGAAGCAGGTGCCAGCCAGTGTAGGTTGGAAGAGCTGGTACACTCTGTACAGCTGCGCATTGATGGGCTTGGTGTTCTCGCTGGACGTGGATGTTATCGTCAGCAAGGCCATTAATTTTATCTACTACGACGACCAGGTTCACCACGCTGTGCGGCTTTTCGTACACTCGATTCTGACTCTAAGGTAAGGAGATCCAACCGCCAGATTGAAATGGAGTTCGGTTCGAGAATACGCGGTTTGTTGAGAAGCGCAGGGCCGAAAACTTTTCAAACAGTTGATGGATGCAGGTAGCAATAATAACTGCGCTCTTATCGTCGTCGCCACCAGCATACCCGCGCCCTCTCACAGCGATAGCTGTTAAGATCGCGTGTAACGTTTGCGCTGCGCTGTCGATGTCGGCGTTACTCGCATGAGTGCAAAGAGAAAATCCGAGAGGCGTAAAAGCAGGCGCAACGCTCCAAGCTTATTCCTTTCTAACTTAGAGACGACATGCATGGCTTAATGGCAACACGTCATACAGAGTGGTCTGAACCCAATAATGTCACGGCAGAGCGCAGAGCGAAGAGTATGCAAACTTTATAAATTTACTGTGCCACTTTTGTGCAATGCAAGGCGCCCACCTTATATGAATGGATGAGACAACAAGCATTACAATGCGCGACGGACTCCTTATCTGCGTCCCCATCCTGCCCAAGCTAGTACTATACACCGCCACCTGCACCTATTCAAAACTCTGACTACCATATGCGTTTTACCTTACCCTTGCCGACACTGAAATGCGCATTGCCGCAGAGGTAAAGAACTACTTAATGTTTTAGGATTACGCTCTCTGGCTATCAAGAAGCCGTATTTTGCCTGACATATTCTTCGACGAAGCCGTATGTTGGCGCTGTGGAATCGTTTTTACCGGGTGTCACGCAGTAGTCATATAGCTGATATTTATTTCTTAGCTTCTTGGCGGAAAAATGTGTGCAACACATATCTTGCAGAGTGTGAAGGTTAGGAATTGACATAGAAAGCACAAAGAATAGAGGCGACTGAAAAGCTGTTCTTCATCTTCCGTTGACCGAACGACAATTATAGTTCTCTTGAAATCTTCCGAATCATCGGCGATTTTTTTAGGCATAGTGGAGTAGAGATTGTTTGGAATGCGGTATGAATTCTGTGTCTAGTAATCATACCCACTAACGGAACACTGTCACGTCTGTTCTCAGGATGGTCATCACTTTCCTATACGCATCCATCAAGTCTTCTAAGCTGCTTGCCTTCTACTTACGAGCAACAGCCTTCGAGAAGCGTATAGGAACGACATTTTTGGACAACACCGCCTACAACCGGTTCTTCTGGTCCGATGTGCCAGAAGCCAGCCTGGGTGTTGCCTACTGCTTGGCTTACACTTTGAACTTGACCAAGCTTCCTGCGTACAATCAGTCCAGAGTGGAAGAAAGCTTCTTGAAACAGGCTTACTACTGGTTGAGGACACTAATTACCGTAATTTTCTACTTCGTTTATGATAGTGCCTGCACAGTCACCTTGAGGTGCGCCTGTGAAGTCCTCGAAGAGTACTTGAGAAGGCAACTGCTTATACTGAAAACCTGCCTCACATTGCCAGATGATCGGCCTTTGCAGTTCCCCGGCGCCGGAATATGCGTTGAAAGGGTGAGGTTGAATGTGGCCTGTATACGGCGGCTGAAAGAGGAGATCAACGACATATGGGGCTTTCCTCTGACCTATTCCACCTTCTGCCTCCTGCTGGTTGTGTGTGGTGGCGTGTACGAGGTATGCAGGGCAGGGGTCCCGATAACGGAGCAGGCCAGCTTAATAGTGTACACGCTGTGGCTTTTGTACTCCTTTGTGAAGCTTGCTTCGGCCAGCGAGTCACTGACAAATGCGGTGAGTTTTGGCCAAAGAGAAAAACCATTACAGTGAGCAATTCACCATCTAGTCAAAAACCTGATGCAATGGCGTCGCTGCAAATGTGTTGAACAATATTTTGTAAAGAATAGGGACTGTTCTGCACTCCACTGCGTTAGCACCTAAATACCGCTAGGTTTGTAATTTCATTTCCAAATACGGTGAGGTGATTTTAGTGCATCAGGGAGCCGCGGGAACACTATAAAGTAGTAAAGACGAGCCTGTTATCATAAACTCTAGGTAGCTAAAGCGAGTGTATTCAATAGAGAAATAGTAATGATGACGAGTTATTCTTAATACGAGCGATATAAAAACGCGCAGAATTCACAAGTGATTGCAAAAAAGAAATAAAGTGTGAAACATAAAGGAAGATGGAGGGCAATAATACAGTGCCGCTAAGAAGTCATGGTAGTGTGAAACTTTTATAAGAATAACGTTCTCTCAAGTAAAGTAACCATACAATGGTTTACGACAAACACTAAAATAAAATAGAGAACATTGTGCTGCGAATCCTTCGATCGCTACGCTTGTTACGGGGAAATTGAGAAGAGATTTGCCGACGGGATTCACAACAATTTGCCACTTCAGATTAGCATTCACGTGTGAACAAGTATTACGGAATTAGAATAAATTAATTTGTCCGCCTGAACACGCACCGAAAATTAGAAGAATCGATATAATTGCATAAAGGTTCATGCATGAGTGGTTGTGCAAAAAACGTTACACTACAAGGTTCTGTGCAGTTGCATAGCCTTGTATCTAGAAAAAACAAAACTTCGAAGTGTGAGTTGCTGCGAACTTAAAAAATTCTCGATATTTTCAGGCGAAGGATATCAAGAAGTTCTGTAGAGGAGTTAGTGGGATCGACGATACGCACTTTTTGCGACAAGTAAGTGAAATCATGATATGAAAAATTCAGCACTAATTTACCATGAACAGAACGGCGCATTCGTAACGCGAGCCAAAATCATTTATATATGACTTATGCTTGAACTAAGCTTTCTGTAACAAAGGCTTTCTGTTATCCAACACGTTGCGTTTTGCACAGATGGAAGCCCTTGCAGGCTCCATTCAGCCCGAAGACATGTGCCTGAAGGGAGGGAACTTCTTCCACCTCAACAAATCTCTGCTGGTTTCGGTGAGATATTTTGCACCCTATCCGCAGTTTGAGCGAGTCAGACAGCTATAATAATCAAGTTAACCACCGGAGCAAGTCTGAGGGAGGCGGGCAGTAATGTTTCTCGCGTTAGTGCCTGTAAGGCTAAGTTCAAAGAATCCTAGCGGTTATCAAAAGCAGCTTTGTAATATGTGACGCTTTTCAATGAACGATCTGCTTGTTTAATTGTTACGCCATAATGTTATTTTCATCTTAATAGCGTGTTTATCAGTGCGGTGCCATTCAAAATCTACACTTTGATACGAACCGCTTGGATTCATTCCTACCGTACCATAAAACTCTGCTTTGTCATAGCATACAGTTGTGCCAGTGATAGATATTTTTCTATTACTGATATTACTTGTCAAACTGTTGCTGTTTGTATTGATTATTTGACACATAAATAGCCTCTTTTACTTTAGGACTGCAAAGAGGAGCTTCTTCTAAACGATTGAATAAAAAAGCGCCCTCTAGGTACAATATTTCTCGTCTCTCTGCACTCAAGATGTGGAAATTAGAGATAGCAAGGAAGCATGAACACCAGCATAGTTTCTTGAATAGCAGCAGTATATATTTCCGGTTAAAATGCAGACCTCCCCGCCATGTTCCTCTGGGTGGGTTTACATGTGTGCTAAACAGGAGATTTATTATCCTAGCTTAATATTAACACATTCTTACATGCATTTTCGATTAGCAAATTTGATATCTCAACAGACATGAAGTGATTTCGCTTTTTGAGAGTTTCGAAACTTTTAACGTGTTTCAGAAATTTTGACTGATGGGGCTGCTTGTTATTCTAACCAATAATTCTCACTTAAAACTAAAACCTTAGTGTCAATTTATGCTTCCTGAGATGAACGGGGCTCAAAGAAAGGGACATGCTTTGATGCTTTCCATTGCACAAAAAGTTTTCCGCTTCTTTATTTCTATGAGAGTGACCGTTCAGTCTTAGCAATTCGGCGTGATGCGATTTGTGGCAAGATAGCGCTCCTCTCTCGTCTAGTTTTGGTCGTTTTGCTCTCCTTTATTCGAAGTTCTGGCTTAAGCGCTATCATATTTGTGTCGTTATAGTCAGTGTGAAATTCGGTTAGGGAGCACACAATAGGAAATATTTTGCCTTCTTTCGTTTAAAAAGATTTTTTGTTTTTCCAGTATGAAGGAAGAAATAACAAATGCTCAAAGAAGTGAATCAAACGAAGGCCGTTTTCTATGCCGTATTTCTTGCAGATGGCCGGGACGGTAATCACCTACACCGTTATCCTCGTACAGACTAACCAAAGAATCGTCAAGTCACAGCTGAACGAAACATCTTCAGTTCATCCCAACTTTAGTTCATAGAAAGAAAAATAAAACGAGAATAAAGATATCATCCCTGCGTATTGTTCTCAGCTTCTGTAAAGATGGAAGTAGCTACAACGCTCTGTTTTTGATATGGTGATTTTGAAACACTTAAATGTTAGCGTGAACACGATGAGAAAGGACAGTTTTGAAGTGGTGCACAAAAAAGGGGTGACGCATTAAGCATTTAAATCATTTATCTAAATATTCACGTTTGCGGTTTAGTTCACGCGTTTTGCCTTGAATACAGGAAATCTAATAAAACGTTGAAAGTTCATATTGCCAGAGATTATTGGTACAATTAGATGCTATATAAGTTTCCTAAGAGGATTTCAATAACCGAGCAAGTTACAAGATCAGATCAGAAGCTAGAGAGCGCATGAAAATTTAGTACATATGCTTCGTTGAAAAGCGTCTCTGCTGGCTGTGTTCCTTTGTTATTAAAAAGTTTATTTGCAATTAACACGTAACATTGGCCACACAACCAACATAATTCCACGCCTGCAAGATGCCCGACGCTTTCGATGCTCATAGTGAACGGTGGACATATAGTGAGTAGGGTGGTTTATTGCGCATAAGTAGTTATTTCTTCCGCCTCTTCCCGGGGCTTCGTGCCATAGAGGTACGACAGTCAAGACTGGCAAAGCCAGACTCGACCGGTCATGACCCCTCTCCAGGTCCGATATAGTTATCATCCTCATTCATTCTACGCTTACATCCCTAAAGGGCATTACTGGGCATGTGCGAATAGTGGGTTTTAGGTTCCAAACGAAATCGTGACGAATAGTAACCTTGTTCGAATAATTGCGAAGCGAATATTTAAATCCGCCTGACAGACAGCGTAGTTGCTGTAGCAGCCAACGCGCCCAACGCGAAATGACCCCTTGATGACCTTGGAGTTCGCTGCATACCTTTCTCAGAAAACTTGGTTCGTAAACAGGAGATATCAAAAATTGGTTCTTCTATGTCAGCTGACAAGAGGGATAGGTATTCCTTCGTTATTGAGAATCATTTCGTCATGAACCGTTTCGTTATGGAATAATTTCAGAGTATTACTTTCCCCATTTCGAGGCAGCAGACGAAATCTTCCATTCCTTGTAATGTGGAATATTCTTTCTGGGCTGCCTCGTTGTGCCGCAGGTGCTCAGCTTAAAGTCATTCGGCATAGGGATAAAAGTTAGAGATAAAAAAAAACTTTTTAACTTACATCTGTGGAATCAGAAATGCAAAGATCCATCCAAAATGAAGTTTTCATTGAGTTTACTGCGGCAAAACTGTTGTCGAAAAGGCGATTTCTCAGGATTTTTAATTGAAAGAAACATAAAAACAAACGAACAATACACAATAAATATAATGTCAATACTGTTATTCATTTTGTATGCAGGAGCACTCTTGGTTCCGTTATCGTATAGATATTCGTTCTCAAAATTACTGATTTCGTAATGTGATCAGAGGAGAGCAAATACGGCCTATTATTTCGAAACCAGGAAACAAAGTTCTGACAGAGCCATTTTATCAATGAATGATTAAGGATGATCGGAGCCATTACTTGCTGTAGCAACGTACCGTTTCCTACGCCTCTAGAAAATCAATTGCTTGAGAGGACAATACTTTTGCACAGATGAATTTGCAACATTCGCGGTGTTACCCTAAAGTCTTCGGAAGTTACCCTAAAAGTCATCCTAAAATGAACTGAAAAACATTGCGCGGGGACCACTCTCGAATGTAAGTACTTTTTTAACGCCAATAGCTGCAACACTCCCATGAAAAGGCGCTTATTCTGTCCAGTTTTGTAGCTATCACATACGGCATCAGTACATAATAGAAGCCATGCGTACTATTTGTGACTTGCTATCAAAGTCATTCTCTTCTCTTCGAAAGAGACCACGAGAAGGGCTGCTATGAAGTTCGCAAATGTGACCAACTAATTGACACTCAAACGTTAAAGAACCCCAGTTGATCGAAATTGCCGGAGCCCTTCACTACGGCGTCCCTGATAGCCTGAGTTGCTTCGGGACTTTAAACCCCAATAAACCAAACCAAACCAATCAAATTGGTCTTGAACGCGTGAAAGTTGTCACTATTACATTTTAGTGTTTGGCGCTTAGAGACGTTTCGAATCTGTCGCCTTTTCGCAATTAACGGGGAATTCTCGTTGATCATCATTCAAGTGACGTGTCCTGTTGGCCATATATGTCGCTACTGAGTGTCAGCTAAACGGAGTAAAGTTACAGTGCTGCTTACTATGGGGCAGTGCTCTCGGTGAACGCAAGCACTGACCCGGTTTCTTGAGACTAGGGGGTCGCTCCCTTGCTGCGGGTGGCTAAGGCAGTGTTCGAGACTGCTTTGCACTGCCCACGATTGTCATGGATTGCAGGTGTTGAGGTGGGAATACGTGTTTAACTTTTTTCTTGGTTTAAACAAATCCTTACGGCAGTAAGATGGCTCGTAGGGTCGGTATCAGGTTGCCCCCTTCGTACAGCAATTCTTTACGGCAATTAGCAGTGAGCGAATCCAGCTGTTTCACTAAGAGGTATGCGCGGAGAGTCTGTGAACAACAAGTGGTTCAGGCGGAAGGTCTCCCACATGGGCCTTCAAATGACCGTTGTCTCCACATGACGCAAGCCTCCGAGCTGCCACTCTCTGATGACAAGGGGAGTCCGTCTTCAAGCTCGGCTTTGTCGCCTTAGTGGCTGTTTCTTCATTCGTGGTTTATTCAGCGGCAATAACCAGGAAGTTCCTCAGGTAATGTGGAAGAGCTGGTACACTTTGTACAGCTGTGCTTGTGTGGCCTTCCTTCTTTGGGTGGACATTGTGGCAATCACTGTCAAAGCACGCGGCGTTGAGCAACTAAAAAACGATCTCTAAATTTTCATGCACATCCTACTATTCATCAGGTGAGTGTTCGTCCGTGGAACACAAGTACTCTTATTTAATGCTCTTAGTTTCGTGAAAGTAAAAAAAAAAGGTTACCCAAGCAGTACAGGCGATCGGGTCAATATTGGGGACAAATGGTTTTTCCCTGGTCCTTTGTGGGACGAGCCGTTTGCCAATATAATTTCAATATTAGGCCAATAGACGGTGCTGCCTGGGTCGTAAAATGTGGCCCACCTGACTTGAAGAGCTGAATCGCTATTTATTACTCAAATGAACGTGAATAATAGTGCCACATTAAAATTAGTTGCTTATTTTACGTTCCCGCTACTCTTCGTACCAAGTAATGATCAACCTTAAAGGTCACAGGCATCGAAAGGAGCCCCGTAAAAAATCTCCTTTGCCTCCCATTCACGTGCCATACGGGAGAGAATATGACAACACCAGCAGACCTGTGCCCTGGCATCGACCCGGATTTCATTCATATCAAAGGCTCTACTGATAGGATTTGTAAGGACGAGTGTAAGGCGGTTCGAAACACAGAACACTCGTGCTTCAGGCGCCTAGTGAGCACAAGCTTTTGTCCCCTTCACATTGTCTAAAAACAGTACTAAATACAGCGCGTATGTTTTTGCAGGCTAGTTGGTGCCTAAGTATTCTGGGTTTTTTTTGCGCAAAAGACACGACACAAAAGAAACGAGGTAGACAGGACAAACAGACAGAAACAGACCCAGCAGGTACTCAGCCTCGGACCAAAGTTCGCCACCGAACCTCGGAAGTCTCCAGCTGAACTACTGGAAATGGTCAGGCAAGTCTCGGGACGTTCAGGGGCTGAAGCCGACAGGTGTGTCACCGAAGGCGTTGACATCCTCCAACGTCACAGGTTGTCAACTAGGACCCTACCTGTTGAAAAGACCATTCGGTACCTGAAGGATAATGCCTTGAATATCGTACCGGCCGATAAGGAGGGAGGCTTCTGTGTCCTGGAAAAAACGATGTATCTTCAGAAGGCTTCAGAAGCGATCGCTACAAATTTCAAAGAGTGTAAAAAGCTTTCACTCGCGAAAGTTAAGACAAAGGCAATAAAGTTTATCGAGACGATAAAGCTGGATGGGCTAGTACACACTGTAGAGAAAGCTGAGAAGTTATCCTTAAACATGTTCTTCTGTGGCAAGACACACAAGGATGCATGCCCTTTCCGAGTGATTGTTTCCGAAAAGGGATCCTGGCAGAAGCCGTAGCCAGGTTCTTGCAGGAGAAGTTGAGTGTTTTAGAAATTAACGATCCCTTTAGGGTAAAAAATTCGGACGAAATAATTGAGTTTTTAAAAACAAATAACAGCAAACGCATGTCAGCCTTGTCAGTAGATATAAAGGACTTGTATTATTTCATACCTCACGATTGTCTCTTAAAAAATGTCCGCGATTGTATTGACAGCCATGGTGCAACAGCCTTCAAAAATAATGCAGGTTTATTGGTTGACAATTTCGTCGAACTGTTAACAATGTACCTGACTTCCACGTATGCGCAGTGGAAAGATATGACATTCATTCAGAAACAAGGAGTATGCATTGGATCGTGCCTAGCACCATGTCTTAGTGACATATTTTTAGCGACACGTGACAAGATGCTGCATGACAGCGTTCGCGACACTAACGTTTTATAGGTTTTTAGATTTGTTGATGATTTCATTGTGTTCGTGGATTGTGACAAAGAATCTTTTTCGGCTAGTGTACATAAGCATCTAACGACGTTTGCAGAGTGCCTAGCACCATTAGAATTGACGCACGAGTTACCGGAACATAATTTCATCAGGTTTTTAGATATAGGGCTTCATTTTTCCAGTGAACACGTATGTTGGGCCTTTGAGCACAAAGACAAAAAGCCCCTGCTTCCCTTCAGCTCGGCACACTCCAAGGCCGTAAAACGAGGCATTGTGAAATCGTGCCTTTGCAACGCTCTGAGCAAATCCTGCCTGCATTTGGTAGGACGCAGCTTTGACATCCAGTTGCAGCGCCTTTCGAGCGCAGGCTGCCAGCCGGCCTTGCTGGCATCAACTGCCGAGAACCTGCTGAAGAAACCAGCCAGCATACCCGATCAAATTGACCGGAAGAAAGTGGCGGTTATTCCGTACATTCACGGAATCTCGCATAATATTAAGAAGATCGGTGCTAGGGCTGGTGTTAGAGTGGTTTTTAACGCTCCTGAAAAACTCTCCAGGATTTGCAAGAGAGTGAATGCGGAGGATGCGGCCGTCGCTTGTTCGAAGCGGCACCAGCAGCGATTCGTGGCATGTAAAAAGAGCGTTGTGTACTCGATACCGCTTGCCTGTGGTAAGCAGTACATTGGCCAAACTGGCAGGTGCCTTAATGAAAGGCTGAGGGAGCACGCAAGAGATGTCAAGAACAAGTCAGGTAGTAAAATGATTGACCATATTCGGAATTGCCGCAACTGCACTCCCGCGCTCGAAAAAACGTCAGTACTGCGCCGGTGCAAGACACAACTTGGAAGAGAGATAATTGAGGCTAATGAGATAGGAAAATCGGGTAACTCGTGTGTCAGCAATCCTTCAATTTTGCTCTCAAAAAAAGAAATCAGTTATCTTGCGCAGAATTAGAGCTCGAAACATCCATTCACTCGTGCGATGATGGGATCTGTGCTGCTCTGATATATATGTATGCGAAGTTTCTTCTTTCCCTCTTTTTGTTTGATAAGAGCAGCTGCTGTATGTAAGCAAATGTTAAGTGTAAGGTAGCCAACTGGGCATCGTCTGGTTAACCTCCCTGCCTCTCCGTCCTTTTCTCTCTCTCTCTCTCCGTCAATAAACACCTGAGTTGTTAGTAAGCGCTTGTCCTGTCTACCTCATTTCTTTTGTGTGGTGTCTTTTGCGCAAAAAAAAACCCAGAATACTAAATACAGGTGTGAGCTTTTGCTGCTGTGATTGACTGCATTCGCCGATTGTATTGCAACAGAAAGGCTGCAGAGCCATCAGTGTTAGTGTTTCTCAAAGCAAGGGTATTAATTACCATCCAGGGAAGAAGAAACAGCACTATTAAGAGTTTAAAATATTAGCACCTCTATGAGTGTCTATGACAGGTGTAATAAGCAGGTACTAATTTGATGAGCGAAATTATAGTCGAAGAATGAAACATATCAACATCGAGAGCTTTGGATTGGCTTTTTTTAAAAAGAATTTTTTTCTTAGCTTGTGCAGAGGCCCTCAGAACGAGCAGGCTGTTTGTATTTCGAATCCATGGAATCACAACCACAGCCGGTTGGATTGAAACCGTGAACTGCAGCTTAGCCCCGCACAGTGCAGCCACTTCCCACTAAGTCCTGTTGTGACGCACTTGGAGCCCAATTTAATGAACTGGGCCAGTATTTAGAAGAATCGCTTGAGAATTAAGGCTTAGAGCTGTGGTTGTTTACACACATTAACATCTGCTCTCCGACTGACTGCGAACACTATGCTCACTGGATGGCCTTAACGCAAATAGAACATTGTGAAAATATAGAGATGGAGAAGATGAATCAGTAAATGATGGTAGTTGACCGCTGAGCGAAGTCAGCTTTAGACATCTCTAGCAAACCCACATCAATCTGTCCTATAAGCGCCAACTGTTAAAGAGAATGAACCATCGTCTCATAGATATCATTACGGAGTGCGCAGTAGAAGTAGGTGGTAGGATGGTTCGACGGGATACCGGGAAGATATCTCAGGAGACTAAAGATCTGATTAAGAAACGGCAAAGCATAAGGACGTCTAACTACATAGACAGAATAGAACTAGTAGAGCTGTCGAAGTTAATAAATAAGCGCAAATTAGCCCACATTAGGAAGTTTAACATGGAGAAAATCGAGCATGCTCTAAAGAACGGAGGTAGCCTAAAAGCAGCGAAAAGAAAACTAGGCATAGTTAAAAACCAGACATATGCTCCGAGAGACAAAGAGGGCAATGTCATTAGCAATATGGATAAGATAGTTAAAGTAGCCAAAGAATTTTACAGAAATCTATACAGCAACGATTGCAATCAGAATTTTACTGAGTGAGGCAGTGAGCACAGCAATGGGTCATCGGGCCAGTAACGAAGGAGGAAGTAAAAAAGCCTCAGGAGCAATGGAAAAGGAGAAAGAAGCTGGTGAGGATCAGATAACAGCAGATTTGTTGAAGGATGTAGGAGAGATTGTGCTCGAAATACTAGCCACCGTGTATACGCAATACCTTGTGACTTCGAGCGTACCTAGAGCTTGTAAAAACGCTAACATTATCCTAATTCATAAGAAAGGAGACATCAAGGACTAAGCGAATTACAGACCAATCAGCTTATTGTCTGTTGCCTACAAGATATTTAATAATCAACCAAATGATCAGGAAGGCTTTTGTAAAAAATACTCGACAATAGACCATATTCAAGCTATCCATCAGGTGATAGAGAAATGCGCATATAAACAGCCGCTATATATCAAGTTCATTGATTACGAGAAAGAATTGGACTGAGTAGAAACCTCAGTAGTCACGCAGGCATGGCGGAATCAGGGTGTAGAATAGTGTTATATGAAAATATTGAAAGATATTTATAACAATTGCACAGCAACCACAGTTCTCCATAAAGTCAGCAATAAAATACCAATACCGAAAGGTGTCAGGCAGGGAGACACGATCTCGCTTATGCTATTCACTGCCTGTTTAGAGGATGTATTCCGGCGTCTGAGATGGGAACAGCTGGGGATAAGAGTTAATGGAGAATACCTAAGTAATCTGCGATTCGCTGATGACATTGCCTTACTAATTTACTCAGGATGTGAACTGCAAAGCATGATAAATGAATTAAACCGGCAGAGCAGAACGGTGGGGTTAAAATTAGCATGCAGAAAACCAAAGTAATATTCATCAGTGTAGAGAGAGAACAACACTTGGCAACTGATGGCGCTTTGCTGGAAGTACTAAGAGAAAATGTCTGACAACTGGTCCGGATCATGAGAGAGAAATAACTAGTAGAATAAGAATGGGGTGGAGCGCATATGGCAGGTTCTCTCAGATAATGAATGGCAGTAGAAAATATCCCTCAAGAGAAAAGTATAAAACAGCTGAATCTTACCGGTACTAACCCATGGGGCAGAAACGTGGAGGCTAACACAGAGGGTCCAGCTTAAGTTAAGGACAACGCAGCGAGCTATGGAAAGAAAATTGATAGGTGTAACGTTAAGAAATCGGAAGCGGGCGGAGTGGGTGGGAGAAAAAACGCGGATTAATGACATCCTAGTCGAAATCAAGAGGAAGGAGTGAGGCTTGGGCAGGGAATGTAATGCGAAGGCAAGATAACCGCTGGTCCTTAAAGGGGAATTCCGGCGATTTTTCAGCCATTTTAAGTTAATGGCTGTTTTGTGTTCCTAAAAATCGCCTGTAATGTGTACGATACAAGGTTTTCAAAAGCAACCCTGAAATAATTTTTAAACACCACAAAACGCAAAACTCAAAACCGAAACCGCGAAGCCGATACCGGGGAGGTTCTTTCGTGCGGTATTGACTGTGACGTCACTAGCGTGTTCACCTAGTTGCGAAGTTCAGAGCCGCGCTGTCGACGTGACCGAAGCGCGGAGAACAGCTTTTCCGAGACCAGCGAGTCTTTAGGGGACGACTCATTTGACGATTTCGGACTGGACGAGTCGCCGTACCGGCACGCTAGCTTGCCGAGTCACACCACAGGCCGCGACACCTGCAGCATGGAGAAGGTCTGAACTCAGAGAAGTAAGTATTTGAGTCATTTCTCGTACATGCATTTGTGGCACAGTCGTCAGAACAAAAGTTAATGTGATGGTCCCTCTGATAGCTGTTCGTGTGGCGAGTGCCGGCCGACCCAGCCTGATGAAATAATCTGCTGCCGGAGCGTTACCGCGGTGCACAATGTCCTTACAGGGGAATGCATCACCAACAGTCCTTTCTTTGCGAAGCTCTGCCTCGACGGCGAGCTTTCGGAAGTGAATTCACTCCAGCTACAGTTCTACAATCCCACATACTTTGAGCACGCTCACTGTGGTCCGCTTCCTCTTGACGGCCGCGCTTCGTTCAGCTGGCCGCTGCGATGGGCGGTTGTACTCGTGTAACGTTGGCACAGAATCTGTCTTGAAGTGCCGGTTGAACGAAGCCTTAGCGAGTCCAAAGTTCCCTCTGAGGTAGACGCTGTCTTCATAGCAATCTGGCGCGAAATATTCCAAGCACAAGCGGGAATGATTCCTCGGAGGCCAGTTGACACGGCGGACAGCTCTCACCCAATTGTTGTGAATGTTCTTATCGCTAGGAAACCTATGGTAGATCACGCCCGTTGTCACAGATGAAGAATTTGTGCAGCCCACAGCACATCAGAAGTTGCCGTGACCCATCACTCTGGAGTACACACCATATCAGGCACGTTGAGATGGCGTGAAATTGCACAGGTGGTCGAAATAATTCCGTAGACCTGCACTAGAGCATTTTTTTCTTCCTTTCTTCTTTCATTCCTCCCTTACGTCGCGGTTCGGGTGTCAGTTACTGCGTCATTTACTTTCCTCAAAATCAATTTCCAGTTTTCTCCTGCACTGCCAACGCCAGCGCGCGCCCGATCAGCTTGACAGGCCGACACGCTAGTGACGTCACAGTACAGGGTAGCCTGTAGAAGTTGCTCGATCAATGGGTGCCGCTCGCGTCGAGGAGCGCTTGTCTACAAAATTCGCTTGCGAAAAAATTACGCCGCTTTCAGGTACGAAACTTTACATGAGATATCAGACTACCATAAAGAATACAGACTTAAAATTTCATTTCGATCGATGAACATCGAAAAATCGCAGGACTTGCCCTTTAAGGGTAACGGAGTGGATTCCAAGAGAAAGCAAGCGTAGCGGGGGGCGGCATAAGGTTAGGTGGGCGGATGAGATTAAGAAATTTGCGGGAATACGGTGGCCGCAACTGGCGTAGGATAGGGTTAACTTGAGAGACATCGAAGAGGCCTTTGCCCTGCAGTGGGCGTAGTCAGGTTGATGATGATGATGAGTTTTTGTGACTGGATGGCGCCAGGGTGTTTCGTATTTCTTTTACAAGTGGTAACTTCACTACACTGAAACCATAGTCCTTCAATGCATATACTAAAATTTTTGTCGATCATGTATACGTCACTGGACAGTAAAATCCTCTGCTTTGGAAACTCAAACGAACGCTTTTCTTTGCCTAAAATGCTTAATTGTGGTTCTGCGGTTGGGCTGTACATTAGTGTTCGGGATATTACTTGTGCCAGCGGGCAATCGTTATCGCGCACGCGTCATCACCTTTTCAAGCATAGTGATAAAACAAAAGTGGGTTCATCGACTGATAGAAAACTTTTCGTTAAAAATCTTCACCGTGTGCAAACAAAGCCGTTGCGGGAGAAAAGCATCTTACTTGATAAGTTTTCCATTCTAGAGAAAAAATATACTTTGCCTCAAAATTGAGTTGTCGGTCCTTTTGAGCTCTCCACTCCAAACCTGTCCGAAGCACACTGTGAAATGAAGTTCAAGTGCCTCAGGTGCAACATCAGAGAGGCGGCTGTTCAGATCGCTGCTATGCAGCACAAGCCCAATATGTCACTTTCTGATGACTAGGGATGTCCGTTTACGAGCTTGACTCGGCTGCCTCTCGAGCTCATTATTAAACCACGATTTTTTCAACACCAGTGACAAAGAATTTCTCTAGGCGCAATGGAAGAGCTTGTCGTCTTTGAACGGCTGCGCTTGTGTTGCCTTCTTGCTTTGAATGTACATTGCGGCGCTTGAAGCTGAAGTGGCCATGCCCAATGTTACTGGTGAGCAGCTAAAAGCCGCTCTAAACGTCTCTATGCACGGTCTATTGCGTGTCGGATAGGTGACAATCAGCAGATTTTAAATGCTGTATGCATTTTTTATCTAACCGAATATTGACAAAAAAAATTTGGAAAAATCAAAGCGGTCATGGTTTTAAAGCTCCGCTGGCAGGTCTTGCTTTTGTAAGAAGAAAGAATTGAACCAGCTTTAAATCAAGTGTAAAAGCTTGCGAGCATTCACCTGAGCTTCGATGCAGGAAAACAATAGGAACTGCTAGGTTCAACGCTCCCATATTAATCATATTCCACCTTCTCTTCCACCTCCATTACCCAGCGCCGTAACTGCATCATGTGATGATGCAGTTAAGTCGTCATGTGTAATCTACAGAGCGCTAATTTCATTAATTCTTATTTTCATAGCTCTGAACGAACTGATGACATTTGTTGAGTCAGCACTGCAGCAAGAGAGCTCCCGGTTACAGCAGTGGGTGTATAAATAGGCTGCACTCCTTGATATCGTCAGTAGAAAAAGTTTTGGTGTCTACAGAGGATTTATTTACTCTACTTCAAGCATCACCTCAGTGGCGTATTTTGGTCCGAAGTAGTGGTTGCCTGTTTACTAAAATGCGGTCTTGATCGCATCAACTTTAGGCGGAGAATAGAATACGCCTGTTTTATACTTTGACTTGAGTAATTTTTTTTCTGCTGTGTGGTTTAAAAACTACACATTTTTTAACAAGTACAATCAGTGCACCTCTTCTGCCCTGTTTTCCCGATCTTATTAAGCTTCTACTGGATATTCATTGGGTACCGTGGTTAACATCCTGCTCTTGAGCGGCTGCGTTTAAGAAACGCATCAATATATTCCGCGATTGCTGAGCCACCACATAATTCTTCCGGTTAGACGTTTGGCGAAGCATTTTCTGCACCTTCTATTAGTTATGATTTTCGATTGCTCTTGCGAGTCCACCATAGGGCCGACATTGCTGCTGAACGACATTCTGGTACCCATATGCAGCTCTACTATTGGTGAAAACTCATGCTTGTGGCGTTCACCAACTTTGTCTAGGACGTCACCTGCGCTGTATTTCTGACACGTTGGCATCTGGTCTTCAGAGACAAAATTGCGAACCAATTGCATTAAGGTCCTCCTCGGCGTGCAGTGTTCTGGATCTCTCAGAGGGACCTATGTGTAGGAACCCGTCTTTATTCTAAAAACAATGCTAAAAAAGTGGGATCGTTTGCTGCACGTAGATTTTCGCTCATGTGGGGTGAGCATTAGAAGTTGTACCCGAAAAGGATAAGCTAGCCATATAAGCTGGCCATAGAAGAAAGGCGGTTTCGAGAAGGCGGATTATAGAGTAATAGAGCGGCGGTAATAGAGCGGACTCATTCTCTGTCCTTTTTGATCTCAGAAATATG
Source organism: Amblyomma mixtum (assembly GCF_055824585.1). Lineage (NCBI taxonomy): Eukaryota > Metazoa > Arthropoda > Arachnida > Ixodida > Ixodidae > Amblyomma > Amblyomma mixtum. The sequence goes on along the minus strand of NC_143020.1, from coordinate 82,584,778 downwards.
AAGTAGACTGTTTTCGGTGCTTTCTGAAGTCCGAAGAAACTGGAAAGGGTGCAGAAGCACGAAAATGAGCATAAATTAACTGGTGCGCCGAGCAGTTTTCCAAGTTAACAAAGAAGGTGCAAAAGCTGCATGTTAATGGCGCTCAAAATAAGCCTTTTCTCGGATTTCGGAAGGGATTCATAGATTCTAGAAATAACTCTTGCTCCTTTTTTTTCAGAACTAGGAGGCAGCCGCTCTCAGCCACTAAAAAAAAATCGAGTTTCATATGTCACAGTTGTAGAACATTGGAAAATAAAAGGTTGTCTTGAAAATGCGCGAAAATTTAGTTTATTTGTTGAAGCACTCTCCAGCGATAAATTGAACAGCTGTCTAAGGGCACATTCGCCATTCCGAGCGTCTGGGCAGGCCAGCGGTGAGCACGGTCGCCTCAAGTGACGCGTCCCAGGGCAATGGCCCATGGTCCCGGTATGACGTTGCATTTTGTGAGGAAGGCATCTTGTCTGCCAGGTCTATGACGAGGCATTCTGTGCTTAGGCCCTTCGCCGGTACGTAGCTTGGGGTGGTGTAGGAAACGACACGTGGCGGAGACGTGAAAGGTCGGTAACAATACGTTTATTATTTTTCTCGGTCTTCAGATTGTGGTTCCTCAGGTGTCGTGCTGAAGCCGATCAGCCTCTTGATGGAGGTTCGAACTTAAACAAAAGAAACACTTTCTAGCTTCAATTCTGCTCAAGGGCACGTGGCTGAGTCCATTCTGAAGGACACCGCTTTTTTACAGCTTATTAGAGTACACCCTGCATTTATAGTCCACATTTCTGCGTCATATCTATTTTTTCAGCTTAAGGAAGAGGAGAAAATTACATGCCTGAAACTTCAGTGGAGCCGATGTCGTTATTAATTTTAAATGAAGAGGCACCCCCTTGCACTTAATCTCAAGGTTGCCAGCACTCAGAATGATTAACGGTTTGCTGCGAACACCGGGCGCACTTGTGCCCTATAATTTCGAGAAGCGAAGAAGTCGTTCGCCGACCACTGGCACCATTCAATCGCTGAGGATCACCAGGGCCACTTCTTACGTAGCTTCATACCATTCTCGCCGCCCGCAGAAAAGTGGTGGGTTAAGATGTTCATACTTGCGCGCACATGCACTCTTCCTCTTTGTATCCTTCTGTCGGCAAAGTCCCCCGGAAAGATGCCCAAAACAGACTGGCAAGCATAGTGCTCGCGCCAAGCTCAAGTTTAGGTTTCGTTTAAGCGCAGTTAGCTTGAACAGGTGCTAATTCTGGCCGGTTTTGTTCACTCTCACACTGAGCTCTGCTTTACTGGAACAGGAGATGCGTGGCCTCCACCTCTGGTGCTGAAGTCTTACTTGCTTATTCCTTCCATAACTCGAGAAAAAGGCCCTTTAACACAAGTATCGAAATGTGTTCCGGAATGGGCCTCTACAAAGATCTTTGGATCCTTGGCGAACATATATTGTCAGTATTAGACTTGAGTGGTTTTCGGTGAGAGGCGCTTTACTTCTGTCTTTCGCAAGTCCTGTGACATACTCCTGGTGCATCACTTGAAAGACGTATCCAAAGCCTTTTCTGCTATTGTTAGGGCCTTATAAACAGTGGCCGATCAGTCTGTATCCAACTATGCTGAAGTGTTCTCAGCGAACACTCAAGTGTTTTACGTGCAAGCAAGTACTAACCACTACTTTCAGGACCTTGGTAAATGCTTCCTGGCTTCATCTGACACAGGCAGCTTACAAAAGGCCCTGCACTGCCCACAAATACGATTGCTTCTAGTTCCTAAATTTTGGTGTGTGTCTCCATTTATTTTCTTTGTAACAAAATTTCACGACAGTGGAAACGCTGGCAAGGTCGACAGTAGGCCACACGCTTCACAAAACTGTCTTCTAGCGAGACATACAATCAGCGACTCGTGTGGTCAGTGGTCTCAGTAACAGCGATGCACTGGATGGCTACTAACCGCCAATGTCTGAGGCGAGAAGACGACTGCATCACCGTTAAAATGGCTCCTGCTTCAACACGACACGATACTCGAAACGATACTCCGAGGTTCCGTTCGCTCATGGCAAAAGGAGTCCGTTTCGAAGCGTGGCTCTGTCGCCTCTGCGGTTGCTTCTTCATCCGTGGTTTATTCAGCAGCAATGGCCCGGCAGTCCCCAAGGTAGCGTGGAAGAGCTGGTACACCCTGTACAGCTGTGCTTGTGTGGCATTCCTACTCTGGGTAGACATTGAGACGTTCACTAAAAAAGTAGCCAAGCTAGATGGCATCGGCAACCAGCTAAACAGCGTTCTCAAAGTCATCTTGCACATCCTGCTATTTATCAAGTGAGTATTCATTTGGTGAGCTCAAGCGCCGAAGTAATGCCTGAGTCTTAGGTTTTTATTTTGTGCAGGTAAAAAAGAATTAAGTAACATACCGTCACAGAAGTATGGTGAGTTGGGCGAGATTTATGTAGTTTATTTTGGCCGAAAATTGGAAGGGGGACTTGTTTTGCCCGTTTGTTTTGTCCCCCTTCCAATGTCTTTCGTCCCTCCGCGCTGAATTTTCTGGCAGGAAAAAAATACCGTCCACATGGCTTTTAGAGTTCAACTGCTACTTCAGGTTCAAGTTGAAATTCGAGCCATATTCTGTCTAGTTCCGCATTTTACGTTCCCTCCAATCTGTCTGCGAATGTCTGAAATGCATTGTCTGAATGCTGGAATGCCTAAAATGCACTGTACCAAAATGAACAACTTCTCTTTTCTTCGGCCAAAGCGGATAGAATAAAACACTGGAATCACCAATCGCGAACTGTACTTGTGGCAGGCGATTGTACCTAAATCGCCAACTACGAACCACACTGTTCTGGCCTGATGCTGTGCTGCTCCCACCACCAAAGACGATTTATGACCGGCAGTTGCATGACTTGAAATTATGATCATGAGAGCGCGGTCTATGAAAACATGCATTTTGTGCGTTTAGCGCATGTCTGAGGGCTGGCAACAGTTTTTAGAATTGCCTCCACACATGAGGAATGTCGATGGCCGCGATGTCCCGAGAAAAAGAGCTACTTCTTGGAGCAGGTCTGATAGTAGCGTTGCTGACGATGTAGAATTTGTTTCTGACAGTGACTCTGACTTCGTTTGAGAGCTCAAGACGGGTTCAGATCACAACGAGATTTTAGCGATAACGCATACAAAATGTGCTTGACGTGAACACCTGCGTGTAGTAAAATGCTGATAGGGCACATTGCTCGTAATTATCACGTCACCACTGGCTATTCCTGACAAGTGAAATAACGCCTGGTAGTCGTGCCTATAGCGATGCGATTCGGCTCCCGACCGCAATGCAGTTCGGCCGATGGTTCTGAACGCTCCTTTTCGTGTGCGACCGACGCACGTCGGTGAGAGGCGGCTCTCACCTGTCATGCTTTACCGCTTTGTTTCGCTGCTAAAGGCGCTGCAGAAATTGCTCATACTGGCATTTTATATTATGGTTTTGGTTTGTACAGCTCGTAACGCGATTAGTTCGTGTTTGATTAGAGGCAGATAGCTTCAGAGTTCCTGCGGCTGGACCTTCACTCCAGTGCCGACCCAGTGGAGTGCGTAACTGCAAGGACGCTGACCGCTAGCCTGGGCGCACCTCATTGCGGCTTTTCCGCATCTAGTGAACCTAGGGCTAATGCCCCTTATTGGCCATTTTCCAGGCACATAAGGAAAGTTCAGCGGGGCGGAAGTTTGCTCAATAGTCATGGAACCTCCGTGCGAACAAGCTCTAGTGTAAAAGTGATTGACAAAGCGCTTCGTCGCCATCTCAGCAAAGCGTGTCACAGATAGCTGTCACCTTCAGAAGACTGGCCGTGGAATTTGCCTCAAGAAGAAAGTCCAATAAACTCGAAATGCAAAAGTTGTAGCGGACTTTTTTTATATGTAGAATTAGGGCTCTAGGCCAAGCGAGTAGCCTCCACCCTCCACGTTGACTCTATATAATAAGGCTACCAGCTACGTCTCCTTCACTACCCCCTACCCCCGTAAACACATTCCCACCACCCCTCGAGACCCCTCCAGAAAGGCCATTCAAGACTCATCCAACCAACTGTACTCTTCAGAAATGATACCCGCCCCCAACCCACCTACCTTAGCCCTTCAGAAGGCATCACCAACAAGCAGCCCACGCGATAGTGGAGCGAAAGAACTACGGCGAAATGTCGTATTCCAAACCGCAGTGGGAAAGCCACTTCTTTCCAGAAACCCCACCCTCCAGCCATATATTCATGTCACCCATTCCCTCAAGATGGGGTCTGGCCATGCATACAAAGTCATTGTCAGGTCATCTTAAGTGCCCCTCAGAAAAAAATATGTCGCTTTTGTGAATCCTCGGTTTAGAGTAAAAGTATTGAGAAGAGTATTTGCATCAAAGAAATAGCCCCACCGCGGTGGCTGAGCGGTACGGCGCTAGGCTGCTGACCGGAAAGAAGCGGCTTCTATCCTGACCGCGGCCGAATTTCGATGGAGACGCGAAGTTCTATAGGCCCGTGCACTGTTCGATGTCAGTGGACGTTAAAGAACCCTAGGTGGTTTAAATTTCTGGAGCCCTTCACTACGGCGTCCCTCATAGCCTCTGTCGCTTTTGGACGTTAAACACCATTAAACCAAACCAAAACAAGCATCAAAGAAATAATAGACAATACATCATCAGCATTAGCCTGACTACGCCCACTGCAGGCAAAGGCCTCTTCCATGTGTCTCCAAATAACCCTGTCCTTCGCCAGTTGCTGCCCCCGTATTCCCGCAAATTTCTTGTTCTCATAAGCCCACCTAACTTTCTGCCACCCTCTGCTACGCTTACCTTCTTTTGGAATCCACTCCGTTACCATTAAGGACCAGCGCTTATCTTGCTTTCGCATTACATGCCCTGCCCAAGCTACAATACACGGGAGTGGAGAGGATGATGCCTTTACACGAGTGTACGTATACTGTATATGTCTCAAAAAGAGATGTGCAGGTTATAGAAATTTATTTCCCTGGGCTCTGTGGAAAAGGATTGCTCTCACAGTTCAATGCATTGTTTTTCTTTCTGGTTTCAGGACGTGCTTAACGCTCCACTGCATGACCTTTCGCGCGCCCAAGCTTGTTGCCTTCTACATTCGAGCGGCTTCCTTTGAGAGGCAGACCGGGATGGAGCGCTGCTCCGGCTTCAGTCAGTTTTTCTGGATAGATGTCCGACATTTCATTCACTGCGTGTTGTACATCGTGGGATTCTTACTGACTCTTCCTGATCCACCACCGTACCTACCGTCTGGCCGAGCAGGGTTCAGTGCAAAGATGGAGGTCTACTTCTGGTCAAGACTGTTGTTCCTGTCGTTCTTCTACTTTGTTTACGACAATATTTGCACTGTATTCCTGACGCGTTCTTGCCAGGCCCTAGGAGAATACATCGAAAGTCAAGTGGCTGTACTAAGTGTCCACGTCGGGGGACGATGTTCTGGAGTCCATCGCTTGGTTGATAGTCCTGGGCAGATCGAGGAGGTTAGACGGAACCTGTCCATGGTGCGGCAGTTGAAGGACGAGGTCAACGACATCTGGTGCTCGCCTTTGGTCGTCACTGCTGCTAGTGTGATGACAGTTCTTTGCTGGTCTATATACGACATCGCTGAACATGGTGTCAGCATTGAGAAACACTTCAGCACTTTCCTGTATGCCGCTTCGGCAACCTACCACTTTACTGCTCTCGCTTCTGCCAGCCAGTGCTTGGCAAACACGGTAAGCTTATAATGAAGACGGTGAAGAAGAATTTGAAATCTTTTGATCTTTTGGAGGATTTAGATGCTATTATGTGAGAACATTTCTTCGCGAGATTTTTTTGGCTGATTGGCGTCAGATCGCAGCACAGGTCAACGTTTAAATAAAATAAGGCAACATCTGGGAGGAAGCAGCGTTTTCTTTTAAATTGAAAGGGTGTAATTTTGTATAATTACGTTCTGTATGTAACTTATTGGTGCATGGTAAGGGATCCGGCCTTTTAAAGCACCAGGTACTGAAGCACCCACTGCAGTGACAATCTATCTGTTTTTGATGTGTACTCACTGAAGTTCAAAGCAGCTTTAAAATATTATCGAATTTGTATACGCAAACACAGGTCCTACAAAACGATGCCCAGTAGAAAGAAAACCATTGGAAGAAGTATTATGTTTACATTCTGGGGCAATGATGGAAAAACAACGCAACATAAGGAAGTTTCATGCGAGCGTGCTGTCATGAAAAATGAACATATTCGTTAATAGAAAATAAAAGGTAGGGCATTTTTATCTCAAATCACTCCCCCAAAAGGATCTGTTGCTGAAGAAGAGTTAGTTGGAAATACAATGAGTTCCGGCACTAAGTTACTTTAAGGTGACATATGCGACGTCAAAGAATGGAAAATGAAGTGACTCATGTGATATAACTTGCGCGACGAAATTTGTTTTGATGCACTGGATATGCAGAGAGATAAGTTTGGATTTAAGTTTCTACGGAGTAGGTAAAATGTTTAGGGGAACCCCCCAAGGTGGAGTAGACTTGTAATATGGGAGTAATTACTCATTGACGTCCACCCAAGCGCAGCCATACGGCTACAAAAGAAAGCTGTACAGCTTTCTCAGAAACTTCGCAGTTAATGGAAAATTCGACCAGGTCCGGGATTCGAACCCGGGACCACAGCTTCACCGGAGCAGTCGCTGTACCAACAGAGCTAACCGGGACTGCAAGCTTATGGTAGGGCGAGAGCGAATTGATCAATAACTCGAAGTGGGAACAGTGTCGGTCAGATGTTTAGGGAAGTGCCCCAAGGTGGAGTAGATTTGTAATAATCGAGTAATTCCTCATTGACATTCACCCAAGCGCAGCCATAATTACTCCTTTATTACAAATCTACTCCACCCTGGGGGTTCTCCTAAATATCTGAACAACAGTGTTCCCACTTCGAGTTATTGATCAATTCGCTCTCGCCATGCCATAAGCTTGCTGTCCCGGTTAGCTCAGTTGGTAGGGTGACTGCTGCGGTGAAGAGGTGGTTCCGGGTTCGGACCCATGACCAGGACGAATTTTTCTTTTATTGCGAAGTTTCTGAGAAAGCTGTATAGCTTTCCTTTGTAGCCGAATGGCTGCGCTTGGAGTAATTACTCCCTCATTATAATTTCCAACGGAGTGCAGCAACTGAAGACTACAAGCTGTTCTACGTAGAGATAAGTGCGAAATGATAATATTTTAAAGAGAAGCTGCTGGTGCTATTTAGTATGTTTAAGGCAGGGAAATAATGCAATAATTTTGCGAGATCTGCGTGGCCATGAACATTAGCAAGGAAGGGCGCATGTGCATGAGCACATATTATAATGCCTTTTATAAACTAAACCAGTTTTAAAGAAACAGCCTTGAACTAGCCAATGTTATGGTATTCTGGTATGTTTTTTATGCTACTGACACACCTATGGCCCGAAATAATAATGAAGCCATTATTGTGAGCAACCAGAGAAGCTGTGGAAAGCTTGCTGTGATGAGACTCGGAAAAGATGGGGCATGCTCTAGTGTGTAGCATATTTTGGTTTCAGTAAAGGTGCATTTTATGCAGAGGCAAATACTAATGTTCCACTGGCCCAGTTTAATAATACAATAATAGAAAAGCCTGCTTTACCGCTCTTACACAAAAGCACGTTGAATTTTTTTTTTCAGGCTAAAAAGGTGAAGGACTTGTGCAAGGCTGTTCGAAGCACAGAAGATTCCAACTTCAGGCGCCAAGTAAGCAGAACCTTTGATGACGTTGACGTTGTGTAATAACGTTACTGAAAAAACGTGCGCAAATTCTCTCAGAAAGTAGTTGACTGCACTCACCGGTTGCATTTCAAGTGCAATCCTGCGAAACTGAGCTGGCGTACTTATCAGGGGGTATGAAATCAGCAAAACCAAGAGAAAAGGAACTAGCATTTTCAACGTTCTTTTTACTAGAGTTGAAAACATAAGCACTGCTTTGGGCACATATGGCAGCCATGAGAAGCAAGCATTTTTTACCCGCGCCGACAGTGAAGCAGTACATTATTAAGATTTGTGGATTAACCTTGACCGAGGGCCCTTTTTTTAGCATGAAGGATATCTTCAATACATGAACATTTCAGCGTTTAAAATCATCTAATGAGAGCCACCGCGGCTGAGATGGAACAGGGACGAAGCAGGAGCCATACGATGACCAAGTTGTGATTTGACAAAACTGAAGGACACAAGAATATATTTCACCGCTATTAAGAAACACTGATACAAGAGGGATGTATTTTTTGCAGTTTGTCAGCAGTAATACCTGCCGTCCGACCGGCTAGGAAGATTATGGCGACTGGATGGCTTTAATTGAAATATAATGTTTAAAAAATCTAGTCTCGAGAAAGAATCATTAGGTGATTGTAGGTGGCATATCAGTGGGGCCTGTCTGAGAGATTCTTTTATTTTTCCTTCCCGCTTTATCCGGTGCAGTTAACGGCAGTTCCTTGAGTGCTGCTTCGTTGCTTCAGTGCATTGTATGCCATGACTCTAGCTTTTTTATATGCTGTTCACAGGTGAAGTTACTTCATGACTGGATAGTTCCGGGTGATATGTCTTTGAGGGGAGGTAACTTCTTCAATGTGAACCTGTCCCTGCTGGTTCAAGTAAGAAGTGCGTCCAAGTGAACGCGCGTTTTTACTCTTTGTACTCGTGGTATACTGTCGACTTCAGGTACGTAAGATTCGATGAACAGAGAAGCCGTACATCCTGCGTTTGACATGTTTAGCTAAGTAATTAACGTGGATGAAAAAAAAAACGCAATATATCATGGATGACTTTCCAAATGGTAGAATACCAGGTGGTGAGAAATGTAGTGCCTCATTCTATTTATATTCGATCACGTTTTTCCTAACCTTCGTTTTGACTTTCACCGCACGTCATCTTTGCATCAGTGATTGACCGATTGGCGGGTCGCATGATGCGCTTAGAACAGGACAGAAAGAAAACAGGATTTTACTGAAACCGTCTTAAATCTTGTCGGATGAAAAACATCGGGGAATGTGCCTCACTTTTTTCTTCGGATTTTTATTTTTCAGATAGCAGCGTCTGTGATCACTTACTCCGTTATCCTGGTACAAACGGATGAAAGTCTCGGGAGATCGCATGGCGAGACTTCCAGAGGATTTTTCTCCTATGGTGGCTGATGGAGGAGCAGAATAATGAAATACAGCAATATCCGCTATAACCAAAACGCAATCGTGTCATCTTTTTGGAAGTCATGGCAGTGGTTTTAAGCAAGACTACACGTCCTTAGACTTACAGTGAACAAGTCGGCAGTGTCTCCGACTGCGTTGCATAGTCTAAAAGAAACCACTCCTAACCCTGATCCCTAAGGTTAGTGGTCTGAAATAATTTCCAAAGTAGCTTTGCAGCTATGGGTATTTTAGTACATGAACCTTCTGGTAACTGTATTTCGGTGACGCTAGAGCCTGTTTTTCGTGCTTTGCTGGGAATAAGTACTGAAAAAGAACGACAAATTTTGTCGATATAGGAACAGATGAAAATCGAAAATGCTCGATCATTGGGTGTCTTCTTGTAGTAGCTTGAAGACGTTTTTTTCTTTTGTGAATGTTGAAGGAGAGCTTCGATACCGAAAAGAATAATGCGGGTCCTGTGATGCGGCCTAAGTTGTGCAGGACATTACACATTCTCTTGAACTTCGATAGCTTTACTAATCATATATGTCAAGTATTTTGGAAGAAAACTGATTCTTGTGTTCTTTATATCAATTATGTGCTGCTGTGTTCCCTTCAACTAATCCAGTCCGCTGAGACTCAACAGACGGCACGCTGGAACCCTTCTTCCAACGCGCGAAATAAATCTGGTACGGCAGACAACGCTCAGCAAATCCGTTCACAATCACGTTCGGCCGATCCGCAAGATCTAGAGGATCTACCACAACAACGGTTCCTAGAAGGTACGGCCCGTGTCGTAAACACAGCACACAGTGTTTTAAACGCTTCAGCAGCCATACTACCGTACTGACGCTAGCATATAGCGGCATTTCAGGGATTCTGAAAGTCCGTATTTTGAACAGCTTTGCTCTTGTTGACGAACTCTTCCTTGTGTCTTTACATTGTGTTCACAAAAGGTTTCCCTCCCAAAAATGCTTTTGACCACAATTGTTGGTATGAATATAGGGACAATTGTTCTTTTAATATTAATGCGCAAGGGTGGAAGAGCGGGCAAGTTGGAAGTTAACCTTGGGGAAAAACACAGCGCCCTCCTAAGACAAGGAAGAAGAAAGACAAGATGATACAGCGCTGCGAAGGGTCGGAAGAGAAACACAAAAAAGGGCCCGAGGAACTATAAATATAACTTGCAAGGGTCTAACCTGCAAAATGTAACTTGTAACTTGCAATATTAATGTGTCATGTACTCACAGGGCCAATTATATTCTCACCCTGGATAAAATACGGTGTTGCTTATCTGTGCCAATCAGAATTTGACTATTTATTCCACTTTTAAAAAATTTGACATCGCCAGGCTGTTTTCTAACTGCATTACACAAATTCCTTATTTCGTTATAATAATAATAAATGTAATTATTCCGGCATTCATTTTTATGCTTCTCATCATTTCGTATCCACTTTACTGGCTTCCGACAGTACGTTGCCTCAGCGCGTTATCTATGGTCAGTGTAGGCGGTCACACGGTGAGTGGAGGCTGCAGAAAAATTACACATACCAAGACATTCTGGACAAGCGCATTTTTCAGCTGCAGATTTTTTTTTAACCAATTGTTTCTTAAATAATAAGATTCCGCTACAACAAACAATTCATACGCATATCTTCCCTCGGCAGGCTTTCATTTTTTTTTCTCTATTAACGCTTTTGCTATCGCCAAGAACGTTCCGTGTTGGTTGTCAATTCGATACAAACAATTGAGAAATGTTAAAAGAAAGGTTTTGTTATGCATAGGACGAATCGATCACTGTCTTCAATATTTCTATAAGAGCACCTTATAATATTTCATAGTTTCCTGATAATAGTCATTGATGTCCAAGAATCCATGCCGTCGTGAATGCCTCGGAGTGAAGGAACCAGCAACACACAAAAACGCAAACACACATTGGCATTTTTGTAGCAAGGCTCCATACAATGACAAATGAATGGTGTTCTGCTAGCAACAGACTTTGTCGTACTCTGCGCCGTTGCCAACCATTTTGTTCACGCTCTGGAGATAAGGTTATGATGACTCCGAGCAAACTGCTTATACTTCCTTGCCAAGTTTGAAAGACAGCAGCCTGAAATTACACATCTCTGTTTTGTGGCAGCAATATGAACGCAAACGCTAATGTTTACAGCCATGAAATGTCGTAATATTACCTACACTACGCTGAGAGATATTGATTGTGTTGTGTGTGGTTCCTTGCCGCAATAAATAGGTGAGGGACAATACGCTTAAATTCGCGAGACACATGCTGCGAACCTCACATTACGGCGGACATCCGCGCTATTATTTTATGAAGGTAACAGTTTTGTTAGCATTGATATTCCCTCGATCACAAATGCCTAGCAACGAAAACCGCTCTTGTGTAAATTCTCCTACTGCCGTCGTGACACAACCGGCGAGCGGGTCACCCATTCGCATGGTGTTCGTATATAGCCCCTTTTATGAGAAGCAAATCTATTCTTCCCTTGGTACGTGTAAGACGTTAGTCTCGCTTTTTCTTCAAAATTAGAACAGGCATGCTTCAATACTGAGTGCGTTGTGAACCAGTTCCCGTTTGTAATGAAAATAAGAATACCTCCACTGAATAAGGTTTTGCCCAGGCGTGAAAAATATCGAGCTATCTTGGACAATTAATGAGCGCTTGTTTTGCGTGTAGTGTAAAAACGAGGAAATAAGTAATGATAAGGAAGAAAATAAAATAAAGAAGAAATTAGTGGAGTCACTTATTACTCCTTTTGCTAGGTGTCACAGGATGATTACTCTAAGCGATGACAGCGCGTGATTTCGCTTTTGAAGGTCACGGTTAGTGCCCGTTGAACGAAACTGGTAGTCAGGTTAACAGTGCTAATCTGAAACAAAAATTAACTTTATTTCAGCCTTCCATACCACTCCAACGAACTGAATTCGACAGCCGAGCTAGAAGGATCCGTAAGATCTAGGGTGCCGGCACGCGAAAGGCTTTTCTTGCCGCGAGAATGCGCAGGATTGGCTGTAGCACCACGAATTTCAAACGGCCCAAGCGCACCAGCTATCCTTCGCTGATGGTGCGGAACTACCGGGTTTACGCACGCCTCCACCGCATTTGCGGCTGCTTCTTCATCAATGGCATGTTCGGCGGAGTGCAGCAGGTACCAGCCAGTGTAGGTTGGAAGAGCTGGTACACTCTGTACAGCTGTGCACTGATGGGCTCAGTGTTCTCGCTGGACGTGGATGTTATCGTCACCAAGGCCATTAATTTTCTCTACTACGACGACCAGGTTCACCACGCTGTGCGGCTTTTCGTACACTCGATTCTGTCTCTAAGATAAGCAGATATACCCGGCAGATTGAATATGGAGTTCGGTTTCGAGAATACGCGGTTTGTTGAGAAGCGGAGGGCCGAAAGCTTTTCAAACAGTTGATGGATGCAGGTAGCAATAATAACTGCGCTTTTATCGTCGTCGCCACCAGCATACCCGCGCCCTCTGACAGCGATAGCTGATAAGATCGCGTGTAACGTTTGCGGTGCGCTGTCGATGTCGGCGTTACTCGCATGAGTGCAAAGAGAAAATCCGAGAAGCGTAAAAGCAGGCGCAACGCTCCAAGCTTATTTCTGTCTAACTTAGAGACGACATGCATGGCTTCATGGCAACACGCCATACAGATTGGTCTGAACCCAGTAATGTCACGGCAGAGAGCAGAGCGAAGTGTATGCAAGCCTTATAAAATTACTGTGCCACTTTTCTGCAATGCTAGGCGCCCATCTTATATGAATGGATGAGACAACAAGCATTACAATGCGCGACGGACTCCTTATCTGCCGCCCCATCCTGCCCAAGCTAGTACTGTACACCGCCACCTGCATCTATTCAACACTCTGACTACCATACGCGTTTTGACTTACTGTTGTGTCCCCTTATTGCTTTTGTGTGTGTGCGCCCCCGCACTCCTCCTAACGACCACTCGCATCCTCCTCCTAACGACCACTCGCATCCTCCTCCTAACGACCACTTGCCCTTCGTCGCACGCTGTCGCCAGATGCCCCCCCCCCCCATGGTGCGCCCCCGTGCGCCCCCGCATCCTCCTCCTGTTTTGGGAAGCCACTCCCTCCCGTGGACGCTTCTCCGCTCCCTCCTTTCTTCGGGCGGCCAGTTCGGCTCCTGCCTCGGTCGACGCTGGTCGCACCCTCATCGGCTTTAAATAAACGAAGTCTTAAAGTACCGTGTGCGTCTTTCGCTGCATTCAACACAGCGACCGGACACGACAGTGGCGACGAGAAAGTGGATTCGACCCGCGCTACGCAACGCTATTGACAAGCCATGGCTACGCGAGGGTTTCCCAATCAGATACCAGAGTTCAACGGCTCATCGTGGTCATCGTGGGTTGGACGCCTTCAGTTCTACTTTGAAGCTAACAACATCACAGACCCAGCCTTGAAGAGGGCCAACCTGCTGACGCTGTGCGGGGAGCAGACCTACGATACTGTCTGCGCCCTTATTCAGCCAAGCACACCAGCGGCAGTGTCTTACGACGACATCGTAAAAGCGCTGCAAAAGCACTACGACCCAAGGCCATCCGAGGTCTACAGCCGGGCTCGCTTCCAACGACGAGATCAACTGGGAGGAGAAACTGTGAGCGCCTACGTAGCCGCGCTCAAGAAGCTCGCTGCCGACTGCAATTTTGGAACGCTGTCGACAACAGCTACCGGGCAGGAGGGAGACGCAGCTTCTTCTGCTAACACCACCATGCTTCCCTTGGACGTGATGTTACGCGACAGATTTGTGTGCGGACTGAGTGACGAGTCACTGCAGCAGCGCCTGTTCGCTGAGAAGGACCTCACATTCAGCAAAGCTTACGACATCGCCGTTCGAGCGGAGAGCGCCGGTCACCAGCAGAGAGGGATTCGCCGGAACACCGAGCCGGTACACCAGACAAGCAACCAGGTGCGCAAGCCTTCTGTTGTTGTAAAATCGGTCAAAAAGGCACAACGCTGCTGGCGGTGTGACGACCAACACAACCCCCAGGGATGTCGATTCCAGTCAGCCACGTGTAATTTTTGCCACAAGCGAGGGCATATCGAAAGAGCATGCATTACGAAACGGAGACTTGCCAAGATAAAGTCACCTTCCCAGCCTAATCACAGCGTCAACGCCTCAGAGAATACGCCGCTATCTGATCTCCATGGAACAACATCAGCAACACCATCTGTGTTGTACGACCTGAACACCATGAATCTCGGCACGCGACCGAAGATTTTTACAGAAGTAAGCGTACATCACCAGCTGATTAAGTTCGAGGTGGACTCCGGCGCAGCCTGTACTCTGATCAGTGAGGACACGTTCCGAACTTCATGGCCATCTGACGCACCCGCCCTGCAACAAGACGACACGCACCTGCGAACGTGGTCAGGACAGAATCTGCCACTATTGGGCTCTGCCAACGTGCAGGTTAACTACAACGGCCAGACCCATACGCTACCTCTGCTTGTTGTGAAGGGCACAGGATCAAGCCTTCTAGGGAGAAACTGGTTTTCTCCACTAGGCGTGATGATATGCGGCATACACCAGACGCCGAGCCAGAACATGGTTGAGCAACTGCAAGAGAAATACGAAAGAGTATTCTCGGAAAAGATTCCAGGAAACGAAGGGCCCCCGGTCACACTGGAGTTGTTGGACAACGCGCAACCCAAATTTCTGAAGGCCAGGCCGGTGCCGTTTGCTCTCCGAGATTCAGTTGAAAAAGAGTTGGACAAACTGGAGCAGCAAGGTGTCATCGAGCCGACGCAGCATTGCATCAAACTCTCAGCGTACGACTACGCTCTGGTCTACCGCAATGGGAGTAAACATCAAAACGCCGATGCGCTAAGCCGTCTGCCACTAGACGCAACTGTTGACGAACCATTTCCACCAGGAGACGTTCTGATGTTCGAAGCACTGCCAGAACCTCCGCTTACAGCAGGCACAGTTGCAGCATCTACGCAGAAGTGCGCAGCTCTCCGGCTAGTTTACACAGCTGTTCAACAAGGCAACGTGCATAAACTCAAAGGGGACAACTTCGACGCTTACCGCAGGCGAGCTACAGAGTTGAGCACCCATCGCGGCTGCATCATATTTGGGTCCCGAGTTGTGATGCCGAGAGAACTACGCGCACAAGCTATGTCTCTCATCCACGCCGGACATCGGGGCATCGTTGCAATGAAAAAGTGTGCCAGAAGCTACATGTGGTGGCCTGGCATTGACAACGACATCGAAACAGTGGTGCGAGAATGCAAGCCTTGCCAGAGCAGCCGGAGCGCCCCGCCGAAAGCTCCTGTCCCAGAATGGGAAAAGCCAGACACACCATGGCACACACTGCACATTGATTTTGCAGGACCAATTGAGGGCTGCACTTTCCTTGTGGTCGTAGATGCCTACACAAAGTGGCTTGAGATAAGGCAAATGGGACAGACGACTTCGGCAGCAGTCATTGACAACCTCCGATCACTATTTGCAACGTTCGGCCTGCCGCGCAAGGTAGTGTCGGACAACGGAACACCGTTTGTGTCTGCGGAGATCCTCAAGTTTTATCGCGACAACGGGATCTCATCAGTTACATCGGCCCCCTACCACCCAGCGACAAACGGACAAGCCGAGCGCTACGTAGCCGAGCTAAAACGCGCCCTTGAAAGAGATCAGACAGGCTCGCTGCAGCGCCGCCTTGCGCGCTTTCTCTTCAAGCAGCACACGACGGTTCAGAGCACAACAGGCGAGACCCCCTCGAAAATGATGTTCGAGCGTGAAATGCGAACCCAGCTCACAGCCATCCTCCCCGAGCCAAAGGCAGAGACGTTCCGGGAAGAAAAAGCAATTCCGCGCTGCGGCACGCTTAATGAGGGGCAGCGCGTCCTCGCCCGACAGTTTCTGAAAAAGCCACGCTGGGAGGAAGCTACAATTGTCAGACGCATAGGCCTGCGCTCTTGGCTCGTCAACATACATGGCACAGTAGCACGCCGACATCTCAACCAGCTGCGTAGATTTACGACGCCGTCTGAGAGCTGTCCGCCAGCGGAGAGAACACGTGCACCATCTTCCCACATAGCCTGGCACCTCTTCCCGGAAGAAGAGACTTCGCCCAGGACAGACCTAGGAGACACAGCGAACAACAGCCAGCCTACAAGTGTTTCTCCCCCGAGCGCACAAAGCCAGCGCTCCTCCACGCGTGAGCGCCGACCCCCTGCACGATACCAGGTAACTTTCTAAGGGGGAAGGAAGTGTTGTGTCCCCTTATTGCTTTTGTGTGTGTGCGCCCCCGCACTCCTCCTAACGACCACTCGCATCCTCCTCCTAACGACCACTCGCATCCTCCTCCTAACGACCACTTGCCCTTCGTCGCACGCTGTCGCCAGATGCCCCCCCCCCCATGGTGCGCCCCCGTGCGCCCCCGCATCCTCCTCCTGTTTTGGGAAGCCACTCCCTCCCGTGGACGCTTCTCCGCTCCCTCCTTTCTTCGGGCGGCCAGTTCGGCTCCTGCCTCGGTCGACGCTGGTCGCACCCTCATCGGCTTTAAATAAACGAAGTCTTAAAGTACCGTGTGCGTCTTTCGCTGCATTCAACACAGCGACCGGACACGACACTTACCCTTGCCGACACTGAAATGCGCAAATGCCGCAGAGGTAAAGAACTACTTAATGTTTTAGAATTACGCTCTCTGCCTATCAAGAAGCCATATTTTGCCCGATATATGCTTCGACGAAACCGTATGTTGGCACTGCGAAATCGCTTTTACCGGTAGTCACACAGTAGACATATTGCTGATATTTATTGCTTAGCTTGTTGCCGGAAAATTGTGTGCAACACATATCTTTTGAAGTGTGAAGATTAAGAATTGACTTAGAAGGGACAAAGAATAGAGGCGACTGAAAGGTGTTCTTCCTCTTCCGTTGGCGGAACGGTAATTATAGTTCTCTTGATAACTTCTGAACCATCGGCGATTCTTTTATGCATAATGCAGTAGAGATTGTTTGGAATGCGGTATGAATTTTGCGTCTAGTAATCATACCCACTAACGGAACACTGTCACGTCTGTTCTCAGGATGGTCATCACTTTCCTTTACGCATCCTTCAAGTCTTCTAAGCTTCTCGCCTCCTACTTACGAGCAACAGCCTTCGAGAGGCGCATAGGAAGGACATATTTCGACTACACCGCCTACAACCGGTTCTTCTGGTCTGGCGTGCGAGAAGCCAGCCTGGGTGTTGCCTACTGCGTGGCTTACACATTGAGCTTGACCAAGCTCCCTCCGTACAATCAGTCCAGTGAGCAAGAAAGCTTCTTGAAACAGGCTTACTACTGGTTGAGGATACTAATTACCGTAATTTTCTACTTCGTTTATGATAGTGCCTGCATAGTCACCTTGAGGTGCGCCTGTGAAGTCCTTGAAGAGTACTTGAGAAGGCAACTGCGTATACTGAAAACCTGCTTCACCTTGCCAGATGATCGACATTTGCAGTGGCCCGGCGCAGGTAGATGCGTTGAAAGGGTGAGGTTGAATGTGGCCTGTATACGGTGGCTGAAAGAGGAGATCAACGACACATGGGGCTTGCCTCTCACCTATTCCTCCTTCTGCCTCCTGTTGGTTGTGTGTGGTGGCGTGTACGAGATATGCCGGGAAGGGATCCCGATAACGGAGCAGTCCAGTCACATAGTGTACACGATGTGGCTTTTGTTCTGCTTTGTCAAGCTTGCTTCGGCCAGCCAGTCGCTGAAAAATGCGGTGAGTTGGGGCCGAAGAGAAAACCCATTACACTGGGAAATTCAATATGCAGCCAAAAAACTCATGCAATGGCATCGCTGCAAATGTGTTGAACAAAATTTTGTAAAGAATAGGGACTGTTCTGCACTCCATAGCGTTAGCACCGAAAGGCGATTATGTTTGTAATTTTATTTCTAGATACGGTGAGGTGATTTTAGTGCAGGAGCAGGGAGCAGATTGAAACCTATGAAGTAGTAAAGACGAGCCTGTTATCATAAACTCTAGGTAGCTAAATCAAGTGTATTCAGTAGAGAAATAGTAATGATGACGAGTTAATCTTATCCCTTTGAAGGTTCTTGCCGTATATGTACGGCGGCGGTTTTCTGTCCCGCAAGGCCTTTGCCGTACGGGTACGGTTTCGATCTTCCGTTTGAAATTTTGCGCCAAAAGAACAATGCGTGCTCACTGGGGGTGCTGCCACCTCTTAGGACTTACAAGAAGTGTTTGAATTTTGTGCTGCCTTCTTACGGAGATAAGCAGAACTTATGTCTGGCTTTAGCACGGCGGCACAGACTGCGGCAACACCCCTTTTGTAGTTTTGGTTTCGCCGCGTTTTCGCAACGGAGTCGCGCGAAATTTGAGTTTTCTTTTTGTCAGCACTATCTTGCAGGGGCTGCCGTAGTTGATTTCTATCTTTATTGGCGCTGCTCTTAGCTTGCTTATCACCGTTGCTATTCTATTCTATTGAACATTTTCCAGTTGTGCTGTCACCAAAGTACTGTTCCTAATTTTTTTTTTACTATTTATTCTCGATTATACACATTTTGTAGATTCAAGATCCGCAATAAAGTAATTTGACCACCTGGGAAAGTTTTCTTCAAAATAATTCGACCCTCAAAGGGTTAATACCGGCGATATATTAAACGCGCAGAATTCACAAGTGATTGCGAAAAATGAAATAAAGTGTGAAATATAAAGGAAAATGGAGGGCAATAATACAGTGCAGCTAATGAGTAGTGGTAATGCAATACTTTTACAAGAATAACGTTTTCTTAAGTAAAATAACCGTACAATGGTTTACGACAAACACTTAAATAAAATTGAGAACATTGTGCTGCGAATCCTTCGATCGCTTCGCTTGTTACGGGGAAATTGAGACGAGCTTTGCCGACGGGATTCACAACAAATTGGGCACTTGAGATTAGCAATCACGAGTGAATGAGCCCGTAAATGCCTACAAGTATTATGGAAATAGAGTAAACTAATTTATTTCCGCCTGAACACGCCCCAAAAATGAGAAGAATTGATATAATTGCATAAATGTTCATGTATGGGTGGTTGTGCAAAAAAAGCTACACTACCAGTTTCTGTACAGTTGCAAAGTCTGGCATCTAAAAAAAAACTTCTCAGAGAAGTGTGAGTTGCTGCGAACTTAAAAAAATTCTCGATATTTTCAGGCGAAGGATATCAAGAAGTTCTGTAGAGGAGTTAGTGGGATCGACGATACGCACTTTTTGCGACAAGTAAGTGAAATCATGATATCAAAAACTCGGTACCAATTTATCTTGAACAGAACCTCGGATTCGTAACGCGGGCCAAAAATCATTTATATATGACTTATGCTTGAAGTAAGCTTTCTGTTACAAAGGCTCTCTGTTACAAACACGTTGCGCTTTACACAGATGGAAACCCTTCAAGGCTCCATTCAGCCCGAAGACATGTGCCTCAAGGGAGGGAACTTCTTCCACCTCAACTTGTATCTGCTGGTTTCGGTGAGGTATCTTGCAGCATATCTGCAGTGTGAGCGAGTCAGACAGCTATAATATTGAAGTTAACCTCCGGAGCAAGGCTGAGGGAGGCGGACAGTAATGTTTTGCTCGTTAGTGCCTTTAAGGCTAAATACAAAGATTCTTAGCGGTGATCAAAAGCCGTTTCGTAATATGTGACGCTTTTCAATGAACGATCTACTTCGTTTAATTGTTACGCCATAATGTTATTTTCATTTTAATAGCGTATTTATCAGTGCGGTGCCATTAAAAATATAGCCTAGTTGCACGTTGTTACCAGCCGCTTGGATTCATTCTTTCCGAAACATAATACTCTCCTTTGTCGTACTGTACAGTTTTGCCAGTGATAAATATTTTACATTTACTGGTATTACTTATCTAACTGTTTCTGTTTGTGTAGGTTATTTGAGACATAAATAGCCTTTTTTGATTAGGAGTGCAAAGAAGAGCTTCTTCTAAACAATTCAATGAAAAAGCGCCCTCTAGGTATAATATTTCTTGTGTTGCTGCACTCAAGATGTGGAAGTTGGAGATAGTAAGGAAGCGTGAACACCAGCACAGTTTCTTGAATAGCAGCAGTATATTATGCGAAGCATATTAACGTAGGTTTCGGGCCTTCGCACGATGCCCGGCGGTGGCCACCATTGACCTTCAAGTGACCTTCAAGTAGGTCACGTGACATGGCGTCACGTGATGACGTCACACCGGCTGCAGATGGGGCCTCATATCGCGCCGTCGGTCGCCTCCTGGCGGTGGCCACCATTGACCTTCAAGTGAGATCACATGATGTGGCGTCACGTGATGACGTCACACCGGCTGCAGATGGGGCCTCATATCGCGCCGTCGGACGTCGCCCGGCGGAGGCCTCCACGCTTCGGTTCGCGCCGTCGCGCGCGACGCGGCGGCGGCGCCACCATCGCTGCATCACGTGATATGTGACGTCACGCCAGGGATGAGGCGGCGCGCGCCCGCCGTCGCGTCAGTCTCTGTGCCCGCAACCGCGCCAGCGTCTTTGCGCCGGGCGTGTATGCGGTCAAAATGGCTCCAAACGCTAAGGACATGCTTCGCATCCACTGAGCTTAACCTTGATAAGCCTCCAATTTTTTTTTCAAATTAACATGCAAATCTCCCCGCCATATTCCTCTGGGTGGGTTTACATGTGTGCGAAATAGTAATTTATTATTCTAGGTTAATATTAACACACTCTTGCTTGCATTTTCGATTTGAAAATTTGATATTTGAACAGACATGAAGTGATTTCGCTTTTTGAGAGTTTCGAAACTTTTAACGTCTTTCAGAAATTTTGACTTACGAGGCCGCCTGTTATTCAAACCAACAATTCTCACTTAAAACTAAAGCCGTACTGTCAATTTATGCTTCCTGAGACGAACGGTGCACATAGAAAGGAACATGCTTTGGTGCTTTCCACACAAGATTGCACGAAAAGCTTCACGCTTCGTGAGAGCGACCGTACGGTCTTAGTGATTCGGCGAGATGCGATTGGTGGCAAGAGACAGCGTCTGTCTCGTCTTTTTTCGTCGTTTTTCTTACCTTTATTCAAAGTTCTCATTTAAGCGCTATCACATTTGTGTCGTAATAGTCAGTGTGAAATTGGGCTTGGGAGCACACAATAGGAAATATTTTGCCTCGATTCGTTTAAAAAGATTTTTCTGTTTTTCCAGTATGGAGGAAGAAGTAACAAATGCTCAATGAAGTGAATCAAACGAAGGTCGTTTTCTGTGCCGTATTTATTGCAGATGGCCGGGACGGTAATCACCTACACCGTTATCCTCGTACAGACCAACCAAAGAATCGTCAAGTCACAGCTGAACGAAACATCTTCAGTTCATCACAACTTTAGTTTATAGAAAGAAAAATAAAACAAGAATAAAGATATCATCCCTGCATATTGTTCTGAGCTTCTGTAAAGATGGAAGCAGTTACAGCGCTCTGTATTTGATATGGTGATTTTGAAACAGATAAAATGTTAACATGAACGTGATGAGAAATCACAGTGTTGAAGTGGTGCACAAAAAAGGGGTGACGAATAAAGAATTTAAATCATTTATCTAAATATTCACGTTTGCGGTTTAGTTCACGCGTTTTGCCTTGAATACAGGAAATGTAATAAAACGTTGAAACTTCATATTGCCAGAGATTACTGGTAGAATTAGATGCTATATAAGTTTCTTAAGAGGATTTCAATAACCAAGCAAGTTACAAGATCAGATCAGAAGCTAGAGAGCGCGTGAAAATTTAGTACGTATGCTTTGTTGAAAAACGTCTCTGCTGGCTGTGTTCCTTTGTTATTAAAAAGTTTATTTGCAATTAAACCGTAATGTTGGCCACACAACCAACATAATTCCACGCCTGTAAGATGCCCGACGCTTTCGATGCTCATAGTGAACTGTGGACAAATAGTGAGCAGGGGGGTTTATTGCGCATAAGTAGTTATTTCTTCCGCCTCTTCCCGGGGCTTCGTGCCATAGAGGGCCGACAGTCAAGACTGGCAAAGCCAAACTCGACCGGTCATGGATCCTCTCCAGGTTAGATTTAATTATCATCCTCATTCATTCTAATCTTACATTCCTAAAGGGCATTACTGGGCATGTGCGAATAGTGGGTTTTAGGTTCGAAACGAAATCGTGACGAATAGTAATCTTGTTCGAATAACTGCGAAGCGAATATTTAAATCCGCCTGTCAGACAGCGTAGTTGCCGTAGCAGCCAACACGCCCAACGCGAAATGACCCCTGGTTGACCTTGGAGTTTGCTGCATACCTTTCTAACAAAACTTGGTTCGTAAACAGGAGATATCAAAAATTGGTTCTTCTATGTCAGCTGAGAAGAGGAATAGGTATTCCTTCGTTATGCGAATCATTTCGTCATGAACCGTTTCGTTATGGAGTATTTTCATAGTATTACTTTCCCCCTTTCGAGGCAGCAGATGAAATCTTCCATTCCTGGTAATGTGGATTTCTGGGGGGCCTCGTTGTGCCTCAGGTGCTCAGATTAATGTCGTGCGGCATAGGGATAAAAGTTCAAGATAAAAAAAAACCCTTTTTAACTTACATCTGTGGAACCAGAAATGCAAACATCCATCCAGACAGAAGTTTTCATTTAGTTTACTGCAGCAAAACTGTTGTCTCAAAGGCGATTTCTCAGGATTTTTAATTGAAAGAAACATAAAAACAAACGAAGAATACACAAGAAAAGTAATGTCGATGTTGTTATTGATTTCGGTATGCCGGAGCACTCTTGGACCTTTAATCACATAGATATTCGTACTGAGAATAGCTGATGATGTAATGTGATCACAGGAAAACGAGTATGGCCTATTATGTTGAAACCAGAAAATTTCGTCCAGCCATTCTATCTATGAAATATTAAGGATGATTGGAGCCTTTACTTGCGGTAGCTTCATGTCATTTCCTCCTCCTTCAGAAAATCAATAGCTTGAGAGGTAATACTTTTGCACAGAAGAATGTCCAACATTAGTGACGTCATGTTGTGAAAGTTATCCAAAAAGTCATCCGCAATGAACTAAAAAACATTGCGCTGACACCACTCTCAAATTTGAGCACTTTTTAAACGCAAATAGCTGTTGTCCTTTCAAGAAAATACTATCCTTCTGCCAAGTTTATATAGCTATCACATACGGCATCATTAGATGAGGGAAGGAAAGCGGACTAATGGCGACTGACTTTGAAAGTCAGACAGTCTCTTCTCTTCGAAAGGAACCACGAGAAGCGCTGCTATGAAGTCTGCAAATGTGATCAACTGACACTCAAACGGTTCTCGAACGTGTGCAAGTTATCACTACTACATTTGAATGTTTGGCGCTTACAGGCGTTCCGAATCTATCGTCTTTTCGCAATTAACAGGGAACTCTCGTTGATCATTATTCAGCTGACGTGTCCAGTTGGCCATTTTCCTCCATGAGCGTGTCGGCTAAACGAAGTAAAGTTACAGTGCTGCTTACTATGGGGCAGTGATAGCGGTGAACGCAAGCACTAACCCGGATTTTTAGGACCTAGGTAACCGCTTACTTCCTCAGGCTGACGAAGTCCGCGTTCGAGACTGCATAGCAGTACCCACTATTGTCGTGGATTACATGTGTTACTGTCGGGTTGCGTGTTTCAGTTTTTCTCGGCTTACACAAATCCTCAGGCCAGTGCAGACACTCGTCGTTTGCAGTGTCGTTATCAGGTTGCCCCCTTCGTACAACTATCCTATACAGTGATCAATAGAGACCGAGTCCAGCGTCTCACTAACAGCGATGCACAGGGAGTCTGTGAACAACAAGTGCTTGAAACGGAAGTTCTCCCGCATGGGCATTAAAACGACTGGTGTCGCCACCCGACGCAAGCCTCCGAGCTGCCGCTCTCTGATGGCAAGGGGATTCCGTCTTCAAGGTTGCCTCTCTCGCCTCAGTGGCTGCTTCTTTATTCGTTGCTTATTTAGCGGAAACGACGAGAAGGTTCCCAAGGTGGTGTGGCTGAGCTGGTACACCCTGTACAGCTGCGCTTGTGTGCCCTTCCTACTATGGGTAGACATTGTGGCTCTCACTGCCAAAGCAGGTGGCGTTAAACAGCTGAACAGCGATCTCGAAATCATCATGCACATCCTACTATTTATCAGGTGAGTGTTCATTCACGGAACACAGGCACTCTCTTTTAATGCTTTTAGTTTGGCAAAAGTAAGGAAAGGTTACCCAAGCAGTACAGGCAATGGGACCAATATTGGAAACGGATGGTTTTTGTCTGGTTCATTGTAAGACGGGCCTTTGCCAATACATTGCATGTATTGGGCCAATTGGCTGGGCTGCTTGGGTAGTGAAATGTGGCCAGCCTGGTTTCCGTAGCTGAAGTTCTTTTTCTTATTTGAGTGAATGTAAATAACAGTGCCATATTAAAACTAGTTGCTTATTCCACCTTCCCGCTAATCTTCGTGCCAAGTAACGAGCAAAACCTTTAAAGTTAGCCTGCACCGAAAGGAGCCTCGTGAAAAATGTCCTTTGCCTCCCATTCTCACCCCGACGGGGAAAATATGACATCAACAGCAGAACTGTGTCCTGGCATCGATCCGCATGTCATTAATATCGAAGGCGCTACTAGATAGGATTTTCTTTTCCCAACTGAAGGATGTCCAAGTTTATCTGCTTGACATTACCACGTTCAACGACATACAGAACAGCGGCAGCAGATTCCGGCCTTTCTCTTGCGCTATTGGCGCAGGTGGTTTGGTTCTTTAATCTTTGGTTTCTTTATTAACGAAATAGAAAGCACAACTTTTACTGACCATTGAGAGTCATAAACATTCAGAGCGGCCTTAACATGTCACGTCATGCATAGTCCGTACTTTAGTAATGGCGAAGAGACATAGCAGGGAAAAGACAGGACACAGCATTCGGTCTCTCTTACACTCTATCCCTACGCTGCCTCACGTTAACAAGCCAAAAGTGTCAATTTAATCACTGAATGCTGCCTTTAGATGAAAGCGGAATTTTCCCAAGGTCACGTGACCTAGTTGACCAACGGGCCCCTAGTTTGCTTCTCTAGAGACTATCCGTGGATTCATCTTTCGCGGCGAACGACGCTAACGCCAGATTTTCTGCGACATGGGGCCCCTAAAAGTCGTCTGTTCAAGGAGAGGTGCTTCAATTACTTTTAATGCAAAACCCTACAAAAACATAGAGTGCGTCGGATTTTCTTCTGGGGAATGCAATGCGCCAGGCTTTTACTCATGCGTTCTTAGTTGTCTTGTGCAAGAGACTAGAAGGTCCCACACAAAAGGTGTTTCCTTGCATCAGAGTGGGTACGGGACCTCTTAAGAATTGTACGCGGAGGAAAGAGATGTATACATATAAGATACATAATTCAACATCTACTCACGTCTAGAAAAAAAAGTAAGCCAAACATACATAGAATGCAGCAAATAAAGAGACAACAAAGTTCATAATACTGAAAATATCCGTGACTGCGCGACGCACAGACACCACTGCTCATGAGAAACAAAAAAAAATTATGAATCAACCCAGTACATGTGTTGAAAAAGGGCGCCTGTGAAACTCAAACTTACTCTGTTAAAACAATAAGTACATTAAACAATGGGGTTATTTGAAACTCACACTTACTTGGCTAAAACAATAAGCACATTAAGTAACTTTACAGAAGCGTCGCTTCGGTAAAGACATTCTTAAAAGCAGCTGTTGAAGAGTGTTTACGGGCATTATAGAAGATTAATTGAGCATGAAAAGTGAAACTTATGTTAGTACTTCTTACTCTCATATATCTCATCACACTTTTATCTATATGACATTCAAGCGAAAGTTGCGTGTTCCATTTGCAGGAACACAGATTTCTGTAGTTTTTTGCTTTTCATTCGGCACGTGGACCACTAAGGAAAGATTCAGAAATGTTAAGGCGACGTCGAAGGGCCTTAGGGGAAGGAGAACCGATGGGTGTCACTAAGAAAGACGAGGAACGACTTAATATAATTATAGTACGTTGTCCATTCATGAAAATCAAATTCGAGATAAAAGCCCTTTCTCACTGACGAAGCACCTGAGCACAGAAGAACAGAAGTCATCAATGTGCATGTCAACAACATGTTACGCATATCACACACACGTTCCGTGAACCCCTGAAGCGCCATATTGGGTGCAGTTCTCAGCCGTTCTAGCTGTCTTTCAAGCCACGGAAGCCGTCATACAAGGACACAGCTGCCCGCGTCCGAAACGCCGGTGCCCGGATACCTGCCCGCCAAGTAAGATAGCTTTGAAGAGAAGGCGGTTTGGAAGGAAATTAGAGCGCCCTTGCATAGCACAGAAGTTGTGGTTGCTATTTATTAGATTTATTGGACAGGAACAGATCTAAAAGAAGTTGGAACGACGGAAAGTAATGTATGCGCCAAAATGACTCTTGCAACATACTTGAAATTGCGCGTATTTTATGCACGGCCGCGAATCGAGGCATGTGCTAGAGTCGTGGGTACTGCTGCAGAGCTTATGAATAGATTACGCAATCTTGCTGTGCGACGAACATGTTTCAGCAGTTTCAAATTCACCGGGAAGACCGCGTAACGGAGCTCAAAAGAACTACTGGTCTTCTGAGACATCCTGCGGTTCCAATGTCAGAGGGGTGCAAGAATGGCGGGTGTATGTGGTGCAAGAGTTCACAGTGCGGGAGACGGTAGGCATCTTTATCTCCCCCTGTTCTGTTCGTGTCGTGACGGTACAGGCAACCTACGCAGTAGTTTGCCATATCTATCCCAGCGTGCTAACCGAGCGGCTAGCGCACTGATGCGAGGTGACTAGCACACTTAGGTTTGGCGCACTTTGACCAACGATTCCCCTGCTCCAGAAAAATACTTTACACCGCTAACATGTAGGCTAGTGAGTGGAGCAAGCATTTTTTGCCTCATACGCACTGCTTTTTCATGCCACCTGGCGGCGCTTATGGGCATGAACTTCCGCGCTCCGTTGAAGCCCCATGTAGCGTGCGTGAGGCAGCTGGGCTCCGTCGAGAGCACGTAAACAAGCAATTTTATCAGCCTAACGTGTGTAATAATTGAGACTGTGGTCTCGCGTTTTGGACATCGAAAATGGCTGACGGCAGCAGTTTGTATACGCATGGTGAAGAGGGTGCCTCGTTGGAGCTTAGCAAAAAAAGTAATTGGAAGAAAATAAAATAAAAATGCAATAATATTATATAAAACGGAACGCTGCATCCAGGAAAACTAGCAGTTTACCAAAATGCAGCGCCACTTGGGCACTGTGGGTGGCCTGTAAAATATGCATCCTTGCTCGATAGGCGAGGATGTTGATGGCGTACACTCTTAAGAAGCGAGTCGGAGAATTCACTCTGTATTGACCTGTTATTTTCGTACAGAGCACTCTCTATTTAGTAGTTATATGCAATAAAAGTACACATACGAAAGAAAGTTACCATTTCAAGAATATGCTCAAGAGTAATATAGACACAAATAAAAAGTAATATCATTTACTAATAAAATCAGTACCGACCGTTTGAGCCTATGTTGCTAGGCTTAGTGTGCGATGTGTTAGAGTGGCTCGTTAAATTTGTATACTCTGAAAGAATAACAAAGCAATACGTCCAATGTGATCAGTGCCCGATACCAAGAATCTGCCATCAAGAACCTGCCAGAATGTGCTGGCTGTAAATCACACACTTAGGCTTGGACCTATGGGGCATTACGAGCACAAATAATGTGAGGCGATGGCATCAAACAACCCTACTGGGCTCATACCCTAAGGTTCAGGATGCTACAAAACCAAAAATTAGAAAGGGTCACATACTCTAGACACGCAAACTGCGGCTGAAAGGGGAAATCATTTTCTGTATTACAGAGGTATGGCCGTAAATCTGACTTTTAGTTCCGAGAAAGCGGCTCCTACCGGTTCAGCTAAGACACGTGCCTTAATTACAGAGTTGCGATTGTGTAAACGGCTTATCCTGTCTAACCACACGAGGAGATAGAAATGTTTATGAGTTATGGGTGTTTATCGTCCCAAAGCGACTCAGGGTATAAGGGACACCGTAGTGAAGCCATCCGGAAATTTCGACCGCTGACATCACACAGTACACGGGCCTCTAGAATTTTGCCTCCATCGGAATTCGATCGTCGCGGCCGGGATCGAACCCTCGTCTTTTGGGGTCAGCAGCCGAGCGCCATCACCACTGAGCCACCGTGGCGGCAAGACAGAAATGTTTGATTAGAAAACCTCTTTAATCACACAAACGTTTTGTGAATTATCATCGACGACTAGTTTTTAGGATTAAAAGAATCGTTACTAACCAGGTACTAACAGTGACTTTACGCAGTAAAAAGGTAGAAGTGGCCGATTCTAACTGCTTTGAGTAAGGTAGCAAATATTTTGTAAAAACTAAAAACTAATGAAATCCTCCCGGAATATGTAACTGGTGCACTTGCTACCTTTTACAACCTTTCTTTTTGAAAGTGTAGAGATTTGCAGTAGTAGACACTTTATTATGGGTGATTTTTATGGAATTATGTTTAGTTGAACATCAACTTAAAAGCGGGCGGCGAAATATCGTGCACTCGCGATGTTCTCATTGAATATGCTATGCCTGGAATCCAAATTGACTAGTGGTGTATAGTGATGACTGGGCACAATTGTCTGTTATTTTCAAGACAGGAAACAATTTTTTTTTAGATGTCATGTTTATTAACAGGTCAACACGTTTTTTAGTTCATTCCCCTCCCACCCTGATAATCCAGAAGTTCAGATGCACGAATGTTCTTCCTATGTACTCGTGTATAGAATACGAAAAGTCACCTCGAGAATAGCCAAGGGCGCTGTAATGTTAGTGGAGAATCAGCGAGCAATCTGGTCAGACAGGAGGCCCTTCTACAAACCCCAGATGAACTAGATCACAAAGATAACACGAAGTAAACAGAGCATCCACGCCCTTTTTTTTGAGATGTCATGTTTATTAACAGGTCAACACGTTTTTTAGTTCATTCCCCTCCAACCCTGATAATCCAGAAGTTCAGATGCACGAATGTTCTTCCTATGCATTTGTGTATTGAATACGAAAAGTCACCTCGAGAATAGCCAAGGGCGCTGTAATGTTAGTGGAGAATCAGCGAGCAATCTGGTCAGACAGGAGGCCCTTCTACAAACCACAGATGAACTAGATCACAAAGATAACACGAAGTAAACAGAGCATCCACACCCTAGATCAGAAAGCGAACTTGTGAAAAAGTAAAGCATGGCGTTATATATTAGGAGCTCATCATTACGATCATGAGAAAATCGTCAGCCTCACTACGCTGACTGCAAGAGAAAGGCCTCTCCCGTATCACTTCAATTAACCCTGCCCTGTACCAGCTCCTGCCACCCTATCTCCGCAAACTTCTTAATATTATCTGCCCACCTAATTGTCTTCAATCCCCCTCCGCCCCCCCCCCCCCCCCCCACCGCTACACTTGTGTTTTCTTGGAATTACAGAACATAGTGCGAACCCAATACGGCCGACGCACCTACAATTTGATTAGAGGCGCCTCCTGAACAGAACAGCCAATATCATGGCAGCATTCCATTCCCATCCCTTTCGCTGACGAAGGAGCATCAGAAAAGCCAGTTCTGTCTCCCTCGTTTTTTGGCCTCGCTATGGTTCATACTCTCCCTCCTTACTTTATAGTACACCAGGATTGGCGGCAAGAGCTCTATTCAAATGAGATCGCTATTTGGGGTACACGCAGCTTGAATTGGAGACTTCAGGACGCACTGAGCGAGCATCGGTAACTGCGCAGAACTATTCCCACCTCAAGGCCTAATATCAGCTGTCGAAAAGCCTCAACTGCTTATCGCGGAAAACTGCCGGGGGCGGACAGACACTATTCCAGACATGGACCGGGACAAGCAAGTACAAATGCGTTCACTGCTTGAAGCGGCGCGATCTTTCGTCGACAGGGCTTATCTGTGCAGCCGGTGACGCGGTAACGCCCCTTGAGGCACTTCCCTCTACCCTGGATCTTCAAGACGAAGCTTCCGCCAGTAATTCATCGAGTGTTATTCAGGCGATACAAAAAATGACTGGTCGAATGGATGCGTTGGCGTTTGGGGTGCGACAGCTTCAAGCCTAGAAAGTGCACGTGCGTGAGGCTTTGAATGTTCTAAGTGCATCTGCTCTGGTTCGTACCGCCAATCACAGTGAGTGCTCACCCTCCGCGTCTTCGGAATCTCGCATCTACGCGTCTGTTGCGACGACAACGCTCGCTGCGACAAATACTGCACCCCCACCGAAGCCTCCTGCTCAGTACCAACGTACTCATCTGCCCCGGCAGCCAAAAGCGGTGAGCCAGCCATCTCGGCCTCTAGCGACTTCTGGCACAGCTAAGAAGTCCATGCTTAAAGTATCGTGAAAATTAGCGGCAAAGCAAACCCTATTTTTTTCTCGCCCGGACCCGACTAGAACAGCGTCAGACAGATAGGAACGTTTTGGTGGACATAGTAGGTGACAAGATTGTTACGTGTACAAAGCTGAAAACGAGGTACGATACGTATTGCTCCTTCCATGTCGGTCTGAATGAGAATTTGTTCGAACTTGTGACCAAACCTGAAGTGTGGACTGATGGTAGTGTTTTTCTCCCTTTATATAGAAGAATAGTCCTTACGGTGCTTTGATGATCCAAATGGTGATTTAGCCACGTCCCAAAATGGCAGAGGAAATTAAGCTTTATAATCAAAACACGAGAGGGCTCCGAACAAAAAGGGAAGTCCTCTTCGAAAATGCATATAATTTTGAGTAAGACAGTGTATGCCTGACGGAAACGTGCTTAACCACATCGTGCGCAGGTGCCTCTTAATATGTCGGGCGAGTATGCCGTTTTCATAGCCGAATGTTTTCTGGCCAGGTTAAGTACGGGGGTGTAGTACCGATAGCCTGCCGTTCTGTGTTGAGTGCATTTAAAAGACCGGACCAGGAGAGGTACTATCGGTCGGAAAAGTAAATTGTTTACCGCTCTGGGCAACGGAGCAGATGCGGGGCCGCACCGCGGCGCTGTTATCTCGCGCCGCTCAATTGCAGCCACAGAGTTCCCCGAGTGTGAATAACTTCGCACTCGCTCTCGCGCGGTGGCTTATCGCGCTAGATAAATATCTAGTGTTTCGTTCAGTTGCTCTGCTCTTGACGGTCTGGACGAAGGGGAGCGCGCATCACCTATTAATCGAGCGCGTCGGGCTGTGGCAGACCAATCGGACAGCCGCAGTCCGTCAAACCGCGGCGGTCTGAAGACACGAGCCACAGTTTTGGTTTTGGTTGTCCTTTTATAGTTCCCTGAAGTTAGATACTAACGCCTACGCCCTGCCGTCATCACTGCAGGATTTTAGGAATTCCGTTTTGTCCATAACTACCGTTCCGTTTTGTCCATAACTATAAAATGCGACACAGTCATGTTTGATTACGCACTTGTTGCCGGCCAAATATCTCGTGCTGCCCATGTACGAGACCTTGGCGTCATTGTGTACTCAAAGCTTGATTTTTGATTACATATATCTACAATGGTATTGCGAGCACTGAGACAGCTTGGGCTTATTTATAGGGCAGAAAAAAATTTCTGTTGATGCGAGAGTTTGCGCACGATTTATTGGGCTCTCGTGAGACCGCGTCTTGAGCTTCAGTAGCTTAGAATAGTTTCGCTGTTAGCTAATGCGCAAATGTTGAAAATGTTCAATGTAAACTCATACCCCTTCTCTATGACAGACATATTGGTCGCCGCCGTTCTTACGACTATAATTCCCTCTTAGCTTACCTCGGCATGTATACTCTTCATGACAGGCGACCCATGCGTGACACGCACTTTCCGCAAAACCTTGTGCGTGGCTTCATTGACTCTCAACTATTGTCGATATCACTGCAATTTCGTGTGCCTCATTCGAAAGCCGCCAGCGTTCTGATACTTTTTATGCTATGATGCATGCCATGTGTCCAATGACTCGTTTGCAGAGCTCATATAATGCGATATTTTTAAGCATGGACATATTTGCCAAAACTGGTTTTCATGCGTCATCTTAAATGAACGTTTTTCAATTGTCTTTGTTGCGTTTTGCGTTCATAACAAGTTTGTATGTGACCTAATGTGCGCTCGTTTTAGACCAACTGGCTCTTGAGGCACACTCAAGTAAATTTATCTATCTTTAATACAAGCCGTCATACATAACACGCCCCCTACCATCGTCTCACCAAAACTGAATCAAAACAACGAGAAATTCTCATCCACACAACACTGAAAATGGAAAAAGTCTACTTCACGAAGTCCATAATCACTGGGCAGTCATGCGTACGAAATGTCCGCCTTGTCACGCAGAGCAGATGAATGGACACTACGGAAACATGAGGTGACATGGGTGCTTCATTCGGTCGTAAAAATCTCCAGTGAGTACCAGGCGAGGTAACGCTGGAATCAATTTTTTTTTGCGAACCTGCCACCCGAAAACTTTTGTTCATTCCTGTTCAAGTATTTTTCGAATTTCTATGGTTTGGTTTATGGGGTTTAACGTCCCAAAGCATCTCAGGCTATGAGGGACGCCGTAATGAAGGGCTCCGAAATTTCGACCACCTGGGGTTCTTTAACGTGCACTGACATCGCACAGTACAGGAACCTCTACAATTTCACCTCCATGGAAATTGGACCACCACGGCGGAGACCGAGCCCGCGTCTTTCTGGTAAGCAGCCGAGCGCCGTGACCACTGAGGCACCGCGACGCCTGTTTCGTATTTCTATATGATGAGTAACACGGTAATTGTGATGTTTCGTCTTACTTATTCCGCCTTAATTCTGCTTGTTGCATGTACTGTCAGAGGGCGAAATTGCCCTTGAGAGCTTGTATTTATTTTTTAAAGAAACAGTGGGGCTGTAATTCTGCCTCGTGTATGGGGACCTACGGCGCGGTCAAGCTGCAACTCCTTTTTGCAGCTGGCTTGCAGTGTCATGCATATTATATATTATACAGAAGAAGACACTGTATTATATTATTAGATAAAAAGGAGAATGTCCAAGCCGCAGAATAATCTCAGAAGATGGCCCTTTAATTTATTTGTTTAATATGCGTTTGCTAGAGACAGAGGGGACACATCGACCATTTGTATGCTAAACCTAGCCTTACTTGACGATACCTTTGTGATTGCGGTTTGACGAAGCGGAAATAAAACATCGAAATGTTGAAGCATTATTTTACTTCAATTCCATTTTTGTTAAATCATGATTACACTCTCCTTTCGTTATTAGCTCCCGCTGTTTAAAATGAGGACAGAATATAAGTAGAGTTTAAGCAACCGGACAATACTTTATGCTCACCTTAATTTTTTTAGGAAAAAAAAAGTAAGTTCAACTGATTTTTTTCTTCGCAAAAAATATTTTGAGATAGGAGCGACTGTGGCCTCTCAATCTGTAGTTCTTTTAAGGTTAATAAATGCATTTGAAAATGACACAACGAAAATTCGGGAGGATATTTATCGTTGGTCGCTTATAGAGATAACAAATAGCGTTCCATTGTCATTACTGCTGTAATAAAATGTATTACAGACAGATTTTGTTCTTGCTCACTGGAAAAATCTACATTTTATACGGATTGTTGATTCAATCTAGGCTCCGTCGCGGGGGCTCAGTGGTTACAGCGCTCGGCTGCTGACCCAAAAGACGCAGGTTCGATCCCGGACACGGCGGCCGAATTTCAATGGAGGCGCAATTCTATAGGCCCGTGTACTGTGTGATGTGAGTGCACAATTTGCGGAGCCCTCCACTACGAGGTCCCTCATAGCCTCAGTCGCTTTGGGACGTTAAACCCGAATAAACCAAACCAACCAAGCCAATTCATTCTAGGGAAGTCAACTTCGGGACCATATTTTAGTGTAAAGAACGTATTCAGGCCACCACATGCGACACTTACATTGCTATGTTCAATGCACACATTTAAGGAAAAAGGAAATGAAAAAAACTGCCACCTCGATTGGCATTTTGTAGGAGCATGAAAGGATTCCTATTTCACTCTTTATTTCTGAAAAAAGTCGCGTTTTTTGAAACATGCTACCATTACATACTGGAAAGAGATTAAGCAAGGTTAAGCTGCTCTAAAAAAGCAGCCCTTCATCTAAGAAGGAAGGTTTTCTGTCTCCTTGCAAGTTTAGAACAATTAGAGGATACCTCAAGGCGCCTTCTTTTCTGAAAAACGACGAAAAGCTGAATGCGAAAACAGTTGCATAAGAATGTCGCCGCTTTGAACGTCGAACGTCACATGCGCTTGGTGACGCATCAGTTTCGTTCTGCTTGGAGTAGGGGAGTGAAACCTTCCCTTCTGACATTACACTACTTTACTTTGCTATTATATTTGCTTGAAGATGTGCAGCTTTATGATAAGGCACATCGATGGAGGGACC
Organism: Amblyomma mixtum; assembly: GCF_055824585.1. Taxonomy (NCBI): domain Eukaryota; kingdom Metazoa; phylum Arthropoda; class Arachnida; order Ixodida; family Ixodidae; genus Amblyomma; species Amblyomma mixtum. The sequence goes on along the minus strand of NC_143020.1, from coordinate 82,550,122 downwards.
ATGTTAAAAACATTGCGTGGCAACGGCAGTGACCACACCCATTTGCAAGGGCGTTATTTTATGTTCAGTTCACTGGCTTGGACCTGCTATTTAGAGACCGTCCTTTCACATGCATTTTTTTTAGTTAACCAAACCGAAGGCTATACGGAGGAGTCCAAGGCTCTAATAATGACAAAATTATTTATTTTGAAGTAAACGCTCGCTTTCTGCACCCTAATCACATATATAACGGCTCTCAGAATTGTTGGTGGTGTCCTGCGATGACAGGCCTTGAGTCTTGTCCGATTGCTTTCAAGCCAAAAAGAAGTCTCCCCGACCAATCTAGTCTGTCGATCGTTAAGGAACATGCTGTTTTTTACTAGCCGCACTTAATTCCATTGTCGCCGCGTCCTGATGAATTTTTAATGCTTCTGACCTCCAGCAGCCTAAAGTCCCCGGAAAGCTGCCCATAACTGAGTAAAAGGTACTGTGCCCGCATCACGACCAATTTTAGATTCTACTCGAAAAGGAATAGCTGCTAGGGCACGCCTGAGCTGGTGCTCATTCTTCCCAGTTTTCTTCGGTGTAACGTTGAGCAGTGTTATGCTGGTGCAAGAAATGCGTTCACTTTGCGGCTGTCATTGAATTCTTGCAGTCTCTTCACGTTCATATTGGCAGAGACAGGCACTGTTACAACAGGTCTTCAAATGTGATCAAACAATGCACACCCAGAGGGATCCTTGACGCGCGAAAAAAGTCAGCGTTGGATTTGAGTGTTTCGCTGCAAGACACTCTTCACTTCTCCTGTGGTTGGGCAATTCACGGAGCACACTCGGACATTCGTAGAGCGTCATCTAGCTGACGCGTACAGATGTTTGTTTGCACCCATGTTAGTGCCATCTAAGCGGACGCAAATTACAGCGCACTTTTGCGATTGTTCTGTTCCCCGAAAACGTTACTACTTACCCGTGCTTCGAGGGTTTTTGTAAGTGGCATCCGGCTTCAGCTGACGAAGTAGTCTTCAAGAATCAAGAGTGCCTAGCGTCGCCTACAATTGCCATGGATTTCATATACAGTAATGTCAGTGCGCATCTCCCTTTTCCTTGAGTTATGCAAATTTTTACGACTGTAGAAACACTTCCAGGCTCGAAACCAAGCCGTACTCTTCTCACAAGTGTCCTCTACGGATACGAACAGCCAGCCAATCCTGCGGTCTAGTTTACAGCCACGCACAGGGCGTCTATGAACTTCAAGTGTCTGAGGCAGAAGGTCAGCCACATGGCCGTTAAAGCGACTCCTGACTCCACACGAGAGAAGCTTCCGAGATACCACTCCCTCATGGCAAGGGGCGTCCGTCTTCAAGCGTGGTTCTGTTGGTTTTGCGGCTGCTTCTTTATTCGTGGCTTATTCGGCGGCAATCACCAAGCACTTCCCAGGGTGGTGTGGAAGAGCTGGTACACCTTGTACAGCTGCGCTTGTGTGGCCTTCCTTCTCTGGGTGGACACCTCGGCACTGATTTCCGAAGTATATGAGTTGGGCGACTCAGATAACCAGCTGAGCATCTTTCCGAAAGTCATCATGCATATCCTGTTAATGATCAGGTGAGTTTTCTTTGGCATACCGCAAACGTATGCATAGTTCTGACTTTTTTTTCATTTAGCAAAAATCTGTCAGTCAGGTTCTTACAGCTTAAGAAATAATTGTATTTTGAGAAAATAGAAATATTCCTTTTACTTCCGAACTGTTGAAAGAAGTCGCGGAGAGAGAGAGAAAGTAATTTTTATGGGAGGGAAAGGTGGATGTAACGTTCCTTCGAACCTGCCTGCTACGCGCTTGGATCAATCTGCGACATTCTGTACATTGAAAAGAAACTTGTGAAAAATCACATTGACTTTGCATCGCCTATGCGTAAGAGAAAGTGACAGAGTTAACTGTCCCATGCACTTGCGTCGACCCACATGACTTTCATATCTGAGGAGAAACTCGCTAGCCCTTTCTCTCGCCAACATAACAAGGAGACACTTACGCTACGCTACAGTGCGTGAGCGACGCCCACAACAGGCACCATTTTTCTCAGCGGCATTCCTTGCCAGCATTGTATATGTAAAAAAAAAAGCTATGCAGCTCTATTCAGGCATTGGCAAAGGAACTTTTTAGCCAACTTCTTTTTCTTTACAAATTATTGGCTTACACGAATGGTGGTGAGGATTGGCCCTTGCAAGAGTGTATACGTAGAATCTAAGATAGCGTTGTTCGGTTGGTATACACATGCGGCACGTTGTGCAGTTGGAAGGAAGAAATAGGTCTTATTTCACTCAGTTTGCTAATGCATTGTTTTTACCTCCACTTTCAGGACGGCCTTAACGCTTTGCTGCATGACCCTTGGCGCGTCTAAGCTTCTCTCCTTCTACATTCAAGCGGCTGCATTTGAGAGGCACATAGGAATGAAGAGCTGCAAATGCCCCGGCTCCGATAAGTTCTTTTGGTTGGACGTCCAGCGAGCCCTTTACTGCATCCTCTACTGCGTGGGGTTCTTACTGATTCTTTCTGATCTATCACCGTATCATACGTCCAGCTTGGATGGGATGAGTGCCGCGATGGAGGCCTACGTTATTTTAAAACTGCTTTTGGGGACATTCTTCTACTTTGTCTTCGACAGCGTTTGCACTGTGTTCCTGACACGCTCTTGTCAGGCTCTCAATGAATACATTGAAAGCCAACTGATTGCTTTGAGGGCCTGCGTCGGCACCCGGTATCCTGGACTTCGTTTCTCGTTTGATGTCCCTGGACGTATCGAAGAGATTAGACGCAACCTTTCCATGGTGCGCCATTTGAAAGATGAGATCAACGACATCTGGCGCTGGCCTTTGGTCTTCACTGCGGCTTGTGTGATTGTAGTTGTCTGCTGGTCAGTATACGATATTGCTGAGAATGGTGTAGCAATTCGGGGACAGTCCATCATCATCCTGTACGCCGTTTGCGTAACTTACGAATTTACTGCGCTGGGTTCTGCAAGCCATTCCTTGTCGAACAAGGTAATGTTTTACTCATTACGATCGCCAAGGATATAGAAACCTGTGGGGAATTTTGATGCGGTTATATCAGAATATTAAGGCTAAAACAGTGCACCTGCACAAGTACGAAGGGGGATGAGAGAATACACAGCGCTATATTAGTATATTGTTATGAGCAATATTTCTGACTAAATGGTGTCAGGTCGCACTCTGGGTCAACGATGAAATAAAATAAAGCCTTAGCTTAGAGGAATGCAGTGTTTTTGAATGGTAAGCTTAGGTTTTGCGTAACTGGGCTTTATTCCAAATTGTAGGCGCCTGGTGAGTGGTATAGGAAGCTTTCGAAATTAAAACTTATGTGATCTGTTTACACAAGCGCTGCAGTTCAAATTTCTTTATTTCGAACAGTGGCATCCACTTCTGTAGAATGTGGAAGAGAATGTTTGCATTTGATTAAATATTGTCATTATACAGGAAAAAATTCAAAAATAGACGATATACAGAAGAAAAAGGAGATGTGCGGAAATCTATGATATATAGTTCGGGTGAAATGCTTATAAAGTAGGTGCAACAAGATGACGCTTCATACGACGGTGGTATATCTGTATAAATTAGCCATGCTAATAGAAAAAAACAGCATATCCTGTGTGAAATGATGACAATACAATAAAAAAGAAGCCGCAGAAGAACACAAGTGTGATTGTGACAAAGGAGATCTCAATACGAAAGCAATTCAATTGGAGGCATGTGGCATGAATCGAAGAAAAAAGCATGCCATCATGAAGTAAATTGACAGAACTTGCGATCAGCTTTGTTCTGATTGCGAAATTACGCACAATCCAGCGTAGTCGTTTAAGTTATGAAGGTGTGCTAGAACATAAGATTATAAGCCTTTCTGTGGAGTGATTTCCCCGTAGTAAGCACTGTTTAATGACATTACTGTGAAAGGAATTCGATGCAAGGCTTGTTCCAGGTAGGTTGAGGATGTAGTTAGATCGTGAGATCTGCAAAGCCTTTAACATTAGCAGCGAACGTCACATGTGCGCAGTCATTCATTACAGAAGAAGGAATATGAGTTTTGAGCAAGCTCTTAGCACTGTTCACAGGATTGACATTACTTTCGCGAATGAAGCAGCTTTGTACTTTTCTGCCCGAGGTACACATATCTATCTTTTAATGTAAAGTTTTAGTTGACGGTCAACGGGTGTGCTTCTTTTTTTCTCTTCATTTCCGTCTGGAGCGCGAAGTACGTTGGAAATAAGAAGGCTGCAACCAGCCAATTTTTTATCCACTGAATGGAATTCACAACATTCTTTAATGTAATTAGAACTACGTTATCGGTGCGGCATTATTATGAACGAGAGAAAGAGGTCTGAAATGATTACTGTGATGTGACTGGCAAAGGGATGGCTCATGATGAAATTCATGGGTTATGCAGATTTTAATAAAGACGCTTTTTTTTTTCAGAAGTAACCAGAAAACAACTAAAAGTTGAAGTCAAATGTGCGAGTGGTTAAAAAAGTGTGGTTACATGCATTTTCACAAAGATAATTTGTCATTGCTTTCAGGCTATAGAGATCAAGGATTTGTGCGCGGCTGCTCTGAACACCGAAGACCCTTACTTGCGATGGCAAGTGAGCAAAACCTTTCATCACGTCGGCCACGTATAAGAATAGTGCCGAACACATATGTGAACTTTTCGTTTTGAGAGTAGTTGACTGCATTGGCCTGTTGAGTAGCGACTTAAAAGGCTTCGACGCTACAGTACGTTTACTTCTCTGGCCACGTGCATTAAGTTGCACTCAGAGAGCTAAAGTAAGCATATCTAACATTCTTTGGCCAGAGTTGTAAACTTCAGAAACTCAATGAGCGTCAACGACGTACAATAAAAGCAAGTATATTTTACGCGCATAATCTCACCCGGACAATGCACGCCGCTGTGGCTCAGTAATTATGGCGCTCGGCGGCTGACTCAAAATACGTGGGTTAGATTTCGGCCATTTCGACTCAGTTTCGATAAAGACAAAATTCTTGAGGCCCGTGTACTGTTTGAGGTCAGTGCACGCTAAAGAATCCTAAGTGATCTAAATTTTCGGAGCCCTTCACTACGGCGTCCCCCATAGCCCGATTCGCTGGGACGGTGAAGCCTCCTAAGCCGTCTTACCCGGGCGATGAGATAAATCATTTTGGGCGCTTGAAATTCGATGATCAGGACTTCCCTAGCAAGGGCAGAGATACTCAAAATATGCTGCACTGCTTTATGTTCGTAATCAACCTAAACAGGGAAGCCTTGGTTGCGATTCAAGAAACTAGTCAGTTGGGCTCAGCTCCCAAAAGGCTGCAGCTACTTCACCGATAAGTGGTGTCGGGAGAACCGTGGAGGCAGGATCAACACTAGGCAATTTCGTGTTTCATGGAATGATTTCAAAACTTGTGCTTTTTACACTTTGACTAATACCTTCGGTCCGATCGACAGTGCGGACTGTCCTCTGTGCATGGCTGTAAGCAAGCGATTTTGATATACAAGGATTTGAGAGAAACCAAGTCAGTGACACATCCTAGTTTAGAGCTCGTTAGGGTCAGTTTGTGGTACTTTTCTTTATTTTTCTGCCAGCCTGAATATATCCAATTACCAGTGGTTTCTGATCATTTCTATGTTACCAAGTTTCCACCTGTGGCGATGCTGCTGTAGGTTGTATTTCATAGACGCCAATTTTCTACTTTCCAGGTGAAGCTACTTCACGACTGGATTGAACCTGAAGATATGTCCCTGAGGGGAGGAGACTTCTTTGTAGTCAACATGTCCCTCCTTGTTAAGGTAAGGAATGTGCCCGGTTTGGCGGCCACGTTTGCACTTTGCCAATGTGTACGGAAAGATGGTTGGTTGGTTTATGGGGTTTAACGTCCCAAAGAGACTCAGGCTATGATAGACCCCGTAGTGGAGGGCTCCGGAAATTTCGACCACCTAGGAAAGAACTTTTGGAATGTGAGGTTCTGTGACAGGAACCATAGCATGCAGCGTTTGGCGAGCATCATGCAGTTTTAACGTAGCTGCAAATATAGACAATACATATCGCTTTATTTTGCATATTGTAAGGTACACTATAATTAGTAATATTACGCATCAATTCTATTTCTTTTGCGGCTTGATAAGTGGATATTTCGGCGCACGTTATCAGCGATCGCCCGTTTGGCAGGGCACGTGATTCGATTGAAATAATGCTGTAAAGAAAGGGACGTTTTGACATGCCATGTTTAATACACATCAAAAAGAACAGCGAAGATGCCTTGCCTCCTTTTTATTTGTCTTGCATTGTTCTATTTCAGATGGCTGCATCCGTGATCACTTTCTCTGTTATTCTTATGGAAACACATCAAATCCCTGGGAACTCGGATAAGAAGACTTCCAGAGGATTCTTTTCTGTTGGCGGCTGAAGGCGAATTAAAACTTTGTCGCACAATACCGCTGCGAGCAAGCCGTAATATTCGGAGCCTTTCCGACATGATGCTGGCGGTGATGTTAAAGGGGGAGCGGGATCAGCCTTACAATAGACGTTCTGTCAACTGATCCGCCTGTGTCGCATAGCCTAAAGAAAATACAAGTTCTACCGGTGCCCCAGAAGGTTATTTTATCTCAGAATTTGAAAATAGCATTGTTATTGCGCGTCGCTTAATTAGCGGGTCTGCTGGGAAGCCAGTTGTGGGAAGCTTTCACTTGATGAATCCTACCAGCTCAGTCTGCACTCAAATTCATCTCACTAATCAAAAAAATCTCTGCCTCTCCCGTAACCGAGAGTAGAGTAAGCATGAAATGTTTACGGGCCTAATGTCATCTCGGTGGACACCCGAACCGCACCGTACAGGAAGGGAGGAACGCCACCACCCGTTCAGCGCGATGCCTTGCCATTTGAACGCAAGGTTTTTTGAGGAAAGGAAATGGCGCAGTAATTCTCTGCCATCTCGGTGGACACCCGAACCACACCGTAATGGAAGGGAGGAACGCCACCACCCGTTCGGCGCGATGCCTTGCCCTTTGAACGCAGCGCTTCTCCCCCGGGCCCCTGTGCGCCTGCGCGGCTTTGATTCGATGCGCGAAGCCCCTAAGAGATCACGTATGACAACGAAGTGTATCGTGGCATTTATGTGCTTTTTGCACGCGTTATTATAAATCGGAAATTATAATTCCGTGCATTATCAAACGCACAGCGACTGATATCTTGATAAACATTGAGAAGGCACTGGCAGCAGTTATTGTTTGTGACTCCTTTGAAGACCAACCGGCGCTTGCATGCCGGTTGCGTAGGAGGGCTTACAGAGTCTCGTTAAATCGCGTTAAGTCTCGTACGGTGCCCGGATGTTCTCGTTTCAGAGCCCGGATGGCTGGATTTCAGTGCCCGGATGATGGCTCTCGGTCTCTGCGTGACGTCACCACACTGCCGACAACAGGGGCTAAAAGCATTTCATGCTTAAAAACCAGGACACCTTATTATAAGTAGTAGTAGTAGAAGACGTTTATTCGGCCAAAAGTTACAGGCCGAGCATATCGACCGCCTGGGCGACCAGAAGTCGCTGTTCTTCCTCCCCTTCAGCGCCAAGCCAGTCGAGCCAGGTGGTGATGGATAAAGAAGGTGGGGGGTAGGAACCCGACTGCTGAATCAGCTGGGCAATAGAAGAGTCAATGGGCAAGGTCCGCATAGTTACAGGGGCAGTTGGGACAGGAAGGGTCCGATCGATAGCGATAGAGAAAGAGGCGAGACGGGGTGATGATTGCATTCATTTGAACGTGCCGAAGAAGGCGAGCCTCCGGCACTGTGAGTGATGGATGAGGGGGAGGGTAAAGGCGTTTGTCGAGGCATTACGTTGCATATGACCAACAGTTGCGCAGCTGTAACGCATTGGGATGGGTTGTGCTTATGTTTCACACATTTTACATTTTACAAACACAAGTATAAGCATCCTTTTTTTTTCAGTTCTTGGTTTTGTGCCGCATGTATATATCAATTACCTTTGGGAGATGCATATACACAACAAACACTATAAGCGCCTAAACACAATGAACTATTTATATTTGTCCATGAACATGCTGAGAGGAGATATTTACACATGAGGTTAGCGTCCGCCAGGTGAAGCATATTTATTTTGCCGGCATCACTAGCGCAAAAAGCGGCGTTGTTTGTATACACAGTATGTACAATGCGATTGGTGCCATTAATAGGTACGCATACATAGTGTACATGATTGCTGAGTTAGGATGAAGCACATAAGCATGATACATACACAATACCACCACACTGACGCATGTACAATGTAGTATATAGATGCACACATAAAATGATTTTTTTTTCTGTTTCATTATGGTTTGCGGTTGGCTTTAATCTTTTGACTATGTTTTATTTGGAACGAATTTTGAGGAACTTTTACTCTTGTGAAACTACGCGTGTAAGAAATACAAAGCTGTTGAACCACCGATGTGTGCTTGTCGAACATTTAACGTGTCCTTTTTTTTTTGCAAATGCTTCGGGAGAACTTTGTCGGAGCGAAGAAAAAGGTTCTGTCCGTAGTGCAGTTCAAGCAACCTAAGAAATAGATGTTCTTATGAATGGCTGTCCTAAAAAATTTATGCGGCGGATTACGTTTGACGACGAATTATCGCTGTTATATCTTCCACGACACACAACACAAGAAGGGCAATGTAATCTCACTGAAGGGATATTTCTTACCCCTGAAGTTGCTTTCCACTCCACGTCTTATGTTGGTTTAACCTAGCTCGGTTACTTGCGCAAAGAAAACATTCTTGAGAGCTTAAGGGTGCAGCAGCTTGAACTGCTAATTTGCCGGTATGTATGATGACGATGATGATTGTGATGATGTGGTCGAGAAACATTTTTTACTCCACATTTTAGAACGGTGACTTTTTAGACTAACCAATTGTTTCCTGCTTAACTGTTAGCGACAAATAAAAATAGGTTAGTGTTACACAGGTTGTTATAAACAAAACCAACACAGTAGTATTCGGGCTGGCTGCATGGATCATGGTGATGGCAAGTATACATCGTCACAGGGTTGCTAAGGATAGTTATAGCTACCAACAGATCAGAATTGGCGCTGCTTCCTTGAAAGTTTTCTGAATGAATTGTACCATTCACATGAAGTGCGCAACTAGTGAGCTGGTTGGCAGCACAGGTAATCTGCCCAATATTGCAAATGAATGGTTTCACTATGGTATTTTGTAAGATTGGCTTTCGCCAATACAGTTCTAATATTGAGCCAATTAGCTGTGCTGCTTGGGAAGAACGTAGTTGGAGATCTTAGGAAGGGGACAGGCAAGAGCTCTTTTAGAGTTCCAGAGTTCCACATGGCTCTACCTAAGGCGCGAGAAACTTCTCGTAGGCTTTGAGTCTCTTCTTCTACGACTTAAGAGAAAGCATACGAGGAGACCGCTTCCTGTCACCACAGTACATTTGATATCGAAGACAGCTCTTGAGAAAGCAGTTCACATAGACTTTTAGCTGGTCAGTTAGCTTTAGAAAACATGAGCGACCGCTGCTCGATGCACCCACAAACCCTGGAACAAGGAAAGCGGATAATATATGAAGCTCTCCGGCTGACCTTGGGACAAAATGGAAGGAGGTTGTGAAGTTGTTGGCATACAAACACGGCCGGATGTTACGGACCGGAACTATGAAGCACGAAAACGTTGTCTTACGTCCCAAGACCTAGACGTCAACTAGACCGCTCCACAGTGACGTAAAAGCATGACTAAAATGAGTAAATCTCAATCCAGTGAAAAAAAATCCAGTGATACCAGTCTGTGTGGCGGCGTTCCCACTGCTGCTTTACTTCGCTGGCACGTTGTTCTTTGGTTAGCACACGTTTCGCAGGTGGCCTCTCCATCAAAGGTATTGGCACGGCGAAGACAACACCTAGTCCAGATGTTTCCTTCTTTCGCTTGTGAAACTGACGCACATATGCTGTGGTCACCTGGAGACGATGTTCGGAATGACCACCAAACCTACCAGCTCGGTGTCCCACTTTACCTACGGTTAGATTTTGTCGTTCGCCGACGTGTCTACCCAGGATCATGAGCACGCCCAACCTCAGCCTCTGACTGCGGCTGATGCGATGGTCGCGAGCCTAGAAGTGGGCTCCCCGCAAGACCTTCACTCTCACCCAAAGAAAAGACAAAGTGGCCCATTAGTAGTAAAGAGAGAAAGAAACCTTTAAGGACATGAAGGAGCTAGACACCGCAGCGGACACGGGACAGAGAAAGAAGACGACACAGGGCGGTACTTGCAACTAAAATTTTATTTGAAATTTGATGGCTTTTTAAAGACAGAGGCACGTGTGATCTTACAATCAGGTAAAAAGGATGAATGAAAAGCAACAGATAACAAGACCTAACTGACAACAATGCACATGAAAGATATTCGAGTCACAATCTACAGAAATTTAAAACGTTATGCGATGTTCATCATGCGAGCCACAATCTACAGATATCAGAAGTGTTAAAAACCTTCGACCGCATGTGGAAGCATGAAAACCAGAAGACAAAAGACGAAAAAGAACGTCAAAAGGAAGCAACCCAACCTGTTACCTGTCAAGAAAACCTAGTTCTTTTTGGAGGATGGAAACCGAAGGCGAACTAACGCATTCATCCGGTTGCGAGCGCAAGATGGCAATGGCCTCTACAATCTCTCTCTCAAGCTGCCCCTTCCTTCTTCCAACAATCTGGGTCTGGCTGAACTGAGGGCAACAACCCCGACACTTTTACCTGATTGTAAGATCACCCGTGCCTTTGTCTTTAAAAAGCCATGAAGTTTCAAATAAAATTTTAGTTGCAAGTACCGCCCTATGTCTTCTTTCTCTGTCCCGTGTCCGCTGCGGTGTCTAGCTCCATGTCTCACCAACTGGCCTACACTTCTACCCTCCTAACAAATCTTCTATTCAGCCAAGGGAAGAATTCAGTAGCTGGGTGGCCGGTAACCCTTGTACAGGGCACCGCTGGAGGCTGCTGACTTGCAGACTACTGAATAATCTAGGCTTGCGTGTCCAGGTTGCCGGTTGTCTGTGCCGCCTCCCACTGCTCGTGTGTCTGGCGTCGACCTGCTAACGCCTGATCTGGTTTATCCTGGCATCACCCAGAGGTATCATAGAGCGTGGGGCTTGCTCAGCACAAAGGACACTGAACCCTTTGTGGTTTGTGGGACTAATCTTCCAATGTGTCCATGTCATTCTGTGTGGGTGGAAGAGTGTAAAGGTGCGATTGGTCAAATTCCATCCATCTTGATTCCGCACCATCGCCAGAGACAGTGTTCAACAGGCGAACGTGCCATGAATAGCCTAGGCCTGCGTGACCTCCTTTCTCAGCCGCGAAGGAGATAAAGAGCTAACAGTTTCGTGTTGATGACTCGTGCTACCTTTATTGTGCTTTGGCGAATGATATGATTGTAAAAACTTTTCGCGGCATAAGAAGTTGCCTTTTTAAGTAACTGACATAGCATAACGCAACGCCGAGCAGCAAAACGAGTTACTTTTCTTCCCATATCCCTTTTTCAATTGGTAATGCCAGCTGTTTCTCTCTCGACCATTAATCCACTTACCAGGCATCGACACTTGGTGCTTGTCATCTGAAGCGGTACGCATATCTCCTAAAGCGAAATGTACGGTATGGACAAAAGTTTACGGCACGCGGCACGCAGCGCGCAGAGAGAGATTTATACGCAGTCAGGCAAAGCCGGCTAATGAAAAGCACAGAAGCATAAGTAAGCATGCGGCTCCATTCACCGGAACGTATAAAAGCTGAATGGATTGCGAGTCAGAAGGGAAATAACTTTTTTCCCGCAAATATGCATCCAGCGAACTTTCGTCCGTTTACTGTAATTTTGTGAAGATAAGCCACAGGAAAAAAAAAGATGAAAAAATATTTATTTCGTCAGCATGTGCAAGGTTTAAATATTGCAAACTAAATAAAGTTGTTGCTACAAGTGAAACAAAGGGGAGGAGCCCTCAGAAGGAATCGCGTGGAGCGTCTACGCAATAAATACATAAATGGATACACTTTGAAAGTGTTCATGTTATTACAGCACAACACAACACAGCCGTCTTGGCATCCGTCATCCAGCGGATTCACAAGTCTAATTCTCTGTTTACAAGAATGCGATTCAGGCAAAACCCACGGCCCCGACCAGCACGAAACAGAGAACCTAATGCCCAAAAAAGGGATGCTGGTTTTTGTTTTCGTCGCTCTGTGCCTAGGTACTTTTTTCAGATGGCTTTTTTGGTGGGCTCGGCGTGCGGTGACGAGACCCTGCCTTCGAGTCTTTAGACTGGGATGGGCTAACACTTCCCTCCTTCGGCTCTTTCGATTTGCCACTTTCTGTCCTCAAAGCGCTTCTCGATGAAGGGCTGCTGCCCCCGTGTTGTGACCTTGACTTGCTCCTCGAGCGGCGAGCAGGAACTGACTGTGACGAACTCACTGCAGAAGGAGAGGTCGTCCTGGACGGAGAGGTCGTATCAGGAGTTTCCCTGGGCGTGTTTGTGTGTTTCTGCAGAGGCGAAAGCGACTGGGTTGCACTCGACAGCGGCGAAGATGCTCTAGGCAGCGGCGAAGTGGCAGACGAAGACAGTGGTTCCAGAGAGAGGGTCTTCGAGCTGGTTACGGTGCTTGATTTTTGCTGAGGCAACGTGAGTGACTTAGCGCCAGGGTGTTCCGGTACGGACCTCTTGCCAACGGTGAGTTCCAGGAGCCGCAAGAAGGCCTCTGATGTCTTTACAGGCTTGTCAGATGGGAAGTGCCTCTCGTCTTCGACCAGCATTGAGTCCTCTGGAGTAACATCGGGTACGCGGAGCCTCGAACTGTCGGCGTCAAAGTCGAGTTCGTAAGAGAGCGTGGACATCTTGGCGTCCGAGGCGTCCTGTCTGGACGACGACGCTCTGGAGGAGGTGCCGGGGCTCCAGAGACTGGTGAGTGATTTTCTGCGGCCAAAGAAGCGGCCGTTCGGGCGGTTTTTGGGGCTGAGAGTTTCTTTACCAGACGAGGAAAGCCGAGGAGCTTCCTCAATAGGAGCCGGCTTCTTGCTGCTTTCGGCTGCCTTGCCTTTCTTCTGTGTGAGACGAAGACCAAGAAAAGAAGCCGATAGGCCGAGTTAAAAATGCGAACTGGTTCCAGTGCTCCAGCTATAAGAATTACTCATTAAAAGCGCACTGTTCAGTGGTTAATAAACTCAGTACAATGACTTTTGATTCATAACAGTAGACTGCCGCATGTTTTCAATTGGAGGAATCGGTGTAGCAGTATAGGTTCAACGGAAAGGATGGAAGGAAGAGCTGCATCTCTGTCCATGTCGCATGATTTGGTAAATTTATAAAACTTGTATTTACTCGACACTGTAGGCTTTAAGGCCTATGGCAGAGCATGAAAATTGAGATGAAAAATGGTGCCCACACAATGGTACATAATGCGAAAATTATATGACCACATTAAAAAAACTGGTGCTGCTGCACAAGTTACCGTCTAAGAGAAATTTTCAGTGCGCTACCGCTTATGGTGACCCTTCTTCGCACTTAGCCCTTGTGTGAAGCTTGGTTTATGGCAGGGTGCTCAACTGCACACTGGGATGTGGGCAACCTGCCTAGCGGTTTGCGAGTGAACTGGCAGCTAAAGGCAGTTAACTGGCAGTTAATGGCAGGTGGCAGTTAATGATTGGTCGTGAGAGGGTACTCGGAAAGAGAAACCTGGGTCTCACAAGAGTCCACCCATAGCAGCACCTGCCATCGCAGGGTAGTGGAGTATCGCTTAACCACTGCACCACTGCGTACAGAGTGGAATGAGAACTCTCACGGGCATTTGAATGTAAAGTATAGAATGACCAATTCTACATATACGGGCATTAACCCATTATTGTTATCTGCATGCTGGAACACAAGTGAAACTGATGTGATAGCGAACCTATTCTGCATTAGTACAAACTACAGAAATTGACCATCAATTTTTTGTGTACCGATTCTACAGCAATAAGCTTGTGCTCTTTTACACTGTCACAGTTGGCTGTAGTTGTAGGAGTGAAAATTTAGGTACGTTCGATGAGGCAAAATATATTTCCAGATTACCTTAAAATTTCGAGTGTGTTGTGCTGGTAATAACGCTAAATATTACTAGGAATCGACATGAATTTTTTGACGTGTCAAAAGATGGGAAAAATTGGAGACGACGAAATTTGTTTTTAAGCTAGAAGGTAATAATGCAGTCGCTTTTCACAACTTAAGACACAGAATCTTGACTAGCTCGTGTTCGGGACGTGCTGTGTTCCATCGCCTGTACCGCCGTGTATTTGCCAGTTTTCTAAAGATCCACCTGATGCTCGGCTTTCCTGGTGTGAAATGGTTGGGAAAAGCCAACCGTTGCTTTGAAGGGTAAGCGATTATTTCCGCCGTTGAACAATTTAAATCCGCCAGAACCTTCAATATTACCTGACAATTGCGCGATTATATTGCATACTTGCTCTGTGGAGGATTCCCGGAGGACAGTTCATCGGACCTATTTTTTGATCGGGTGCACTCTTTGCTCTCTTTATTTTTTTTTTCCTGTAGACTAGTCCGAAATCGCTTAAATGTATTTTAATGTTTTCGATTCCCTTTTCGCAACACCATATAACGAGAGCTTATTGAAACAAGCGCGACTATCCCTATTGCATAAATGCTCGTATATTTACGGGGATATGCTCTAATGATCATCTATGCACTTAATAGAACAGATCATCCAAACTTGTGTTTGGCGCATGATAGCGCAGTTGCTTATGCGCCATAAAACCCCATATAACTAACTAGCTCTAATGATCACTCATTAACTGCAAGATGTGATTGGGTGCGTTCTCTAAGCATTGTTACGCATCATTTAATGTGGGCTTTGCTCTGCACAGCGTTTAAATAGTGCGTTGGCTTGTAGTAGGAGTAGTTTGTCGTGATTTCTGAATTCTTTGGAGCCCGAAGAACTCGGTAGCACTTCCCTAAAGCATTACAAAATGGATCCCTGACACGCTCTGTACGATTAAGGCGTAAGCCATGCTTCCCCATTGAGTGAAATCCCATAGGTTGTGTGTATGTGCGTGTGTGTCTGTTGACAATCGGTGATAGCGATAAAACATAGCGTCCTTATGCAACCTGGCAGGAGGTGGTTGGTTTATGGTTTATGGGGTTTAACGTCCCAAAGCGACTAAGGCTATGAGAGATGCCGTAGTGGAGGGCTCCGAAAATTTCGATCACCTGGGGTTCTTTCAGGTGGTGAAACTAATGATTGGTAACGCGAGGTTGCCCGGGAAGAGCAACCCGGATCACAAAGGTCCAACCGAAGGCAGTACCGGACATCGCAGGGCAGTGGCGCATCCCTCAATCGCTGCACCACTGCGCCAGGAGTGGTGTGAGGACTCCCAGGGATGTATGAATGTACAGTTGAGAATGACCTCATGCGCACGGTAGGCGCAGTGTAATGCAGTCTGATGAGGCAGCTGGTGGGTGAGGGGAGGGCGCGGGCCGTGGTAGGGTGGGGACTGTGTTCACAAAGTTGGTGCGCAGATCAAAAGGGGTTGGCGGCGTCACGGCGACGGCTACCTAGAGCCATGCAGAGGTAGAATGAATTGCCATCTGCGTGGTATCGGGTTACATCACGAGGTAGCGCGCAGCGACTGCGTTCAGGAAATGTGCGGCGGGCTTACGCGGCGGGCAACTGCAGCACTTTTTGAGAATTTCGCAATATTCAAAGATTCAAATCTATGTAGGCTGTAGGTGAAGCATGCCAAGTGTTTTTGCACTCGACGTAAAAATAGTGGCGTAATGGACGGTTGAATTTTGCGCTTCTCCTCAACGCACCGGGGGAGTGCATAGAAACTCAGAGTGACGTCACAGAAGGTATGATTTCAAATTACGGCTGTCGTCAGCCACGCCCTGCCCTGACTGGTTAGACGCTGCCAAACAACTCTCGGCAGGGTTTGCCTTCGGTGGCGTTGGTTTTTTTCCTTCAAAGCAGGCGTTAGTGCGTTGGAAATGTACTGATACCTTCGATGACGTCATCCTGCGCCCCCACTTGGCGTTATGCGCTGCGGAGAAGCTTGAAGGATGTCCGGATTTTAATCAGCGATTACTTCACTATTTCAAGTGGTAGCCGAAAAACACTTCGCATGCAATACCTCAAAGTTTCACACATTCGATCCTTTTAAGCTCGTTGATTTCTAAAACCTACGCAGTTTCGTTTTAAGCAGTGTTAAGTGTGTCTTTCGAGTTTTTGGTAACAACTCACTTCGTGATCTGGGCGTAAATATGCTGCAAAAAGCAAATATCTAAGTTCAGAGCTTTTTTTTATTGCACGCCTTACGTCCGTTGCGTTCAGAACAATTCTATTCACATAAGTGACAGTCTCTTGCTCCTGAGCTACAACCGGGAGTGAGAATGTTCTTCACAACTATAGCCTCGTACACATGAGCCCGACGCTGCGGGTAGAGTCGGGGGTCGAGTTGAGCGAGGTCAACCCAACCCGATGGCTGTCTGTTTACATGAACTCGATACTAGCGAGTCGACTCTCGCGGCGCGCCCTGCGAGGCGTGACCGTAAGAGTAGTAAGTCAGCGCCCGCTTCTGGTCTCCCCTGCCGAAAATGCATTCCCCAAGCATGAAAGGAAATTAAGAGCGATTAGCGGAGGGGCTGCAAGTCAACCCATCCTCTACAGTCTGGCTGGCCCCGCCCGAATCGACGGTCGCTTAACTCGACCCCCTAGCCTATACATGAGCTCGACAGCCGGTATTCAGGACGACAGATTACTCGACCTGACTTTTGTCGGGCTCATGTTAAAGCCCCAGTATGCAAGTCAAAAGGGCTGCAAATCATATCGCTGTTTTGGCTTTCGTCATGCTGTGGAAGAGGAGCATCTTTCGAACATTTGTGTTTTAATTGAAGCCTTTTTTGCGTTCATGTTTAATCAACCAGCCTGCCACTTCGGTATTTATTCTGTACCTTATTGCAAAATATTTATCGATTTATACGCATTTATTCACTCTTTAGTGTGTGTGGTAGCTACTAGTCTTTTTATGTAGGGCTTCAAATCCAAAGACATGGGAAGTAGCGAAGGCACTAGCTCGGAATGAACTCTTGGTGAATGCGGGTTCTGAGCACACTGAAGGCAGTGTGGAAAATCGTAGAAAGAAGTTTACCTTCCCGCGACTTTCCGCGGTACCACGTCTCTCGAACAGAGCCAGGTCTCGGTCCAGAGGGTTGATAAGGTTCCCGTCAACACTGCGCATTGAGGCCGCGGGCTGCTCTTCGTCCACATAAAGTATGGGCGACGGATGAGCTCGTGGTCTGCGCGTCTGTTTCGAGCGGAGCTGCGAAAGACAGGTAGTGAAGAGAAGAGTTATGCTGTCGCTGCATGGAGTGCAGCAATTTACCGATGAGTGGTGTCGCAGTCCAGCTACCTTTGAAGCTTGGGGTAGCTGACGCACGCTTCAGAGCAGAATTGAGGTGAAAACTTTTTAATGACGCGAATGATAACAGGTACGGAATACAAACCGTTGCAGCATACAGCGCCCCGTTCCTAGAGCTTAGTAGACGATCGCGTCACCAACAATCTACGTAGTTCTGAAATCCATAGTATGACACATGCGCAATGGAATGTATTTGCTCCTAACACCTGTGCGTTGCCCAGTGTTGGTGCTCTCCTTCAAGGATACATTGGGAATGAAAGCTAAATTTAACTAAAGAGTAAATTGGAGAAACCGACCACTGTGAATCTAACAACTCCGCGTAGCATTAGTGCTAGTTTAACGGTCAGAATAAACGATGAGTGTACCTATCCCGTGTTTACGCAGACCGATTGGCACAGGCACACTGAAGTGACTCTTTCGATTAAGAAAAATCTTTGAGGTTCAGGAGACCGCCTTCATTCCACCTCCGAACATCTTCACATAATTGCTGCAAATTACAAGTTATTCAAGAAAAATATTAAAAAGCGGTTGTTTTGGGTTAGCCCTCTGAAAGTTTCAGCGATGGCATAGTCGTTTCGGCGGGAGCAACAATATCCCGGCGTACATCAATTAAATTTATTTTAAGGGCTTGTAGTGTTTTTTCACTTTTCTGAAGTTCGTTCTCTCACGTTTTCGCTAATTTTATTCCTTTCGTTTTTGCATAGTGCGAAGTTGACTTCTCGAAGTCATTTTAGTCATTTCGTTTTTGCATAGTGCGAATATGACTTCTCCAGTGACTTCTTCTAAGCGGTCACTGGACAATTTGAAGAACTTAAACAGATTGGGCAGGACGTTTTGGTCCGGTGGTAACATGACTAGGTAACGAGGCAATGGTCTAGTGAGGTTATCATCGCCATCATGTAGGCTGCGTCCGCTGAAGGATAGGTTGTGTCCTGCGACAGCTGCAATCACTCACCCTCGCAAACTATCTTATCTGCCATTCTGGATGTCTGCAGCCGCTAGATAGGTTTATCCAATCTGGAAATATATACTGTTCTACTTAGCGAGCACAGGGGTCCGGTTCGCAGCATTAGATGAGCTTCCATTTCCCGTTTCTTCTTTCTAATTTCAGGTAGGACCACATTCACTTTTCATTGGTTCCTTGCCCACTCTGCTGTTTTGCTGTGCCTAATCTTTGCCCCTGTAATTTTCTTTTAAATACCTAGTCTCTGAATGACGCTTCCATTATCCCAGCAGATGGCATACTTGTCACACTTGACGTCGCCGCTTTGTACACAAATATTCCCATTAATGAAGGTATCGACGCACTCTTAAAAATTCTAACTCAAAGTCCTCACCCGCACGAAACAGAAGTGTACCTCACGCTACTTGAATTGGTACTAACACTCAACTACTTTGAATTCAATTCTTCTTACTACCTTCAAGTATTTGGAACAAGCATGGGCACTCCCTTCGCACCCACCTACGCGAACATTTTTATGGGGCTACTAGAATCTAAACTTCTAAATTCATTTCTAAAAAAACCACTCATATACCTGCGGTACATAGACGATATTTTCATGATATGGGAGCATGGGGCTGAGACCCTGAAGGCATTCGTCACACATTTCAATTCATTCCACCCCAGCATTAAATTCACCTTCAACTCCTCGAAAACGCAAGTCAATTTCCTTGACACCACTGTCCATTTAGAAAATAGCAAGCTCAAAACCACACTTGACAGGAAGCCTACTGACCGACAACAATACTTAGATTTCACTAGCCATCATCCAAGACACTGCAAACAAGGTATATTCGTAGGACAGGCAACGAGACTAAGAAGAATATGTAGCGACGACGATGACTACCTGAAACACCTCCACTCGCTAAAAAACACACTAATCACCAGAAACCATCCACAGACAACCCTTAATAATGCGTTCCAACGAGCAACCACTTTGAAACGAGATGTAGTTCTTAAAAAACGAACAAAAGCTAACAGTCAACGACCTCCTGCACTTATAACGAAATACTCAAACGCGCTTCCAAACATAAACAATATCCTGCGGAAATACCACCCCATTTTAACTGGTAACGACCGTCTCAAGAAAATATTTCCCGACGCACCAAGGGTAACATACAGACGCAACACAAACCTGACGGACATCCTGGTGCATGCTAGGCTCGGTAAGAAACCACCACCGACAGTAACTTCATGCTCTCGACCCAGATGCAAGACATGCAAACATTTACAAAGGGACACTACGGTTAAAAGTACGGCAAGCGATTTTAGTTTCGATATAAAGACCAGTTTTGACTGCACATCGTCCAATATTATCTACATGCTCCAGTGCTCCTACTGCCAGAAACAATATATCGGAGAAACCGGACAAACAATGAGTGCCAGATTAAACGGGCACCGGGCTGACACAACACGGAATGAACAGAAGGCAGTGTCGACCCATTTTAATCAACGCCATCACAAATTCGACGAACTCAAATTGTTCATTCTTCAGTCAGGCTTCAAATCGACTAGGGACAGAAAATACAGAGAAGCATTCCTAATCCACAAATTTAAAACACTGCAACCAAAAGGGATCAACATGTCCAGAGGAAACCTGGAATCTCTCAGGTACATTCCAGGGTCAGCATAATTTTAAATTAACAAATGTCTTGCACGTGGTCAGACTATTTCCTAGAACCTCACATAAGTATATTGTCGCTCCTTGCACCCTTCCCAAGTCATATCTTCCACCCCATTTCCGGCCTTGTCACCCTCTTCCTTTGTTCACCTTTTTTTTTCTTTTTCTCCTAATCCCCTGCTACCAGTTCTCGGAAACCATGACACTCCTGTTACCCCCTCTGCCCCCACTTTTTGGCTTTCTCTGAACACGAGCCATTCCCCCCCCCCCTGCCTTGTCCTTCCTTGGAAATGCCCCCCTTCCTTTCTCCTTCCAGTGCCAGCCCCCCCCCCCCTTTTTTCCCTTGTTATCATTTCCCTGTACCACGCTGACTAATCCTTTTATCTGAGTTTTGCAGGTTCACCCAGCGCCTCCCCCCCCCCCCCCCCCCCCGTCGCAGCCCCTTCAAAGCCTTTTGTTCATTGCATACCCCCCGGATATAGGTTGTTGCACTATTGCAGCCTAGCGAATGATGATTCACCTCCCTCCCCTTCCTGACAGGCATCCCCTCCCACACCACTTTCCTTCCCCACCCCCGGGGCCTTCCTCCTCGGAGCGAAGGCCCTATATAATCCCTGCCGATGATGAACGCTTTGCCCAGACGAAGACAAGTCCCCTTGTCGAAACGTTGGCTCTAGCAAACTGAGGTTTTCCCCTCCCTTGTTCATTTTGTGATAGCTAAGCTATAGTCAGTTCAATTTCAACATGTCTCATCACCCTCAAAGTTTTTCTCATGTAGATGAGGGCTATGCATACTTTGCCGTCACGGACATTCCAGACTCTACTCGGCACTGGTTGCGATGGTCGACACCGGTAAAAGCGAAGTCAGTGCAGGAACCCTATTGTGTGAATGTTGTGAGGCGTTTGCTGGCGACCAGCCGCACTGTGCCAACATGCCGGAAGCAAGCGAGGCTTAACCGACCTTCGACAAAGCTGGCACGCTTGTGTCGACGGCTCACCAACCTCTCGGCTGTGCAGCAGGTATCGTCCCAGTGCATCCAAGGTCAGGAGCGTGGTCACGATGGCGCCAACAGCCCCGAAGAAACCCAGGATTTGCAGGCCAAGCCTCAACGGGTGCCCTGCGGACAGTTTCAAAGCGAGCAGTCTAGAAATCAATCAATCAATCAATCAATCAATCAATCAATCAATCAATCAATCAATCAATCAATCAATCAATCAATCAATCAATCAATCAATCAATCAATCAATCAATCAATCAATCAATCAATCAATCAATTACTCAATAATTCAATCAATCAATGAATCAATCGATCAATGAATGAATCAATCAATGAATGCATGAATGAACTAATGAATCAATGACTCAATCAATCAATCAATCAATCGATCAATCAATCAGTGAATGAATGAATGGATGGATGAATCAATTAATCAATGAATCAGTGAATTAATGAATGAATGAATCAATCAATCAATCAACCACCTTACCTACCTCCCAGCTACGGTTGGTTGAATCAGTGAATGGTGCATATCTGTGGAGAAAGGAGTCGACAAAGCCTCGATTCGCGAGTGATGCTTGGTTGAGAAATTTGAAAACAAGAGCATTAATACGGCCTAATCGGCTTTGATAGAATCGCCTTATATTGCAGCAAATCCCTAAATCCGAGAAGATTGGAAGTGGGAACAAAAAATAAAAGATGCAAGCAATACCACGTCATTGCGTCAAGTCCTGTCTCTCCATCATCTTCCGTTCTGCTTCCGTAACGGCGAAGGTGCTCAATATCCGTCATTCAAGATGCGCAATAGATTTGGTAATAAGGATCACGAATTTCCGCTTGGATGACAGATGGGAAGCGAGCCTAGATTCTGAAGCCGATCTTCAGCAGCAGCCCACGCAAATACAGAAGAAAAGCCCCCGCTGGTAATTTCGATTTGCGACTAGCTGGTAAAATGGGCAATCTGAGATAGAGGTTGACGTAACATATTGCAAAACGGCCGGATGTCGATGAAAGACACCCCAATATGCGGCTCCCGCATATCGCATTCGGCCTTTTTCTTGGCTTCCTCTTGCACCGAAGTCCCACGCCCGAGGATAAGCTCGCGCATTCTGAAGTGAATAGCTTCCAGCTCACTACAGGATAGCTGGAGTGGACTTCCTCTCAACTTTTATTTGTTTATTTTTCCATCAAGAAATTTCTTCATGAGATAAGCTTGAATTTGGTGCTATCCGGCGCTAATGTGTGCGTTTACTGTTAATAAAGCAGAGGACCAGTGAACTTGGTAGTGACGAAGGGCAAAGGATGGTCGCTTACAATAACGGTATGCGTTCTGCGGAGAAGCAGACGTAAGCAGGAGGTGTGGTGAGTGATTTAGGCGAATGAGACCGGGAAATATGTCCCATAAGGCCTCACTGCGCAAGCGAAACGAATTTCACAACGCTCAGATACAAGTACGTAGTGAAGAAAGGAGGATCCGGATCAGTTGCGTTTGCCTTCGTAGGGAAGGTTTAATGTCAATGCCAGTTATTAGACCGGCGACATTTAGCACGTTAGCGTTGAGGCCCTCCTTCTAGAGGAAATACGGCGTCGTCGTCGGCGTTGTGAGCAAAAAATCTACGGAGAAGGAACTTAAGTGGCCGCCTAGGTAACTTGAACCTTGTGGCGTAATTACAATCTGCACTCCCCCCCTCCCCCCACCCCATCCTTAGGATGTGCGAACCTGAGCAGCACTGTGGCAGAGCTAAATCTATTGATTGGTCGCTCGGGAGGAGCAACCTGATTGCCCAGTAAAGGACTAGGGAAAAATGATCGGTGGAGGTGAAAACATTTATTAGGAAGGGACAGGAGGTATGTTTGGATCAGCCCTTAAAGGACTGATCCTTACAAGCACTAGGTGGAGGTCCCTAGTTTGGGAGCCCAGTGGCAATTTAGCATCGACAAGCACGAAATATTGTGTAAAAGCAAAGTTTTTCTTCCCGTGTAAAACACCGCCACACATGCCAAAATGCGATTCAGATGTCCACTGGCCCAGGAAAGCCAGTTATCCACCTTTCCTTTCCTCAAAATAAAGGGGTTCTAAACCTTGCGCTGTTTTCGAGAAAAGGAAAGGCGGATAACTGTTCGCGCCCCAGATGAAAGTTGAT